>NC_050522.1:14940960-15058150 GCF_002922805.2 Oryzias melastigma
ACATCCCACATCAAAGCAAGACCAATTTATTTACCACAACCCACCAAGTAAAAAAAATGTGTAAAGAGGAAGCAAGACTTCTCTGCAAAACCCACTGAGAAGTGGACTCCAGTTCAATACTTATTTCTGCTTAATGCAATTCACTCTCACTTAAAAGTTTAATAAAAATCAATCATAGTTTTTTGATTGTCTCTTATTATTTAATTCTAAAAGCATGAAAATACTAATCCTATTTACAAGAATGAAAATAGGTCAAATATATGTTTTATGGCCTATGTATTTTTTATAAAATGTAACAGTTTTAAATTTGAAGGTAAAAATAAACTATGGTGGACTTCATTAGATCACAACATAACATGGATAATGAATCGCCATATTTGATTAAAAAAATTAGCATTTAAATGAAAAAATAAAAAGACTAATGCTTTAGTTTGGAATTTGGATCCAAAATATCAATTATAAATATCAATCAATTTTGTTTGGTCACCTCAAAACCAAGAGATAGGTTCATTTTAAGAGTGCAATAAATTAAAAGTACAGCTTTTTGAGTCAAGATTAGTTTGATTAATCCATTTTTACATCCTTTTTCGTATTGAATATGCAGCAGCTGTTTAAGGCATTTTAACCGTCTTCACAAAGATGACTTAACTCAGAAATATAAACACGTCAGTTGCTAATTTACAAACACAGACAGCCAAGTTTATTTGATTTAGCTTGCAAATGTTGGAACTTTATCTTACTAATGATCCTTAACAACCCAAAACAGTGACAGGTTTTGAAGTCAGCTGATTTTCATGATTTCAAAAGTCATTTATTTGCTAAAAGAAAAGAACAGTTAACAAAACCCCTAAATATTTCCACTTACTTGTCAAGTGTTGAAGCCGCCTTATCTCTCTAGCCTGAATCCAGTGACTGACTGATGTGTGTTTGCTGAAATGAGATCCTATGTCTCACCGCAGAACCCTCTTTTCACTTCCTGTTCTAACAAATACTTTAATAAAATAAAATGAAACATCTGACGTCTCTCTGGTACACCTGAAGCCTCATTAAGGGTATAAAAGGAGCTGCTTCATCCGATTACAATGTGGGTAAAGCCTTATCCTTGCTAGCATCGTGTCCTGTTACAGAACTAAGTTGTGGAATAATAAAAGTTTAAATACAGTTGTTGTGAGTATCTATTATAGACAAATATCAATAAAAGTACGATTATGTCCCTAAAACACACGAAGTTAGTCAGCACGTGCATCCTACCTGAGCCGTTCTTTTTCAAATACTGTGAATTTTTAAGTAGGAAAAGGGAAAACTAAGAGGGCGGGACGGACAAATTAGCTACAACTTACCTAGCTTTAAAGCTGTTGTTGAAGGTTTACAGAAAGTTTCCTTTAGTAGTCCATTAGCTTACTTCAGGGAGAGGAAGGTCAAAGTTGCTGGTAAACCGGCGAGGAGGAGCAGGAAGGAAGCACCGGAGAGCTGCAGTTTGGTGCCGCTCGTAGTCCGAACTCCGGGCGCCTGTATCTGAGCCGCCGCTCAGACTCCGCTTAGCCCCGCAACCTCCTGCTGTGACGTCAAGGCTGCGGATCACGTGGTGCGCAGGGCACCAATGGGGAGCGTCGTTGTCCTGGCAACAAAAGCCGAGCACATGAATGGTTACT
The DNA here is from genome assembly GCF_002922805.2 of Oryzias melastigma. Taxonomy (NCBI): domain Eukaryota; kingdom Metazoa; phylum Chordata; class Actinopteri; order Beloniformes; family Adrianichthyidae; genus Oryzias; species Oryzias melastigma. The sequence goes on from NC_050522.1 coordinate 14,942,613, forward strand.
ACAGTGTATTAAAATGTGAGCACAATATTGGTGGCTATTCTGCTAAATATAATAATACCATTCATGTTTTTACCATTTTATTTTTCTCAATAGAATTAGAGAGAGAAAAAAAATGATTAAAAAGTGACAATACTGACATATTTGGGACATTAAAAAACGTGTTCTCTCAAATCAATCATTCGTGGCTACAAATTAGCATTTTGTGTACAAAAAAATAACCTTTTTAAGCTACACTTTGGAATTTTGAGCGCACAATTTATATTTTTTCTTGCATTTTTGAGGACAAATACGTATTATGTTTGCACAAATTAGTATTTTGTACCCACACAACTTAGCATGAGAGCACATAGTAGTATTTTGTGCGCACAAACTAGCATTGTGTGGGCACACATTCGCATTTTCTGTGCACAATTAAGCATTTTGGCACAAAAACACACATGCTAGCATTTGACCTGGGTCTGCAAACCATGTGAGCATAAATTTGCATTTTATCCACACTAATTTCTTCTTGTACAGACATTATTAATTATATGGAAAATGTCTTTTTTTTAATATAAAATCTCCAGGACTCTGTAATTTAGCATTTTATGAAACTGAAAAGAAAAGTTTTAGAAAACAATTAGTTGCATACAATACGTGATACAACTATTTATTTATCAGTAATGATACGTTTTTGAAATATTGAAAGGTAAAGTCTTTAGTTCCTTTTTTTCTTTTTGGATTAAACTTAATTTTTTAAAAAACCCATGAACTCAGTTATTTTCTTCATAAGTTTCCCTCTTTATTTATTCATTAATGTTTTTCATTTGTTGCAAATAAGAGTTAATAGTGCAAAGCAAGATTCAAACAATATATTTGCAGACAATACATTCTACTCCAAGGAGGTTCCTTATTTCTCAGTATTGCGTGATGACAACGAGCTTATGATTATGACCAACATGCATTCGCAGCAGCCCTGTACAAGAGGTCTCATGTAGGCACATTGACAGGCATGCTTAGTGTAAGATGATTAGAGGAAGTCAAACCCAGAGGTCTTATTCAGCCGCTCATCCAAGCAGCGTTGTCTTAATGGTCTTATGAAGTACACTTAAAAGCTGTCCTTCGAGCTGAGTCAGCAAAAAGTCTGACTTTACAGTGTTTGCAGTGATTTACTGCAAACATTAAGCAAGGATACAATTTTAAATACTTAAATGAAAATGGCAAACACAAAGAAAAATATTTTTTTTCAGAAATGGACAAAAGTACCAAAAATTTACAATTTATATTAAGTTTCTCTCATTCCAGAGGAGCAATTATAAAGTAACGGTATAATAAGATAAGTTATTTTATTTTTTTATACATGCTACATGTTTTGCCTATTGTAAAAAAATGATGTAAAGCTGAATAGTTAGAGCCAAAAAGAATAGATTCCTGAAATGACTTGTTGTGTAATTGAATAAAAATATACTTTTTTGTTTAAGTTGCATTTGCAATTTCTTTGATTTCTTTGTCAAAATTCAGGCTCTTTCCAATCGACCTGAGGGAAATTCAACACTTTTGCAATTATTTCACACTAAAAACACTGCGTCTTTTGTCAGCAGACTTTGATCAGCATGAGCACATCGTTATTTACTTTTAACAGAGGTGGGAGCTCATCAGTAAGTTTGACCCTGAGGGGAAAGTCCCTGAATGCTGCAACCTCTAATAGGTTTGCATAACATTGATCTGACTAGCTCTCCACTGAAGAGCAGTCCTCAGCTCCGCACTCATTCAAGCACATAAATACACACAGCAGTGATGCTTGGTGTATCGCAGCACCCCCACCAAGAGTCGTTTTTAACTGGATGGAGATCTTCATGGCTTTAAACGGACTTCACCGTTAGGTAACAGGGGCTTTAGAAGTGCAGCTAAGTAGAAGAAGACAGGCTGGAGAAGCCACTAAGCTTCAAGGTAGAAAAAAATACTTTTCTGGTTGATTAGCTGTTATCTAACCAGATAAAGTCAAACTCCTGCTGCTCTCAGGTTGAGGCAAAACACAACATTTGCTCTCCAGCAGTGCTCCCTTTTGAAGCACTGCTGTGTTATAGAGAAAAAAGGCTTTTCAAGTAGATGTTGCACCTCCTCATCTTTGAGTGTGCATCATTACATCATAAGAATTTTGAACTCACTGCAAAACATTTCTTGTAACGTTAGCTGGAGCTCCTGAAAAGCAGACAGTGAATAGTTGAGAAGGAATGACAGATGAAAGCAAATGAATGTCCATCATCAGCAGTCAGAAAGCACGGCTGAATAAGCTGTGCGTCATTGGAAGCAGACCAGTGCTAAGGTTGACTGGATTACCCAGCACGTGAATGGATTCTGAACACAAAAACTCAGTGCATCGCAGGTGTAGCTGTTTTAGAAGCATCAGAGTGACACAAGAGTCTTTGTATTGTTTTGTGCACCCTCCATTACATTTGTGCAACACTTGCAAAATGGGAAATATATTTAAAAGTTGATAAAGAAGAATAAAAAGTGTTTCAATATGTTTCAAATGTGTCAAACTCAAATTTTTTGTTTTGCATTCTTCAAATGTGCTCCAAATAAAAGAGATCAAGCAAATGTTACCGTTTACCCATGAAATCCTCATCGAATTAACTACTGTAAAATACTAATAACAAATCATTTAAATAGTTTGGTAAAACTTTATAATACGATTCTTTAATAAGCTTTATTAACACATTAACAAACATTATTGATATATGTATAGTAAGACTTTAGAATAAGGTTTATTAAGATTCGTTAATATCTACGGGGAGGTCATTGTCTACAAACGCTTTAATTATAAACTGCTTTCAAGCTTAACAAATGTATTAACTACCTTTATCCACATTATATTGAGTATTTTGCAGCACTTAATCTAAAGTTTAACCAATAATTTTTTTAGACACTCAAACATTTTACATTGGAACTTACCAAAATATGCAAGACCCACACTGATTAAAACTGTGTATTTGGTGTAATTTACCATGTAAAATTTAGGATTTTTCTCATACTCTAGGAGATATACAAAGGAAATGAAGATTTAAAACAAATTCCTGAGTATTTCTTTATTCAAATCCTTGGAGCAGATGAAAAAAAAGCTTAAGTATTTGTGACATCAACAATATGAAGGGCAGGCCACTAGCTCCCTGATCTAAGCTCTTAACAACAGCGAGGGGAAGGGGGGGCGGATTTGCTCCATGCCAACGGTCTTGCTCAAAACTCAAAGGTTAATTTCTTTTTTTTTTTTTTTTACACATCATTCATTTATTTTTAACAGCAGGCTATTTTGGAATAGAGTACATTGGCAAAAATCTTCTCAGACACACAATCATTGTGTGCATTTGTTCATGGTCACATGAGAAAGCTTTACAATAAAATTGTGTCTTGAGTGTAGCAAAAAAAGACTATTAGTTCTCTAACAAAAGGCCGGTACAGTATGAGGTGAATTTCTAGTAAACCCCAGCTCCTCTGCAGAAACTATGTCCCAGAAAACGACACCGTTTTTTTAAAATTATGGCTAATAATGTCATAATCCTAATTAAAGACCATTAGGAACAATGCTGAGAATGGGACATTAAAATATTTGTAATTTGGATCAGTGTTTGTAAACTGAAGAGTGTCTGATAAAATCAAAAGTTGTATTGACTTAAACATTGAGATCATTTTGTGTTGTACTTTCTTTGCAATTTCAAGCCAACTTACTTTAGTCCAGGTGTTTATTTTAAGCAAAAGGAAAACTTTATTTTCTAAACCTGCTTAGTCCTGTTTGGGGTCATAGGGTTGCTGAAACCTACCCTGCTAATGTTTGGCGAAGGCGAGGTACACCCTTGACAGGTCGCCGGTCCATCACAGAGCCTAAAACTTTATTTGGAAATAGCCTTCAACCAGCTGCTAAACAGTTTAGCATTTCAATATTCTACAGTGGGGCTGAAGGGTTTTTGTCGTTGTCTCACAATGAGAAGCTCTCTGGTTCTGTCATTTCTGTGTGGAGTTTACATGTCCTCCCTGTGCATGTGTGCTTCCTCCCGCAGTCCAAAAACATGCTAGATGGTTATTTGGGGACTAGTTAGGGAGCATCCAAAGATAAGAGCGTGGACTGCTTAGAAAACCTCAAAGGCTCAGTTAAAATCCCACTCGAATCATATCTTGATCTATTGTAAAATCTTCCCAGTGGAATTTTAATCATGATTATGTCATTTTTAGCCTATAATCTAAAAACCTGTGTCGCCATCAAGGACATACTTTCTGCAGAGCGGCATGAGTTAATTAGAAATTCCCCTTTGAGTTGTGGGCGGGACTAATGGTGCAATGCAGTCCCTTTCCATTGCGAAGCAGGGGGTTTGTAGCCCACTGCGTGTTTTTTCCACTTCACAAATAAGCTCTTTTTCAAACAATATTTTTTCATCTGATTCACAACAATTTGAGTAAAGAAATTCTCAGAAATGTGATTTTGAGCTTAATTTTCTTTGTCAATGTCCTCCATCTTCAGAAAAATGCCACAAAAACATGTTGAAAGACCATTTTCATCAGGGCGTGTCTTCACAGACACTGCATGTGTTCACCCTGTTTTTATTTTCTCAGCAGAGCAAACCAACGGCATTTCCAAAAATTAACAAACAAGTTTCTGGAACAGACTTTGTTTTATGTGAGACCACAGTTTAAATATGTGATTAGAATGGACAATGCAAATTTGGAGAGAACCCGTCGCCGCATATCACCACAAACCCTCTGAAATTTGAGCACATTGTTGGGCTTCTTCCATGGTGCCTTGCAGCTTTAAAGAAAGCCATGAACTCCATACTTTCCTTTGTCACTTTAGTCCAACGCGAGGATATAGATTCACAAAAGAATGGCTAAATGTCCGCTGGAAACATTTTCTTCAATCTGGGTAAACACTGCGGTAGTACATCAAGAGGGCGGAGCTCAAATGAGAATCCACAAACCTCAAAAGAAGCTAAGTGGCGATAAGTGGACCAAAATACCCCACAGTATTCTGAGAAACTGATATTATCAAACAGGACATGACTACTCTAGACCTCTTAATGTCCATCCAAAAACTGATGAATCCTGATAAATAATTCAGTTTGCTTTTGATAAATAAACAAATAGGAGAACCATATTTTGCAGATGAGTCGTGGATTGTATATTCTTTTTAATAGTAGATCTACTTTTTCTAGTTCTGTGTCCGATTAAAGAGTAAGAAGAAAGAGGATGTGGTCAATTATTTTTTATGATGTGTCCAGGAAAAGAAAATGCAATCACAAAATAAAGGTTCTAACATGAATGTTTAGCTACCGAAATGTGATGATGTTACATAAAGTAAGAAAATTACTATTTAATGTCTATTAAAGTGGAAGGATAAACTTAAACCGAGTTATATAAATCAAATAAAATGATGCATGAATTGTTTATTTTTTGCTCAGAGGCATTGAAGGTGAGCGGATAAGCTGCATCAGGATACTCAAGGACTTGTGTTCTCAGTGTGTATCTTACTAATGACCCCTCATGTCAGGTTCAACGCCGGCGTGCAGATACACGCCTCAGCAGCATTCATAAATGTTCATCAAATTTTAAAAAATAGACGACAAAACCACGTTTTCAAGAAATATAAGCACTTCATTTTCCTGATGTGACAGGGGTGGGTCATATATCCATGAAATCCAGCAGGAACATTGACAGCATGATCTAAAGCGCTGTGTAATGGAGCAGAGACATAATTGCTGAGTCCACCAAATGAGTCAGCACTTTGCTAAAAGGCCACCTGCTGTGGGACGTGACAGCAGATGAAGAGGAGCTTGGCTGGAGGTCTGAAGTGGCTTAATGAAAGCCTGAGCGACTCCTGGCCATTTGAAGTTAACCGTCTTACCGAGATAACAGGTTGATGCACCTGGACGGGAGGAGGTGGTGAAGATGGAAAGAGCAGAGGAGGTGAAGTGAGGAAGATGAAGTTAAAGGTTGAGCGTCAATTTCCATCAAACTTCATGACTGGACGAGTTATGTCACATCTTCTGAACCGAGATTCTCCACAATAGATGTTTTGTTGTTTATTATATCACTAAAACACATTTTTAGTAGAATTAATAATTTTTATGCATTTTTGTTTTGTTTTCTGTTCCAATAAAAGTCATTTTTGTTGATAGATTAATAAAGTTTGTCGGATTTTGATGCATTTTGAGCATGTGGAGGTGAGGAGACACCTTAAATTGAAGGTGAAGAGATTATGCAACAGTGAAAAGAAGGTAATCTGTTGATCTGCAGCTGCCTACACATGGCCTTCCCTGGTGATCTTATGCAGGAACACACACTCACACACACACACAATTACACACATTTGTGCAATCGCTTCAAAACTGACTTTCATGTCAGCTACCTTGAAAAGGATGCATCTTTTCAGAAACAAGTACGACCTGAAAACACATCAGAACCAGTTGAAAATTGTATTTATTTATTTTTAATACTTTTGCAAAATATTTAAAACAAAATGGGAATAAATTAAAGAAAAATGCACCTTTAGGAGACTTATATTTGACATTGAAACAAACAAACAGACAAACAAACGCATAAATAAATGGGAAACCAACAACCTTTAATATTTTTGAGTGTTATTTTTTCAACCAAAAGGACAAATAAAACTGTCTGGTTTCTATCAGCAGTCTTTAAAAAAAACAAAATATTTTTTTTCCAAAAATTAAATCTCATAGTGAATTATAAAATGTATTGTTATAACCATACATCCACTAGCTAAACCTCACACTTTTATGCCATAAAAGTCACAAGTATTCTGTATTCTACGTGTTTAGAATTTTGATGATAAAAGCTAAAAATAGGAAAGAAAAATTTCCCTTTGTGAAGTTTGATAAGAGAATGGTTTCCTGTTAAAGCTTACAGTGATCCTCACACTGGCATGTAGATGTATTTCTGCCATCTAGTGGTTGTGATTGAGATTTTTTTTAGGTACTAGTATTTTCTTTTCTTGATGAAAATAATTAAATTCATGTTTGCTTTTTTAAAACTGAAATTTAGGCTCCGATCCAGAGTCAGGATCAAGATCTGGAGACAGCTGAGATGAAGATGCTGAGGTTCTTTTAGGAGAGACGAGGTTGGATAGAATTAGGAATGAATTCATCAGAGGAATAACAGCTCATGGTAGATGGTTTGGAGATAAACGCATGGAATCAGATTGAGGTTTGGGCACATTAAGAGGGAGAACAGTGATGCTGTTAGTGAAAGGATGCTGAGGATAGAGTGAGATGGAGGCAAATGATTCACCCTTGAGACCCTTAAAGGAAACAGCATAAAGGGAAATAAAAATAACTTAAAAGTATATTTAGAAGCATAAATTGCAACAAAAAGATAGTCATTCTGCAAACTGGATCAATCCCCTTCCTCCTGTTGTCACAAATTACACCATATTAATAAAATAAACTTAAATATTTTGAGAAGACATCTAAGAATATATATTTAGTTAGATTATAAACAAATATCAAAATATATAATATAGGATGAATAACAAAAAAAGAGGGTCATTCTGTTGTTTTTGTAGAATGGTGACTGAACAAAGTCAGAAATTCAACTGTATATATTATATAACACTTTTTTCTGCAACAAAACACCTCAAAGTGCTTTACATAAATAACAATAAAAAAATAGTAGTTAAAAAATAGCAATCATGATAGGAAACCTGACACAAATCCCACAAAAAAGTCAGCCCATAAAATCAAATAAAAAAATGTAAAAACTACTGGAAAGCCAAGCAGAAAAGCTGAGTTTAAAAAGCCCTCACACCTCCAGGCCGTTCCACAGGCGAGGCTAAAATGTGGCCTCCAAACTATCAAATTTACCTTCTGAACCGCTCAGTGTGTACCTTATTTTCTTAAGTTTTAGATAAAACTCCAGTTCTCGAATCCACTGTGATAAAATGGGTGGAGCCCACATCTAATTCAACTTCCATTTGAGAAGGATCGAGCGTTGTGCCAATAATGTGGAGAAAAGCAACAATCATCTGACCCCCAGAAGGCAAAGGTCACCCTTCATCACTGATCCCAAACAGAAGCATGAGTGGGTTTGGTGTTATTCTTATCCCAAAGATACTAGTGGATGTTTCACAAATGACCCTTCAAAAAGACGGTATTTTAAGGCAAAAACAAAACGTCAATTAAAGTGACCTCTGATCAGGGTTTGCCCCCACCATCTGCCCCACAATTTTGGCGTACATATTATCATGATTGACAAGGATTTAGAAATTATTCGTAAAAGCTTCCTTAAACTCCCACTCCAGCTATAGTTTTTATTCTTTGTAAAATTGTTCTCATTTGTCTTTTGACTGATGCTTTTCTGCTTTTACCCAAAATGAGAATAAAACTTGCGTTGATTTTAGAGACCTATTATATACAAAGCGACAGAAATTTGCTTCTGAGTTGTGGGCATGTCAGTTAGGGCAGAAGTAACCCTCAGCTGATTTCCCATCATCTCTTTGTTTACACTCTCTATCTTACTGTCCCTCACAATACCAACCTAGCGGTGCATTGAAAATTTTGCCAGTTTAGATTTGGCTGTAAGTGGATGAATTCTTTGGCCCACCCATTTCATTTACTCAGTCACAACTGAAAGCTTTTTACAAGAGTATTGTTTTAATCTGCTACTGATCTACAACGAATTGAATAAAAAAATACTCAGAAAGAAAGTTTTATTTTTCCTATATCTTCTTAGATCATGAGGAAAATGGCACAAAGAACATGTTAAAAAATTATTTTCATTATAGTGAGTCTTTGAGCATTGCAAAAAAGAAATATATAAATGTATAAAAGAAATAACAACAATAATAATAATAAAAATGAAATAACATTTTGATCCCTTTATTTGTAATGTTGTTACACTCAGGTGTTTTCATTTGCCGCCCCTCCAAAGTCTTCTGCCTCCCCCCACACACACTAAAGATGAAGACGTCGACCAAATTTGTATCTTTTTAATTAACTTAAGGGTCCTTTAACCAAGATGTTTTGTGTAAATATGTAAATGATTTTGTTGATGGACTTCCAATGAACTGGATTACTTGTGAGAATGTCATCCAGGACATTCTTGGAAAACTTGAAGCAAAAGGCTCAATAAAGTGATGCACCTGTATATATTTGAAAAAGTGTGAGCCTGGCAGATTATTGGACAGTACTGAAATCTGTTTCATCGAAGAGCTCATTGAAAAAAATGCATTAGAAAATGAATCATTCACAGCTCCTATACAGGGGCTGTGAGTGTTTCTTGCAATGTGTGACTAAACAGCTCACAGCTTCACTTCGTGGGTTAAACTATCCACACCACAGTAAGAGTTGTAGAAGTGCTTCCTGCAAAAAATGCACACAATTTAAACTGTCTTCACCTGTTTTCTTTTCAAATGTCAGCCTATAGTGATGTGGGTTCTGTTCTGTTCTTTTAATTGTTCTTTTTCTTTTCTTTCTTTGTAAGAAGTAAAATATTTAACTTTTTTTTATATTTTTTTCATTGCACGATTGATAAGAATCCATACATTTTCTGATAGCTCTGCACACTTGAATGTGTTAACTGCATAAAATTAAGGTTCTTTATTAATCTTCAATCAAAAATGTCTCTAAACTTTGAAGGAATACAGAAAAGTATGTAAAAGATTAAGTTCAACAATATTTCAACTTAAAAAACAATCATTTGTAGTCTCTCTATGCACAGTGAAAGATTTTATGACCTTTGATCGCTTGAATGCTCAAAGCTTTGCTTGTCGAGCCAGAGAGTTCAGTAAATCGTAACTCCACTTTCATCTGTGTGGTTTTTTTTTTAAATTTCCAGGTGGAATTGATGCTCGAAGCATCATTTTTAAATCAACTTCTGTAGAAATTATTTAAAACAAAGTCTCCAAGACAAAGAAATCCTAACTGAAAAGGTAAGAGCTGCAGCTACACTCTATGAGATGAACTGTTTATCATTTTAGATGCATGCGGTTAACATTTTTAACAAATATGTATATACAAATTCATGATGACGAAACACTAAATTCATTAATTTGTCAATTTAAAAAAAAAGGAAACCTCCATTTGCTGGTGTAAGCCATTTCTGTTTTCTTATCATTTTAGCATTTGTTTATCTTTCAAGTGCCTCTGTTCTACTTTTTTTTCTTTTTTCTTTTTCAAAATGACATAATATAGCTTACCAAATCAGCTCCGATGCGGTGCTTCCACTTTGTCCGACGTGTGACTAAACTGTGGGCTCCAGTAGAAGCTCCCCGGCTGTTTAGAGTGACAAACCAGCAGAGGTCTGCATGTCAGCTACCCTTGAAAAAGGTCGGTTTGCTTTTAGGACCCCCTTTTCAAAAAGTAGCCTATTTAAACGTGCTGCAAGTATTTTCAATCTATGCTAAAAGGGAGGTTGTGTACTTGAAGTTTACTTTTTATATAACTTAAAATGTTCCAATTTAGTCTGAAGAAGTATAGTTGTATTTAAGAAGTGTAAAAGTAACTAAGTATTTCATAAAATAAACTTCAACTGTACTACTTTTTGCTACGGGTTGGCAAATAAAGCAGGTTCTAAAGTTAAAAATCTAATTTATTTAGATGAAATGACACTCATGGTTTTAAAATTGTCATTCCTTTAGCAAAAACTTAAAGTTTACTGCCTCACTTTTAGCATAGACTATGTTAGTGTGTTGAGATTTGATTCCCTTTCCTAAAATGTCTCCCTATTTTACTCGAAGAAGTACAATCCATGAGGTCAAATTAACCATTTATTTATTTGAAGTCCTGCAACAGCTTTGCATCTATCAGCTATCTTCCAACTTCTGACCAATTAATCCTAAGGTTTATTTCCCCCACCCCACCTGCAGTTCGTATCTCTCCTTATCTCTTATCATTCCTCAGGTCTTTGAACAAGAAATTCTTCTTAGTAAAACATAAAACCCACTTAATGATTGTAACCAGGCCTTAAAAAGACAAAAAGTAACTGTCGCAGATAACTTAAATTAGTATAAAAAGCCTTTATGAAAATATAGAAAAAACATTAGTGAAAATAAAACCCTTCACTGGCCACGTGACACTTTCAATCGTTTTTTTTCCATTTTATTTATCTATTTTTATTTTAAAAATGGCTGACGCTGTCATTGACATAAATTTTTTTTTAAAAAAAGAGAGAAAAAAAAAGAGACCGAGGTGCTCTTCCGGGTCAGTACTGATGTCACCGGAAGTTAAAGGAAGACTTGAGTCGGGTAACATGGCAACGCGCCTGCGAAGCTCAAAAGTGTGGGAATATTTTATAAGAACAAAAGAAAAAAGTGTGCAATGCAACATCTGCAAGGCAGAACTTGCGTACCACGGCAGCACTACGGCGATGCACGAACATCTAAAGAGGAAGCACGTTCTGACTGATAGTGAAAACGCCGAAGAAGGGTCTTCGTCTCGGTAAGCTATGCTAGCAACAATGAAAACAAAGCAAATTTATTACCACTTACTCTCATTGATAGCTGTAAATGTTAACATTAATGATGACGATCTTATCTATTAGGCTTATTCCACATTTTTGGAACATTGTTGCAGTGATATGCTTAAATGAGATATATGGTGATGCTAAATGCTTCTTATGTTATGTTTCAGTTGTAAAAAACTATGTTCTTCATCAGTGGACGCCTTTGTTACAAGGCCAGCTACATGCACACCTCAGCAGGCAGAAATACTGACTGAGTCGATACTCAAAATGTTGGTGACGGACATGAGACCCATCTCCATGGTGGATGATCAGGGGTTTAAAGAAATGATTAAACAGTTCAACCCGGATTATCACGACTACTACCTGCCGAGTAGATCTCATTTCACCGCATTGATGGAGAAGAAATATTTTGCAACCTTTGAGAAGGTCAGTGTCTCTTAATCTCAATTTATTGATATGTATGTATAGGTTCCTCACACACATATACACTAGCAATTAAGCATTTTACAAATCTCACCAAGAAATATTATTAAGAGTTTATTGAGCATTGAGCAAACAATTATTTAATCTTGGTTAAGGTTGTCACGATTAGTCGACCATTAAAATATTTTTTGTGGAAGCCTTAATGTGTATGACAAGATATGTTGGTAAAATCTGTTTCTCATTTTGCCGGTCCTGCAATAAATATATCCAAAGGCGTTTTCAGCAAACGACTGTCTATTCGCCCCTATATAATCTCCTATTGGATTGGGATAATCAATGACTTGTTATGGGAAGAAAATCTGGATGCTACCCCACCTATTTGTTAACTATTAAAATTAAGATATTTCTTTTAAATTAATTTAAGCATATTATTAAATGTTTAATTTCCCAAAGATTTCAGAAGGATTTCGACACCAGCAGTCCTTTTTGCAACAATCATGATGAAACCATTTCAGCTTTCTTTTGGATTTGTTCATACGCTTCAACCTTTTGGACTGGCATACTTCATCTGGTACAAAAACACATTCATCTTGGTGTTTTAAAAAATATAGTTTTTGGATTTTTTTTTGGAAGATCATGAAAACAATAAAATCTTTTTACTTAATTTAATTTTCCTTTTAGCCAAATTTCAAATTTATAAATGTAAATAATGTAAATATATACACATTAAACCTTTTTTTTAAGTTCTCATTTCTGAGATTAAAAAAATACAATAAATCTATTAACAATTCAGTGAATTTAAAAGCTGTTAAAACCTGTAACCTATTTGAAAGGCATCGTTTGGATAACTGGTAATCCATTTGGCTCTACCCCTCATGTTGTTTAATTTTGCGATTTGTTCGGTGTGCTCTGTGAATCATCCGATAATCTTTTTTTTTTTTTTACTGTTCTTTTTTTTGTCTGTTTATAATGTATGGATCCTAAGTTTTGTTAATAAAGTTCTTCAACAAATGTGTGACAAAAACAGAAGCAGTTTCATTCACTGCTAAGTTTGTGTTCACACTCTTGTTTTGAAATCCTACTCACTGTCATTTGGATCACTTCCTGGTTCAGCGGCACAAACAGGAAGTAAAAGGGAGGGAAATTGCACGTACACTCAAGTCTGCTTCCAGTAAGTTTTTAAGTCAACTTTTAATTCATATCTATTCCTTCTGAACACAAATATCTTTAGTTAATTATCATTCAAATCTTCAAAGACAAACTACTATACTAACACAAGATTATTTTATTTATGCAAACATTGAAGTGTTCTTCCTTGCATGCTATCTCCACAGAAATTACCAGTTATGAGAATTAATAAACACACGGCCTACATATATATATATATATATATATATATATATATATATATATATATATATATATATATATATATATATATATATATATATAAACTGTTTACACCCTTTCTTAATTAAAGAAAAAACTGGAATTGGTCACTAAAATTGACATACTTTCAAATAAACTTTAAAAATTTACTTAAATTAACCTATAATCATCCAACATTGCTTTTAAAACAGAAAAATTATGTAAATTGTAATAATAATGGTACCCCTGCACAAAGTTAAAATCATAAACATGTAATGTTTTAAATAAATATGTGAAACATTTTATAATCAACATGATTTCTACTGATTGCTTTAGGAAATAAATTATTGCTTTTATTTTATATGTAAGGAGCAGTTATGTTAAATCATATTTTGACCCCTTTATTTCTTTTCATTTCCGTAAAGAAGAAAAAAAAGCAGAAAAAAAATATCTTACACAAGTTGTTATACCTGAGGAATGAAAGGTAACAGAAAGAATAAAACTACATTTTCTGTCCATTTTTACATTCTTAGAAGTAAGGGGGAAAAAGTACTCTATCTAAACATAAAAATCTACAAAGCTACAGGTTTGCTTATGGTGAGATTAACTTTAGAATAACTCAAAAACTGTTTTATTTCTGTCTCATTTCTAAATTTGAGTACCTGAATGATGATATAATGTTCTCACCTAGTTTACTGCTGGAACATTGAAACATGTTTCTATTTGTTCAGGTGATGACTGAGGAAAAACCATGGGCCCTATTTTCCGAGGTGGGTGGCGAGGGTTACCTCAAAGAGGTCGTCGACATAATGAATGAGGAGTTCCATCTCGTCAGCCATAAAGACTTTTTGAAGAATCCACTCCTGTTTGGCCCTAAAATCCAGGCCCTGTTTGTCTGGAACTGCTGCCCTGCAGCCGATCCGTTGTTGTTGACTTCCTTGCCGTCGCTAAAGGTGGTTGCCAATGGTGGAGTGGGCATCGACCATCTGGATGTACCACACATCAACAGCCTTGGGGTGACAGTGACCAACACACCCGGGGTGGTGAGTGTTGCCACTGCAGATATGGCCATGGGTTTGCTTCTGGCATCTGCACGAAAGATTGTTGAAGGTGAGAGGAAACTGGAAATGAATCATTTCACATTTTAATTGTTAACTGTACTTGTGAGGACAAAAGGACTAAAGATTGTTGTTTTTTAACTCTACAGGTCACCGAATATCTGTTGATCCCAAGACCACATATTTACCACAAAGCCTGATGGGAGTTGAAGTATCGGGATCTACTCTGGGAATTATTGGAATGGGAAACATTGGATATAAAATTGCTCAGAGGGGTAAAGGCTTCGACATGCGGATTCTATATCACAATAGAACAAGACGGTAACAACATTAATTATTAACAATATGACCCTAAAATCTATCTTTGGATTAAAAATCTAAACTTTTTTTTCTGTTGTTACTCAGATGTGTCATAGACGAGGAGGCTGTGGGGGCTTTTTACTGCAAGAACATGGACGAACTGCTGAAAGAGTCTGACTTTGTTGTGCTGGCGGTCAATCTGACCCCTCAAACCAAACACCTGATTGGCCACAGAGAGCTGTCCCTCATGAAAGACACGGCAACACTAGTTAACATCAGCAGAGGTGAGATCTGTAAACCGATTTAATTTTTTTTTTCTTTTTTTGCAACTACACTTTCTTTAACATGTGCATCTACAGGTTTGGTTGTAGACCAGGATGCTTTGGTCATGGCCCTCCAGTCTGGAGTTATTCAAGCAGCAGCGTTGGACGTGACTCATCCAGAACCGTTACCAAGGTAACATTTAACATCTTTAAAGTTTTATTTAAGCAATGCTGGAATAAAAGTGTCATGTGACTGGGCTTTGCTGCTTGCTTTTTGCAGAGATCATCCTCTCCTCAGCCTTCCCAATGTGCTCATCACCCCCCATGCCGGGACCAACACTAATGCCACAATAAGAAAGATGGTTCAGCTGATGGTGGAGAATGCAGTCGCTGTTATAAAAGGGTTTCCTGTTCCCAATGAAGTCAAGCCCTAAAACACTGTAATATCTGCATTTATGATCAACTGACTTCATATTTTTTACATTACAGATTTTTATTTTTGACTGATGTTTTAAAAACAAAAATGGTCTTGAATTGGAGATTCCGTAAAGGTTTCTGGACAGCAAATCAAATGTTATTCTAAAGAGGTGGGCAACCAAGCCCCCATATTTAGCTATGTCTTTACATTTATAGTTGTCCTAGAGTTCTTTTGTAATCTTGGCCAAGAAATGTATCAAAAATAAGTTCTAAATAATAAGTCACTGTGAACAGTTTTCCTAAATTAAATGTTAGTCTTTATCTGTTTTTGTTTTCTTGTAAATGTTGTAAAGTTCCTAGTTGCTTATCTGTTAATATGTTCTTTTTTGAATTGTTAAACTGGGTAATCACAGGAATTATGTGTGTGAAAAAAATAAAATGTGATTCCAAGATCTCCTTTTTTATTATAGCAAAGGAACTTTACAAAATTCATTATTTATTGTATGACACACTGCACAATACTATGTGTGGCATGCAAACATTTTAAAAAGATAAAAACATGTGGAAGTATACTGAAAGCAAAACAAATGGAAGAATTATTTTTATATTCCTGTGAAAGTAAGTTTAATTTCTTTTAAGTAATAAATTGATGTATGCAGCACTTTTCCCAGAAAGAATCTCAAAGTGCTTAACACAGATCAAAATCACATCAAAGCAGGATAAAACAAGAAGTTAAACATGGTTAAAAATAGAAACAGAAAATACAGTCACACTGACATAAAGATCACATTTACATAAAAACTTTCTGAACTGAAAACGTCTTCAGGTTTGATTTAAATGCCTCAGTAGAGTCAATGGATAGGAAGGACTAATGATTGTCTCTAATACAGTCAACGGTAGCTCGATGCATTCTAGTTTTAAATGTTTATGGGAGAAAACAATTTCAACAATAAAAGATTTTTTTAAAAACTGCTGCAAAAATTCCATAGTGCATGAAAAATATGCAAATAACACAGAAGAACTCAAGAAAAAATGTTCCTTTGGACTTTTAACAACAACAATAATAAAGAAATTAAATTGTGGTCAAATTTCAGATTTGACCTAACTTTATTTCCAGGGTTAAGCATTCGTCTCCTTAAAAAGAAATCTGAAATAAAGTATTTAGGAATCCAGCTCCCTAAAGATCAAAATCAAGGCAGGTTTTAAATGCAGAATCAAAACTCAAGGAATGTAAATCTAAAATAAACTCCTGATTACAGCGAGATTAATCAATCTTTGGATGAATTTACTTAACTAGATAGAATGTCTATCAAGATGCATTTACCCAGCTTATTCAACTGCTATTCGCAATAAGTTAATAAAAGTTATCAATGAATTAAACCTGAATTTTATTTGGAGGAATGAACCGCATTATATGAAAAAATCTTTTATAGTTTAAAATATGGTTTAAAACATTGAGGATGGTTGATTAAATTTAATTGACTTTGACTGTCTTAATGGCATGTTAAAATTAAACTAGATCAAGTCTTGGGCCAAAAGACATTCATTTTGGTTCTGTTTCCCTCGATACATTTTTGATAAAATGGGAGGGCTGGAATTTCTCCTCATAGCAGATTTTAATGTTAACAAATTATTAGTTAAATTATAAAATTTCTTATGAACAAATTTTGTTTTACTGAAAAATAATTTATGTTCATAAATTTTGCCCACATTCTGTTACTTTATGGAACAATAGATATATATTACACAGGAATAAATCACTCAGTTTTAGTGAATGTTATGAAAAGAATATCAAACCATAACACCACAATTACCATTATTATTAATACAAAGTATCCCAATATTAGATCAAAAATGTAGTAATTTATTATTTAGAACGATCTTAAAGGGCAACATTTTTATTGGAAATAAAAATAACATTTCACATAAATATGATCAAGATATATTAAATAAATAAAGAACCTTTTTAACCTAAAATTCCAAATTTTCCTAAAGTGAAAGAATCATATTTTAAAACGCTAAACTATGCTTATCCGTCTAAAGAACTTTTAAGATTACAGTTTAATATAAATGATAATATACGTACATTCTGTCAAAAGGAAATTGAAGCCACACAAGATTTATTTTGCTTTTGTCCCCAAACACAAATATTTTGGGAAAAGTAAAATAACTGGCTGAGAAATATTTTACCACAACTACCAACATTTTCTTTAAATATCATCATAATTTGGATTATTAGAAAATAAATTAGTATAAATCTGCTTGAATATAATCCATTGTCTTGCTAAATTTAACATACACAAATATAAATATATAAAGATCCCCCCGAAATTTAGAATATCTATAAATGGCTTCAAGTTATATTGGGAATCTTTTTTTTTTTTTGCTCAGATGTGTTTTATTAATATTATTTTTTATTGTATTGATTCTGTTTTGTTGTTTAATGCTGCTATTATCCCATCTATTTGATTATAATAATGTTAAAACTGTTATATGATTTCAAACCATGTTTTGCTCTGTAATGTGTAGTTCAGAAAGGTCTCCTTAAAAAGTCTTCTCTGTTTTAATGGGCTTCTTAGCTACTTGCCTGACTTAAAACCAGAAAAAATATATATATTTTCTCCCTTAGGTGAGGATTATGTACTAAAAATTAACAAAATAACAAAATACAAATAAATGTAAAGGTTATAAAATGTTATCGTGATTGTTGAGTCTCGTAAGTTAATGTCGTTAAGAAATTATAGTCAGGCATTCATAAGGTATGCCTAAAATAGTTTCAGTCCTCAAAAACCTACACGGAAGTATGCAGCAGAATTAGGCATGGAAGCTTAAGAAAACCCATCTTAGAAGTCATAATTTTTGTGTTTTAATTCCTTTTAAATATTTGTACACCGTAGCTTTCTGGTTCTGTGTCTGCCCACTGTTCAGCATCATGTTTGTTTCCTCGCAAAACTCACCTCCCGTTTTCAAAGATTTCACCCTCGTCATGGTGAGTTCTGTTTCTCTTTGGCTAACGCTTGCCTGCTGCATGCATCTTCACTGTGTTTACTACAACTATTAAATAGGCTGTGCTCATGACGTTTTGTTTTTGTTCACCATCGTTAACCTTAACAAATAGCGTGCGCATCATCAAGGGAATCTGAGGTAAAACTGTAATAAATACAAGTAAAATGGTGTCAAAGTGAAAATAGCTCCTTCTTTGGGATTTGTTCCTCTTGCATAAACACAAAAATATTTTTTGAAATAGGCAGCTCTTTAAATATAGTAAATATAATCGTAATGATGCAATTATAATTACTTTTAAATGTAGTCACATTTGTATTTATACATACAATTCATGACAAGCCAGTAAATGTGAAGTTTGTCAAAAATCTGTTTATTTAATTGCTTGAAAATGAGTGGGAGGAAGCAAACGGATATATTTCTACATCTATTATGCTTTACTTAATTCTTTTAATCATATATTTTTAAATGTATATCTTAATCTGGATAATGACTTCATAGTTGAAAATGATTATACAGGATATTTGAATTATTGTTTCAAGTTTGGTGTCATTAAATGGCCTTGGACATTATAAAAATTCTTAATTGGTTTAAACCAAGTCACAAATTTGTTAAGCAATACCATCAAATCAATTAAGATAATTTTCCATAAAAAAAAATTCAACTGTATGATTCAGATGTTTAATCAACACTTTCTATTTTCTGCCATTGAATTTAAATGAATAATTTGGTCATTTAAACCTCCAGAATCCATAAATGTATGGACAAATAATCTTGTTTTACACGTTGTAATTCTAATGCTGTAATGTTTCATAAAATAAGGTGGAATAATAAATTTAAAATTGTATTAAAGTTTCTTTGAAGTGAAACAGGCAAATTATTTTATGATTTAGAATTAGAGACTTTTGAAAGCATTTCACCTTAAAGTAGTGGTAGTCTTCACTATTTGTCGTGTTTCTTTGCTCCTCCCTCAGCCGGCTGTAGCTGTCGGTAATGTGGGTCAGCTGGCGGTCGACCTCATAGTGTCTACTCTTAACATGAGCAGGGTGGGCTACATGCACACTGACTGTCTCATCCCCATGGCTGGAAACAACCCATACAGCACCTCCAAAGAGGATGCAGAGGAGCTGCACACTCCTGCAGAAGGTAACACAGGTTCAGCAAAGTCTGTCCATTTCTGTTCTGCACAAATTCATTTGAGCTGACAGCTTTTAAGGTGAATTAGTTTAAAGGATTTTGTGATTGCTTTGTTTTTCAAGTCAAAAAATCCTTTATATAACGGATTTTAATATTTTACAGCGTTGTGCAGACAATAAGTCTACTATAAAATGTAATTGAATCTGAAAACTATCTGCAGTTTACACAGCAGCAGAATTGAAGCTGGCAGTTCTCCAGATCAGAGCACCAATTATTCAGGTAAAGTTATTTGATCCCCATCAACATTTAAGTAGAATTTTTCAGAGTTCTAACTTTTTATTTTTTGCAGACGAAGTCTAAACGGTTTCGTCAGCAGCTGGTATCTTGGATCAAAGCGAGCGGTTTCTCCAGAACGGTGGTTCTGTCCAGCAGCCATGCCTACCAGAGAGACGACCAGCAGCTTCAAGGGTAATCCTGCAGTCTGACAGGATATTTTTATAGCCATTCACAGACACTTCCATGCTGATGAATCCGCATGCACCTCAGTTCTCCTCTTAGGTACCTGGTCACACCATCTCTGCTGGGAGTGAGTGCTGACGCTCTGAAGGAGCTGGGCTGGAGGGAGATGGAGCGAACGCCGGCCTTCCCTGGAGTAACAGATACTGACGCCGAGCCACGACTCAGCATCCCAGGAGGAGGCATCACAAAAGGACTTTACTCTGACAGGTACCGACCCATGACAATGTGACCAGAGAACCATAACTTTTAGGAAAAAACTGTTGTTGAACTATAGTTGTTAATTTGTAACTTATTTTATTTGGGGATTTGAAATTAAAGAAGGACAAAAGTATAAATTGAGGTTCTCCTTTAAAAAAGAAGGTAGTTTGGCTTCAGCACAGAGAGAACCTCAAACCTTAAATCTACACTGCAAAACCAGCCCCTAAAAAATATAAGTAAAAAAATCTTAAAAATCAGAAAAAAATGTTATTTAAGAAAAAACAATCTACCAATGGGATAAGAGAAATGCTATTGCCAAGAATTCCTATAAAAAAAATCAAGTCACTATAAGACATGTTTTCTTAAACTCAGATTATTTTGTTATTGAGAAACTTTCTTGATAAGATTATTTTCTTGCAAGACAGAAAATAAGACATTTTACTTGAAACAAGGGTTCTTTTATTTTCAGTTTTTGCAGTCCATTCCTTTTTTGTGAAAATGTAAGGCTTTTTTATGATGGACTTTAGAAACGATTGTCATCATTTAATATGTGCCTGTTTTATTGTACGTTTTGCAACAAAAGTAAATACAGGAGAAATATAGAATCAAGTGTTTTACATCAACACAGTCAGTCAATAAAAAAATGCCTTTTTATTTTGAAAGCTGGGTTTTCTGTTGAGATAAAAAGTAATTGTTATCCTGTTAAGGTGAGAAAAAAAAACTCTAATTTCAGATA
Source organism: Oryzias melastigma (assembly GCF_002922805.2). Lineage (NCBI taxonomy): Eukaryota > Metazoa > Chordata > Actinopteri > Beloniformes > Adrianichthyidae > Oryzias > Oryzias melastigma. Next base: position 14,963,477 of record NC_050522.1, read on the forward strand.
AAAATGTGCATTTTTTGGTACAACCACCAAGGATTACCTGTTTCAGAAAAAATACATTCGCAACAAGAAAAATCCAAAATGGTGGTTACTTTTAAAGATGGCGTTACAAAAATATTTAATTTTTGTTTACCCCAGTATCAACATTATGTGCTGTTAATGTTTTTTTTTTAGTTTGAGGGGTTACCTACTGAATACATATATATTTTAGAGCCAGAAGGTTGCCACAAACCAGGATACTGAATAGAAAGTGGATTAAAAAAATATTTATACTTTTACGTCTGAATTTAAGAAAAAAATATATATATTTAAAAAAAAAAACAAGTTTTGTACATATGTTAATAAATCGTATTGATTCATTTATTCTTTTATTTTTTAAGTCACCAAATACTTAATAAGAACTTCAGAGTGTAGCAGTTGCAGCTCTTGTTTGATCACATCCTGTGTGTGTGTAGTTGTGCAGAGGATCTCCCGCTCGCCGTCTTGCTGCTCTTCTGTTCTGAAGGAGACAACATTCCTGACGCTTTCGCTCTGGTGAATCATCTCAACGACTGGCTTCATCTGCTGGACAATCAGGTAAAAGATAAAAACCTCCTGATGGAGTGCAAAAGTATTAAAGACCCATTAAATTAAAAATTGTGTTTTGAAACATGTTCATCTTGCTTTTTTTTTTGTCACGATAGAGGACATGTGCAAAGAAACTAAGTTAAAAAGGCGTATTTCTTTATTTAAATCACTGTGAATTTAAGACAAATAATAAAATGCCACAACTTGGATGCAAATTTCTAATGAACTATTGCTACTCTGTGAAAACTATCCTGGAAATTTTTTGGCTAAAACCGGCATAATCACGACTAAAAGAACACCGGAAACACTTTAAAAATAAATCAAAAGATGATTAGAGTGGGACTTAAAAGCTAAAAATAATAATTTCTTATTTCTCATTTTTAGGACCAAGCACCAAAGAACAAATGGAAAATTCCAACTTCTTGGAGTCTTCTGTTTGGAAGCGGGATCCCTCCTGCCCTCTTCTGATACACCTTTCATTTTCATCTTATGTTTAGCAAATTAGAAGCCTAAAAGTTGCTATTTTTCCAACATAAAACTCATCCATCAGCTGATGTTGAACAACACTGTCAAACATCATTGGCCTCAAGAAATCCTTCCTCTTCCTATAACATGTCGAGCATTTCAGGAAATAGAGAGCACTTCCTGGATAATATCATAGTGTTTCTATATTTTTTCCCCCAATAAAATATTTTCATGGGAATTGAGTTTGTGATTGAATTTTACTCTCACTTCATCCTGTCTCCACCCTCCTAACTGAAAGTGCTTGGCCGGCTGCCATGCCGTATTCCTGGCAGTCCCACCTATGAGTAATTTGATTCCTCACAGCTCACAGGCCGTAATCACGCCACAATGCTTGTTCGGTTATCCAGCAGGTTTGTGGCTTTCTCTTTGCAGCTTTGTTCCTGCAAAGAAAAGATCGCAACAAATATGCAGTTTGACTCAGAATAAATAAGTTCTCTGGGGGGAAAAAAAGCAAAAAAATTGTGTGTAAATTAAGCAAATACAAGTTTTATTTGGAGATTACACTAAGAAAAAAAACTTCCAAAAGAGAGCAGCTCACAGCTTTTTTGCTGCAGTCATTTCTTCAACATTAACTCATCATTTTTTTTCTTTACAAGCAAAAAAATACGTCTTTACACATCTTAAAAAGAGTACTATGTACATCATGGAAACGTGTCATGCCACTGTGTTATTCGTGGAAGGAAGCGGTTCTTGTCATCAGACCAACTCCACATCACCTGAAAAACTTTCAAGTAATTTTTTAAAAAAATATATAACTTCTTTTTTTTTCTTTTATCATTTATGTGTTTGAAATAGATTCTTTCCCCCAAAAATACACATATGAACAGCATTATAAATTGGCAATGCATGGCCTGTATTTTCAGTCTCATAAAAGAAAAAAAAAAAAAAAAAAAAAAAAAGCCTGAAAATCTGCTAGAAGAAAAAAAACAGTTTTGTTTCGATTGGGAAGTAGTACTAAGGGTGTTATCTGGAGGTAAAGCGCTGGTGTTTGTCTTCAAGAATGTCAAAGTGTCCACTGTAAACAGTCCAGTGAGGATAGGTGACAAATATCCCAAAAAATCTTGAGGTTCAGAGGGCTGCTGCTGCTGCTGCTGAAAAGGAAAATTGGAGTTGTGCATTGCTGGAAAAATGCTACGTGAAGGCTAAAAAAAAAATGAAGTCGGGAGGAAGAGCAGTTTGGAGCTGAGGACGAAGAATGCAGAGGTGAGGAGAGGGTTGAAGTTCCCTGCCGGTGTTGGCTTTGTTGCCGGAGCTGGAGCAGTGTGGCTGCAGGTGGTGGAGGTTAGCAGTCGCTGGTTTTCACCCTGTCACCAAATAGAAAAGCGTTTAAAAATAAGCTTAGAAATAAATGAAATAAATCGACAGCTAAAGCTTCAGAGCAATTAAAGACGGTCATGCCACAACGCCAACACTGGAGCTCCAGTATTTATGTTCTTTGATATACTGCCACTTTCGAACCGTTAACACGATCAACGCTATTCCAGCAGCTCATGCCGCTTTTCTCCTTCAAAATCTTCTGGAATAATGTTGATCGTGTTAATGGTTGGAAGATTTTGCATTTAAGCGTCACTGATGGCGCCTCAGATGTTAAAGAACATCTTTTATTGGCAATAAAACCAGAGGTTGTGCCCTCATTTTGATTATGAGACATATGATAATATTAGTTTATCAATAAAGCCAAAGCAGATGTAGTTGTAGAGCAGCAGCTCTGGCCTGAGGCTTTCAGCTGCAGCAGAGCAAATGTACACAACTCATTGTAAATTTCCTAAAAAAAAAAAAAAATGGCGGGGGGTGTCAAAAACAAGTTTTTGGGTCAGTGATTATTTATATAACGAATATAAAGTTTAGTTTTGGTTTGCCAAAATGTCAAAGTTTTCAAACTTATTTGATGCCCCTGACTGTATAAGACAACTGGATTGAGTGGCGTCATTCATAGAAAATGGTTACATCCAACTAAATGACAATTACAAACGCTGCCATTTTGGTGCCAGACAACGTCAATGGGCAGCGATTGGTCTGAGTCAACATTTCTATGGCAACCACTCTAGCCAATCAGGAGTGAGCTTGTTGGAAGTCCACAACCACAATTCCAACATTCGACCGAGACCACATACTTTTATTGAGGCATCTGATTGGTGAGTTAATAGACCCTTTTCACGGTGACGTCAGGGAAAATGGAGACAGTTATTTCCGACAACTGGGATAGCTTTTAAACTAGATTAAAATATAGTTGGACTTTAAGGCTTTTATTTTTTTGGTATTTATAAATAATTTGAAAGTAAAGCCATGAGCAGATATTATTGCAGAAGAGAAGAAAAAAAAAGTTTCCAAAGCTGAAATTTTCTTGCCTCAAAACACAACAAAAGCAGGAATTAACCAAAAATATGAGTAAAAATTACATAAAGATTATAAAAAAAAAAACAGGAAGTTTGGAGCTGCACTGAAAAACACAGACCCATGCAACAAACAGACTGTTAAAGAAAGCCTTCAGTCAGACCAAAAAATAAAAAAATAAATAAAAATTGACCTTATTATTATGACTTTGTGGCAAATAAATAAATGCAGATTTTGTCTCTTACCAACAAAATAACAAACACTTCTCCTTCAGATGCAGAAAGAACTGACAGTAAATGACATTTCGATGTGTGTTTTTTTTTTTTTTTTTGCATTTGTACGTTGCCACAAAATTTGAATATATACTGCACAACACAAACCTATTTTTTTTTCAGTTTCCTGACCTTTAAAAAGAAGGAAAAAAAATCGTTCACCACAACGTTCACACCTCTCTCACACACACATGCTCGAGCACAGCCAGCATTAACACAACTCGAAACCACAGGAGCCAAGCAAAAATCAACCCCAACACCAACAAGGGCACAGCAGACACCAAACACACACACACACACCTCCACGTACAACAGAAGGTGTCGGATTGTAAAAGCAGCAGGTAAACGTCTTCCTCTAAATGTGTCCCTCTTGATGAATGCTGCCTCAGAAGGGGGTGAATAGACATCCCCCCCTCTGGACAGGGCAGCTCTTGTCATGTGCAGCAAATGCATCCCAAACTGTCCAGGAAAACCACAACAGCAGAGTAAGACCTCATTTGACAAGTGGTGCACTTTATTTGTTACTCTAACAACACAAAACAGAAGGTTTCTCAGAAATGACTGCGGGATCAGGTCTGACTGTCTGTCTGCCCGCAAAGATGCTAGGAAGGGAGGCCGGTGCTGTACGATAAAGCAAACAAAAGCAACAAGCTCCGCCTCTTCCTAAAAACACACAAAGGAGAAGTCGGTCTGGATTTACTCACTTCTTTGTCCTCTTTAAAAAGCCTTTGTTGTATCAAAAGCACAGCAAAAAAAATCTGACTGTTCTCTTTTCAGTTAGATTTTGATGTGAACCTTCATCATTTTACACCTCTGTTACACTAAATAGATAGCTAGAGGAAAGTGTTTTTTCATAACCAGATATAATCTGCTTTATTAAATGATAATTGAACAATTATGTAAAATTATGTAAAGTTATGTAATTTATATATAAATATGTAATTTATACAAGAATCTGCAAAAGTAAATTTTTGGATTTCCTTGGCAAAGGAGGTTTCTTTTGTCAACTATGCCCACATTCCTAATACATTCATATTATTTTCTTCATCTTTATCCAGGGATTCATGAACTACATTTTCACAATATTCCGGTAAAAAAGGCAAAAAGGAAACGCCACTTTTGTAAGCTCACAGTGCTGTTTAAAATCTACAAACTTTAAGGTTAACAAATTCAAATTCTTCCCCTACTCCTACGCCGTCTGCCTACCCTCCAATTGTAGGGGCATTTGATTTGGTAGGGTTGTCGCGGTGGAGGGATACGGAGACCACTGCCGCGAGGGTAACCCGTGTCATGCTGCGCCGCGGAACAGAAGTGAATTTCTTCACGTGGGTGTGCTCTGAAGCACAAAACATGTAAATTTAGGTAATAACTTTTTGCTTTAGCGTGACTTATTAAAGTTATTAAACCGATGTTGTTATGTATATCTGAGCACTGGCAGCTACGCGCTAACATAGCTGACTGGCGACTATTGATGACATCATCAAGTGGGAGTGACGTCCGAATTTAAAGACGCTATTCTTCCATAACTCTCCGTTTGGAGGGCTAAATGTTGGGGAAGGGAAAAGAATTTTGATAAAAGCTTTAGGAACATTGATTAGTTCTAATAATTTTAATTTTGCTACCAAAAACATTTAACTGACAGCATATCTGCAACTTATACTATTATAAAAAGTTGCTAAGTTGATAAAACGATGGACAGAAGAGGCTCAGTCAGCACATCAGCAGAATATTCGATCATGTATCAAAGGTTCAGACACTTTGAAACTTGAGAGTTGTCCTAAAAGTTTCTTGAAAGTGTTTAGCACCTGCAGTGAACTCACCTTTTCCTCTTCCTCTCCGAGTCATTTGTCCTGGACTTGCTTTGGGGAGTCTTGGTGGCTCCGGATTTGGAAATACTGTCTTCTCTGCGTCGTTTACTGCAATAAAAAGGAACATTTAGCAAACAAAAAAGCTGTTTCCTTTTATTAAATTTAAAAGTCACATTTTTTAATTGAGCAAACAAAATATGTGTAACACATGACAATTCTGGCAAGCAATTATTTAAAGGCATGTGAACGTGTTATTCGTGACTGACTGTGTCGTGTTGCCGTCCAGCTCCTGCTCTTTGAAGGGAGACTGTGGCGGCTCTTTGCAGTCCAGTCTGTATTCTCCTCCCGTCTCTGGTTGACCTCCTCGTTGGTTTCCGTTGTATTGCTCTGTGGGAGACCTGGCTTGGGTTGGAGTTAAAGCTGGAGGCTCCAAAGCTGGTTCCTGATCTTCCCTGGATAATTCCCGCCATCGGTTCTAAACAGGGACAACGAGTCAATAGAGTATTTGATTCATTAAAGGTAATCAATAAAAAATTCTAACTCTAATGCCTCCTCGTTTCCACTGCGAGCGGACTGGTACAGTATTTTGGCGGCCGTGGTGCAGCGGTAGGGCGGTCGACTCCTGATCAGAAGTGAGCGGGTTCGACTCCGCCTTGCCCGCCCATGTGTCGAAGTGTCCTTGGGCAAGACACTGAACCCCGAATTGCCTCTGGTGGGAGGTTGGCGCCAGTGTTCGGCAGCGGAGCCACCACCAGTGTGTGAATGTGTGTGTGAATGGGTGAATGGGTCTGTGACTGTGAAGCGCTTTGGGCCCTTGAAGGAGGGTAGAAAGCGCTATACAAGTATACGCCATTTACCATTTACCATTTATTTTGAGCCTTTCCATTATAAAACGGATCCATTAGGCTGAACCGTTTGGTACCATTTTTGGTGCCCCCTTTGATTGTAGGTTGGACTGACCACTTAGGGACCGGAGACACGCAGAATCCGCGAATATGGAGAACCACTGTATTTGCAGTTATGACTCAGCTACGTCATCGATCTACACGCCGCATGCACCTTGATGGTCCAACACTCAATGGAAACACGCTCACTTGAATTGCCTGGACCATTCTAAACCAGCCAGGAGCGGACCGGTCACTGGAAACGAGGCAAAATTTGAAATGTTGGCTAAAAAATGCCGTAGAATAAAAGGAAGAGCATAGATTAACTAAATAAGAGTTATCTCCAACTTAAGAACTATTATTGCTATTTAAAAAGTACCTAAAAAAAAACTTGGGTTACAAATTCATATCACACAGAAAAATGTCAAAGGTCAGGTAAAATTCAAAACCAGAGTTTCCTTTTTCTTTTTTTATTAGTCTTACTTTAATTGATTTCCCTTCATAAAATATCATAAATTACAATTTGTTCCTTGCATATAAATTAAAGCTAGAATTAAATGTATCTTTTTCATTTTGAGATTAAGCTTTAATTTGGAAAAAAAAAATCATTTTTATTAGCATGGTGCAAAAAGTTGGTAATGCTAATACTACTGATATTTAACAAGCTAAAATAGTATTGATGGGCAATGTAGTCTAGTAGTTAAAGACAGATCTCTGGTTCAAGGCCCAAAGAGAATGGAAGAGGGCAATGCCTGGAAGTGTTTCAGCTCAACTAGAAAAGTGAATCCAGTAAACAAAGTGTCTTGTTCTAACACACCCCCATTGAATTAGGTTACAAATCTAGCTTCTCAACAGAATATTTTCTCAAAAATACCTTTAACCAGGAAACACATTCAACCTAGTTTGAAAGTTTCCATCACACTTTTAGCTGCTCCACTTTATTTTTTTTTTTCAATCAAAAATTAGATTTTATAATCTGAGTCACAAATTAAATCACAAGATAACAGATAAGACAAACACTGCATCCAGCTGTTCTGTCAGATCTGGATACACTCCAAACTTGTATTTTTCTTTTTTGATTTTTAGCCTCTAATCTGTGAGCTAGTGCTTTAAACAAAATGCTTTAAAAATGTACAAAATAATAAAAATATCTTGAAAATCAAAATATTTGGTTTAAGTTCCACAAAAAGTACCTTTTGTAAATTTAAGATTGAATTTTTGCCCACATAAACATATAAACAAAAAGCTTAAAGACTCGCTCCGATCATCTTTTGGTCTGTTGACCAAGAGAATATTATACAAGAAATACTCAGAAATCCAATTTTAGCTCCGCCATCATGAGAAAAATGCCACAAGAACATGTTAAAAACACCAAAAAACATAATTTTCTTCTGAGTGGGTCTTTAAACTGTATGACAATCAAAAGAAGAAAAGACTGCTTGAAGAAGAGGAAATGACAGCTACCTGAATCGTCGAGTCCCCCTTGATGAGCTTCGCTCCCTCAAGGACAGCCATGTAGGAGAAACGCAGTTGATCTGGCGTCTGGATCAGACCCATGCGGTACTCCCTCATATTCAAGAGAATGCTTTTAATATCCACGGATGACGGTTCTTTCCTCTTTTCCATCTAGAAAAGAACAGGAAGTATCCATAAAATCTTAGTATTGTGTGGATTTATCACATGTATTAAGTACGTTTTTAAGTATGATTGTTATTTAGCATAGAAAAAGGTCTGAACTTTTATCATAAACTTCTGACAGCCTGCTAAGTTAAAAAGGGGGCAGAACTTACAAGGACCAGACATGTATCAACTAATGAAAATGTCCCAGAGCGTCCGATCCCGGCGCTGCAGTGCACCACGGCTGGTCCATGGTCCAGCTCCAGCGCTCCCGACTCCCGCACTTTAAAGAGGAAATTAAGAAAGGACGCCGGAGACTCTGGAACTCCAAAATCAGGCCATGTGGTGTAATGAAAATGGAAAATTTTCCTCTTCTCCCCAGTCTGAAATAAAAGAAATCTTGGAGTCGAGTTATTACATAAACCTTTTATTTTTGAAGACAATACTATTGCTAGAAATTACACTTAAAAACAATTTCCACGCAAAGAAAAAAAACCTACAAAATATTTCCTTCTCCCTTTTTTTTTTTTACTTTCCATACTTTAAAATTGGAAACTGTTGAAATATGAAAAAAAATCTACATAAATCTCATAAACCTCTCTGCAAACTTAATCTTTGACATTATTATAAACTCTTTTTGCTTTCTTAAGCACAGAGGAAATTCCTCTGGATGATGTACAGTATTATTTGCTTACATTAAGATTCTGCAGCTCCAGTAATCTGGTGGTGTAGTAAGACTTGATGTCCTCGGACATCAGCGTTACCAAGAAACGAGTGTCTTTGAAAGCCATCTCTTTCTCCTCAGCTGTGGGCCAGTACGGTGCACATTTCTCCTGTCGAGAGGGAGAGAGGAGACATTAGCAGAAAAAAAAAAAGATCTCGAGCAGCTGATAAAGATTTACACCTGATGAAAAGCATATCTGAGCAGGAGTTTCATTCTTGGTAAAGAAGAGGATTAAGTACAAAGTATTTACTTTATGTTTTTTTTTTTTAGAAAATGAGTTTAAAACCCAGAGTTCCCTTTGTCAACACATAAGACCTGAATTACTAATCAAACATTCAGCGACAAAAGTAACAAACATGTAAACCACCCCTAAGATTTAATCTATTCTCTCGGTGCTCTTGATCTTCCCCTTCCAAGAAATGTCAGTGAACAACTCCCATATCCCAACCAGGATCCCAGCCAGCTGCTTTACTGAGAAAGAGGGAGGCCAGATGCTCAAGCTGTGAGTGAGTGTTTAATCTGCACAGTGCGGGATGACAGGAATTATGACATGAAATGCTGGCTTTTGTGACAGATCTTCCATAGCAAGTCATAATGCTGAATTTTAAGCATTTTAAGTCTCAACCTGAGGCTCTGGGGTCAGATGTAGCTCTTTTACCCCCCAGTGTGGCTCTCTGGTTAAAGAAAAATAAAATGTTTCTTATTTTAAAAAGTAAAATATTTTTCTGAGTACAAAGCACAGTAAGCGAAATGAAAAGTCAAACTTTATTCAACTCATTCACAAACAGTAGAAGAATAACTCTGTAAGGCTCCTGACTACAAAACCCATAATGCTCTGACAGTCCATCAAGTTTCATAGTTTACCAAAGTTGTATAATACATTTTGACAGATTTTTGAGTCCGGTTTAGCACAGAAAATCTATTGTAAGTCAGTAAACACAACCAAAATTTATACTTAAGGTGCACCAGAATATAAGACGGACTGTCTATTCATAAAAAAAAAAGAAGTAATATACTTAGGATCACTTAATTAGCTCTGATTTAATTTTACTTAGACTTGAATTTCTGGCAGAGATGCACCACAGACTGTCACATTAAATGTGTTTGTTGTAGTTTTCTGTTTTATTCATTGGTAAAATTACACTGCCTACTACTACAGTTGCTGGATTGACATCATGTCTTTTATTTTGAAAAGAAGTCATGGGAGCCTATTTCATATTTTGAAAAAAATGCTATTTTCTCTTTAGGTTTTTGTTTTATTTAAGCTAAAAAATATATATATTAAATTTTTATATTTTATATTTAAATAGCATAAATACAAATGTCATTTTACTGCATTGTCATCTGCCTGGCTCTTTAAGTGTTGAAGGTTGCAGACCTCTAGCCTAAGGACAACAGGAGGAGCACATTAAGCCACCCAAACCTGTATTTTAGATCTCTTTAAAGCTTTTGTGTATTTAGGCAACATCCAATAGTGTTTTCCTGATTTTTTTAAATAAAAAATAACAGCAACTTTTGAATATGTAAATTTTGCTCAAATGTTTTGCTTAAAAAGGGAAATAACTACTTTTTTAAGCTTTTTAAAAAGTTAAACAGTTAGTGGGAAAATGTATTTAATTGAGCAATGAGCAAAAAAAATAGCAAAAATAATTTGAATTTGTTCATAGATCATGGTAAGTTTTAACTAAACAACTATTTATCTGTTCCCTTTGGCTAAAATATATTTATAAAAAGGACACTGAAAATGTTGGTGCTAAAATACAAAAAAATAATAATATATAGAAACAAAACTGTTTTCCTTTCTGCAAAGAAACTGGCTCTTTATAAACAAGAAAATAATAATTTTATTGGGTTTAATTCTTGACAAAAACCTCATGATCAGCTAATCTTTCTTACATTTTAGGGTTTGAACAACTTTGATGTTGATGCAGTTCATGAAAATGTAAAAATGTATTGATCTGTGTCCCCAGTTTTTATTGCTTTCATTCATTTATGCACATTTAGGCCATTATGTTAAATGATTCTAAGAGGTTCTGCACTGACAGCATGCTAAACATCCTCACAAGACTTCTTATATCGCATGTAGAAAAATAATTTAAGCAACATGATTTTTTATGAAGCTTCGCTCCAGATGAGCAGCAAAACTCAACAGAACTAATCCCCCCACTTTTTTTTAATCCTGTTTAGCAAAACTTGAATCCTTCTATCTATTATCTCAACATAAAGATAGAATTTATACTCAAACAATAAAAAAAGGAAGAAAACAGTCGATTCTGAACACTTGAAGAGATAAAGATTCTGGAGGCTGTGTTTGATTTTTCTGAATGAAGTAAGTAAACAGCTGATGTGCAGCTGTGGATAAAAAGATCTACATATGGCAAGTTGTTCCGTGGTCTGTGGCATGAGTGGTTTACACAGAATTCAGTAATGAAATGTTTGCATGCTCACCGATCCTTTCTCTATCACCCTGTTGAGCATGATGACTGCTTTGGTCTTCTGTTCCCAGATCATGAGCCAAAAGTGGCCACAGGTGTTCCTAAGGGGACCCTGCAAAAATAATAAATAAATAAATAAATAAATAAATAAATAAATAAATAAATAAATAAATAAATAAATAAAACAGCGATCACAAACCTGTTTCTTTATAAAAGACACCTGATTAGTAGCTGTGCGAGAAAAAAAAAGTCATGTTCCGTCACTTTTTCTGTTAAATATTTAATTATTTAAATTGTATTTGTGCGACTAATATTTCTGAATGAACCCAAGAAAATGTTCCAGAATGTCTGAATACTTTAATTAATTAACCACGTGACTCATCTCAGAACCGGTGTGCCCACATTAAAAAAAAAAAAAACTGAAAATATGATTCAACTGTGTTGCAACTCCAGTGTAGGTGATTGAACTGATAGTATGCGTTTACTTGCACAACTTCCCACACATATATCCTTGTTTTCTGGATCTTTCAATTCTTTTAAAGGGCTGCAACTCTCACTAGATTGAAACAGAAAGTATTTGGATTGTGAGCAACAACTTTTGGTAAAGGAAAGAACAAAAAAGCTAACTCTGCTTTTTTCTCCTTTTGCTGTGATTGCAATGTGGTGAGTTTTTTTCTCTAGGACTACTGGAACCAAAATGAGAATTTGAGAACTAAGACAGAATTTTAGTAAAATAATTACACACACAAACAAAAAAATATATAATAGAATATAATAGAATTGTATTGCTCCCACAAAGGAGAAATTACCCATTACCTATAACATGTATTAAATGTACTAAATAGTGAAAACACATAAATATACCGTTTTTAATTTACATCCTGATAAATTGTCTTAAAAGGCTTCCAATTTTATGGAAAAAGAATAGATCAAAACGACACAAAAATGACAGCAAAGTGAAAATTAAATTCAACAAGTTTCCAGAAATGACAAACAAACAAACTAGAGATCTCAGGGAGATTTAAACTACTCCATCTCTAATCTTTACATATAGTTCTTCATATAATATTAGGACAAAAATCTCACTTTTTTTTTGTTTATTTCTTTAATCAACATGTGAAACCCTGAAGTCACGTGACCAGAGCTGTGAATGGCTAAAACTGTCAGGAAAAGGAAGTCAGGACTGCAGTGTCAAACGACAGCCATCTAATTTTGGAGTCCAGTGTAGACTCTGAATAACAGACTTTTTCGTTTTGTGTCAACGGCAGAGTCCGAGTTTATCAACTGCATCAATCTTCAGTTTTCAAACCACACCACAGAACTGTACAGAGCAGAAGTTCACATGAACTCACCTGAGTTAGAATGTAACTCCTCTGAGCTTCCTCCATCACCACTAGACTTGCATTGATGTAGTCATTTTCTGTGTTCTCCAGCTTGACTCTGCTGTGATCGACTGCAGGACACACACATTGGTTGTAAAATGAGAGGAACAGTTAGAAATTCCGACAAACTTCCGACTGTAAACAGTTTGGATTTTCTACAAATGTTTACCCACATGGACTGACGTCTCGGTATCTGTTCCTGTTGCGATTCTCTGGATATTTAGCTACTTTGTACGAGCACTCGTGGGACTGATTCCTGATGTCCTGGAGGACAGAAAGGTGGATCAGAACAAAGGCTAAGAACCATCAACATTTAATATTTAGCTGATGGTAGATAAGGTTGTTACTATGTGTAAACATGGCAGAGTCGAAATACTAAAGACAAACCAGAAGTAATTAAATGTGAAACAAAAACAAAATGAAGGTACGAGTCTGATCTATTTATTTATTCTGCTCAGTTTAAGTCCCACTCCAATCATCCATCGATATATTGTAAAAGAGTGGTCTTTTAATTATGACTATGCTGTTTTTAGAAAAAAAATAATTTTCTTGGACAGCAGAACAGCAGAAGTTCATTAGCGATTCACCTCTGAGTTGTGGGTGGGACATATTTCCCATCATCCCTTTATTCACGATCTCTCCCACTAGCTTACTGCCCCTCACAACTCCAACCTAACATTACCCGTGCAACAAAATTGCAGAGCAATGCTGGAGCTATCCAGTTGTACAGTTTTGAGCCAGATGCCAGCTAAAACGAGGAAAACAAAGACGTCCGTGGATCGACAAGTCTACAAGTAGATGACTCGGAATTGAGCGACACAGGGAGCTTGCGGCTTGCAGACAACAAATAAGCTTTTTTTCAAACTGATTTTTTTTTTTCGTTTGCTCCTAAGTCACAACAGTTTTAATAAATAAATAATCAGAGATCCACTTTTAAACACATGTTTTCAAATATTGCTTGAACCATGATAAAAAAAAAAATGCCACAATTTTCATTAGAGTGGGTCTTAAAACATTTAGAAGGGTCTCTTATCATCCTGGTATTTAATCTTAAACATCTGTGTTGATCATTTATTTATCAATTCAAGGAAACAAAAAAAATGTCTTGATTTAATCTGAGAATGTGTTTCAAAAATTACATTATTTATTTATTCTTACTATGTTTATGCCCATCTGTGGCATATTTTCTGGAGATCAACAACAGCTCCTTATGTTATGACACATCAGTGTGATCTGTTCCATAAGCTTTTGCTTAATAGTTCATTATACTAATTCGCACTTCATCTGACACCATCTACTACAGTTTTCTTTTTAGATGTTTGCAACATGAGATCATGTGTTGACACCATGCAAATGAGGAGGAAATATTTCATACTTGTGCAAATATCCGTAAATATTTGTGGGAAAACACCGAAAAAACATGTTTTGATAAATTTTCTGTAAGAACTTTAACGTGTTTCGTTTTTAAGCGTTTGACTGACATGCACATGAAGTCATACAGTTTAGACCTGCGGTGTGATCGGCGACGTTAAACCAAGTCCGCAGGAAATCGGCGCTTGAATAGTGAATAAAACAACACAAAGTGATTAACACAGCATAACCCAAAGCTAAAACCCATAAACTAGACTCAAACGGAAAATATATGAGTCACGAAACACTCAGAGCTTTAACCAAATCAACAAGCTTATAGATTAAGCTGTATTAAAGCTGTATAACACAAACAAACTCAAGCTAACATTTCAATCTCAGTTTGACAGTGTTCTCTGACAAGCAGAAAGTAGATACATCTAATAGAATTAAGTTTTAAAACAAGCTGAAGTCAGGAAATAACTTGTCGCTTGGTGGCACGAAATGCCAGCTTGCTAAAAAGAATTGCGCGCTCTCGAAACGCATTTAGCTTCATGCTACACATGCTAGCAGACTTACGGAGTACAGTTTTCGCCACCGGCCCTCTGAGTCTATGTCGTCGAACTCCTTGTCCATTTTCACCGAGGCAACTTCTGTACGTTCCATATGAACAAGGGTTAACAAACTATTTAATTGTCTCCCTCATTACTTAGTCAGGTCACAAATGTTTAGCTTAAAATGCTTCTACTTCCCTACTTTAGCCGTATGTTTGCTCGTTATCAGTTTAGTGCAGTTGTCAGTTACTGAAGAGACTTATACGCATGCGCAAGATAATGCCTCCTAGGGGCCAACCACAAAATCGACCTTAAGCTTGTTTCCTGGTATGTTTTTAGCGCATTGACTTTATTAAAGCAGAAAAATCATAGATATATAACTGAAAATATATGAGAAAACCCGAAGCAAAAATGAATCTGTTTCCTATAAACTGCTTACAGCGTTGTAGGAACAGTTATGGATGTAGAAAACAATATAATTATCAAAGTGAGCAAAAGCAGGTCTCTGGTTACTATTTTTACATTTGTGAATGTTATATTTTGTTTTGGTATTTGGTCATGAAGACATTATCGGGATAACACTTGCATGTATTTTTTAATGAAACTTCCCTAACTTTGTTTGTCATTAGGTTTTGTCTAAGTGTTTGTCCAGTCTATGTTATTAACAAAGTTATTCCAGTTAGACAGCATGTGGAACCTGAGACTTTTCTACAAATACAATGATTTGCAGTGCTTCCATAAAGTCAATCTTTAAAAAAAATAATAAATAAATTTCGACCTTGAGTATTCACTTTAGAGACAAAAATTTACATCTTGACTTTTTTTAGTGGAAGGCAAGCAAAACAATTGAACATAACAATGACATACTTGGGGAAAAATGTTGACTGACCTTGTTAGGTCAAAAATGATTACTCTGTTTTGGAAATATGCACTTTTACCGGTAAAATAGGCCTAGGTTTAAGAGGTCAAAAAATTGATTAAAACATAAACAAACAAAGAAAAAATGTTTTAGTACAAACCCTGGAAACCTGGGCTAACTCGAAGAAGTCAAATAGTAATAACAATTTCAAAATAAATACATTTTTATTAATTTGACAGCAAGGTAGTGACAGCTATGGCAAAGTATGCATATTTGCCAGGGTAATCTTCAAATTAAACAAACATGCTCAAATATATATAAATATATATTGCAACCCATTTGTAAAGACAACAGGAATGTTTGCGCTTATTAAAAAGTGGAAAAGTAAACAGAGCAACTGCATAATTGATTAACTTCCTGATTTTTTTTCTTCACATTTTTGTGACATTAATCTCTAAGTATCATCATGTCATAAATAAGTTTCTATTTGTATAATTTTATCAATTATTGACGTTCCATGTCTGTATTATTAAGGCTTAATTTGGAGCATTAAATGTTATCAGTCTCAGCTTATATGCAATTTTGCAAGTTAAAACGGACAAATTTACATGTCAACTGTTTTTCATGATCCGTAGCACTATCATTTTAAAGTGAAAATAAAGTGATGTGGCATCATGATTTTTAGCTGTCTGAAAATAACCTTCAATGCACACTAGGTGGCATATTTGCATCACAAGTCAAAAGCCAAAACTCTAGTCAAGTTAACAGAGGTCATCCTGGAAAGGTTGTTTTTAGGAATAAAAGGAATAAACGGAATTGTAGGTAAAAGCACACTTTTAAAATGTTTGTTTTGTTTGCTTAAAACTTGACGACTAGGGAAATTGCTATAAATAAATAAAAATAATGAAAAGTTTAACTAATACAGACTGATTATGGTGATTTTGTAGTAAATTATTTTTTTCTTTAAGAATAAAAAAATTATTATCTAAAAAATCACATTGAAGCTCGTCGCCCTCTTAGCTTGCAATTGCATGATGAAACAAACAATAGACTATTTTACAGTTTATTAATTTAGTTTATTGACAGTTTTGATTAAAGAAAAGAGAACACGTATCTACTATAAGTACAATTTAGTAACAGCATTTGAGAACTCGGGGCTTTTCTCAAAGCAAACGTTAATCCTAATTTTTTTTTTTTTTTAAATCTGATACATAAAACATTACATGAAGAATAAATAAATATATAGTATTTAAATAATCAATGACATTTAATACTTTAAAGTTAAGACTTTTGTTTTGAAAGGAAAACGTTTGCAACCGGAAGTGTCGGTATTGTTTTGTTTAAGTTTCCTTGATGACAACAGTCAGAGTCGGGGAATGTACCTTGGCTGAAGTTTTGTGTTACATATTTTTTCCCCCAACGTACTTTGTGAAATGGACACAATAATAGACTTTGCTGTTGTGAAGTAACACGAGATTGGACGACACAAAACGGTAAGTGTTCACGAAAACGACTTTTAAAGTCAGTACTAGCTAACAACAGTTAGTTATTAACAGAACTTCCTCCTCTTCGAGGGTGTTCACGAGCTAGCTTTGTTAGCTTGTAGATGTCTTTCGTCTAACTTCACTTTGGGTTGAAACTAGTTCTTCGGTAAAACCGAATAAAGTTTCACCACTCTTAAGATAATGTTTAGATAATCTTGGTGGATATAATCGTTTATTTTGTGGCTAACACATTAGCACAGCTGGTAAGCAGCAGCAAGTCTCTGGTGATTAAAGTTAGTAGCTTCCTGCTACAAATCTCGATCTCGTAGCTAGTAGGTTAGCACGGGTTAGCATGTTGTAGGATCTAAACTAATATTCTTCCACTGTTTTCTGATCAGTGTTAATGTATGTTGTCGTTATCACAGTTCTGTTCAGGGATTAAATTAACGAATTATTGTTAAGTTTCGTTTTGACTTCATCACTCAGTAATGTAATCCTTCATATGTACTGTAGCCACTGGGGGTTTTCAGTGATGATTCATACATTTTTTTCACTTGTTGAAATAAGTGAGTAGTTTTTAATCCATGCTAGTCATGCTGTAAAAATGTATTGACCAGTTAACATTTAATAAGTGGGCATTTTTCTATGTAATGTATTTCTTTTAACACACTAGAGTAAGGTTAGGTTAAAAAGGAAGAATATATATTCATACTTCTGTAATCCTACAATTTTTGTTCCTAGTGATTGTGGGTTATTCATTTGGGGATTTTATATCGATTTGATCCCCGAATATCACTTTTTTTTTTTTAAGCTTAATGTAATTTAATTTAGCATTGATTACATTAAATGTAACTATTAGAATCAATTTACAACACTATAAAAACACACATTTTTGTTAGAGGTGTTGTAAACACACAAGCTGCCACTCTCCCTTATAGAAATATATCTTGCAGGCATGGCTTCTTCAGGTAGCTGTGTCACCGTCATTAAGTTAGTCATTCATGTGTTTAGAAAGGGTTTGTCTGATGTATCAGACATGAGCTCAGAGGACTAAAACATTGAAACTGATTTTCAAGTCTTATGTGGAAAATGAAAAGCATACTAAACAAATCTGTAAAATATGATTTAGCTTAAATAAAATTTACTCAAGTACAGTTGGATATTTTGGCTTTCCCTTCTACAGCTTTGGATAACATCTGTTTTGTTTTACACTGACTTTTTTGTGTAAATGTTCCTTTCTTTTTTACTTACATTTGAAAAAAAAAACAAAAAACTGTTTTGCTATATGTTGTTGAAATATAAATGCACTTTTTTTAAAATTACAAGAGCTGAAGCATTATTTGGAAAAAGGATGTCCAGCTGTTTTTGGTTTGGTAAACTTAAAACAGTGACTTCTTTAGCTTTTATGCCACTATGTAACAAGGAGACCTATGGTATGTCCCATAAAATAACTACTGCTTTATATAACTTTAACTACAGTTTGGTTTCTGAGTTGAGGCAAAACATATGCATACAATTCTTTACATGCCTACAGTATCACAAGATCTCTTGTTTGCTCTGTCAGACTGACATTTAAACAAGTGAAACAATCTTTCTGGATCGAATCTCTAAAGCTAATTTCACGCGTTTCTAATTTTGAATTCTATCTAGATCTTACAAAACAAGAATTTCAATATCTATGTTAACTACTTCTGCTGAATTTTGTTGAGAGCCCAGTTCAGTTTGCATTTTTTCTATGAAAATAAGTTCTTCATCAAAGCAATTAACTAATAAATTATTTAAATGGAATTATTACCCATGATACACCTGACAATCTCTCATTGTGCACTAGTGTGGCTTGGCCCAGTGGTTAAACGCTTGTTCATTGCCTCTCTTGCCTCATTTTAATGTCCCAGATTTAGCTGAAAGCTCTTTGCCCCATTGGCCCTACTATTTAGTGAGTGCTGAGTTAAACGTTGGAGACCTTTACACTCTGCTGCTGCTTTTCCCTGCTCTCTGAATATCACATGGCTTTTTTAAAATCATTTTTTCCTGACTACATAGCAATAATTTAGTTTAGAGGGGCTACTTTTACACCTGATGAGTTCTAGAAAACCTTTTATGTTGTTTTTTTCTTACCGTCATTAGCTAGAGAGTGTGTATGTGCTTCCGTCAATATCTCAGTGCATTGTATAAACAAAGGTTATGCAATAATGATAGCCTTTCTTCCAGGATCAGCCGTGAACTGAGGCCTTTTCAATTAAACGCATTGTCACAACCAGGAAGCTGGTCTTCAAGCTGGAATGCGAGCGGACATCAGTGTACGTGATGAACGCAGCAGAGGAACACTGTTCGCCAGTCATTTCCAGTCTTGGAAGTCCCATTGTATGCAAGAGTAGAAATGTGTATTATTAGCCTCCAGCACCGAGAAATAATGCAGAAGGTTATTTTTAACACACTCCCAAAAAATAAATACAAATTCTAACATTGAATTATGTAAAAAATAGTATCTATTAAAAGAATTGGTATAGAGAGATTTATATACTCATCTTTTGATACAAATCAAAATTAGGATTAGAAAGCATCCAGAAATATGTTAATGTGGTTGCACATTTCAAATATTACACCATTATTGGCAGACGTTTCTGATGACGTCTCAGCCGCGTAAATGACACGTTGTGTTGCGTCATGTTAACAAAATTGTGCCAGATTTTACAAATACTCTCCCTTTAGAAGGGAAGTAAAGCCCAGAGGCTTGTTACAGCCATCTCTAGATTACCCAAGAGAGTTTAAAGAGAGATTTCATTGATGGCGACAGTTTTGTTTTTGACAAAAACTGTTGAGCTGATGGGGAAAAACCATCATCACATATTATATTTACTGATTTCTCAGATGTTTTTAAACTGAAATAGTATTTTACACATTTTATACCATTTGATACCATTTTTTATACCATTTTTTTATACCATTGTGGCTAAATCATTTAAAAAAGCTGGTTAATATGGCAACAATTTATTCTGAATTTTAGCCGATTGGGGTGAAAATCCATATATTAATTTGTAAGAGACCCACATTAAATTTTTTAAATAAAAAAATTTAATTTAATGGTTTTAATCTCAATCAACATTTTTTGTAATTTAAACTGCAGGCAGACACAATTTTGACTTTAAATGATTATCAGACAGGAGGTGTTACTCGGACAAAAATAAGTACGTTTTTAGTAAAAATGTCTTTGTAAAAAGCAGTTTGGGATCTTTTTTCAGTTTCACAGCAATTTTAAACAATTATGTTTTTCCAAATATAAATTAGTGGAAATTTGAAAAATAAATTAATATTTAATTGTAAAAAATCAATAGGAATTTTTGCAGTGCTGCCCAAGTCCATCCATCCATCCATCTTCCTCCGCTTCATCCGGGACCGGGTCGCGGGGGCAGCAGTCTAAGCAAAGATGCCCAGACTTCCCTCTCCCCGGCCACTTCCTCCAGCTCCTCTGGGGGGATCCCGAGGCGTTCCCAGGCCAGCCGAGAAACATAGTCTCTCCAGCGTGTCCTGGGTCTTCCCCGGGGCCTCCGCCCAGTGGGACATGCCCAAGTCTAGATTCATATTAAACAAACTCATTTACGCATTTTGAAATTATTCTTTAATGTTTTCTCCTCGCTTAAATTATATTTTTTCTCATCTGTTTATTGGTTGATGTCTATTGGCTCAAAAAAGGAATATATTCTTGTTTCCTTTACTGTCTTAGTGTTCTAAAATCTGTAAACATAATGCAGAGGTGGCACATCTTTGCTGTTCAGTAACAATTTGAGATGTCAATCTTTTCCGGTGACACAAAACAATGTCTTGATCAGATTGTAGGGAATACATGCATTTACTTGATTTATTTAAATTGCTATTCTTGCTTTCATTTTTGGGAATCCTGTGAAGCATGAATAATATTTATATTTATAATGCAACAACATTTTGCTGTGATCTTATTTAGAAAAATGTTGTTGAAATTGGGAAAAGATCATTTGGTTTTAATGCTATTGAGCTGGACGAATTAGTTATTTAATTTAGCGATTCTCCAAAGAGAAACCTTTTTTGTTCATTATTTCAAAACAGTAACTATTGTGTTATTGTGTATGTAGTCGTCCTATGGTTGTATAAATGCTAAACTGTTTCCTCTATGAAGTACATTCTTCTCCCTCTTTTATTTTGACACAAAACTTCAAGTTTTGCAAAAAAAAAAAAAAGAAGGAACAAATCTGACCTCACATTTGCAATTCTAGCAGAAAACTCTCAGCCTGAATCTATTTTCCATTCGGTAATGCATGAAGTTTTTTTGGGATTTCCTTACCCAGCTGACAGACGATTGAAACCACTTATTGTGCCGCAGGCCTGTCAAGGAACTGGGACACCATCCCAGTGTGTGAACTGTGTTTGCATGTGATCGCCCCCTGAGCCAAAGAGCTGAAGCGCACACATGTGTGTACTCGCACAAACACATGCACTGACCTCAGTCAGTCAGATGGAAAGTCCCACTCACTCTTTCTCCACGGCAGAGCCAGTACTTTCCTGCTTAATTACATCACTGGAGTGTCATTTCAAGTTGGTTAAAATTGTTTCTCTTGCTCATTAAAAATTTTTCCCTGCGCTGGCAACATTTTTGGTTTGTGCCAAATATGTTTTATTTTGGATTTCCACCACTACAGCATCATAAAAGCCAGTAAGTGGCTCTAATTAGTCTTTTACTAGTCTGGAAGATAGAGGAACACTTACTAATCTTCAGATCCCATCAGTACTTTTTTGCTAGACGATGGATCTGCCAGTAAAACAGTTTTAATAGAAGGGAACTGGTTATGCCACAATTTTGTAAAGTGTCCCTTTAAGTTTCACTCACTCTTTTGTCAGATGTTCTTTTCTGACTCCACCCTGACTCCTCTTTCACATTCCATTGAGCGATGATTTGATGAACAATTTATTTTTTGGTTTTCTTTTTTTTTTCTTCTTTTTTTTAAGTTGTGTTTTTTGTTAAATATCCACATTGATCATCTCGTGATCTATTGTAAAAGTGTTCCCAGTTGTTTTTTTATTTATAAAATATGCAGTCTTTAGCCCTAATAAAAAAAGAAAAAAAAAATGGTGTCGTTTTCAAGGAAAAAAACTGTCGTTTTCAAGGATGTAGTTTCTGCAGAATGGCAATAGTACGTTAGGAATTCACCTTCAAGATGTGGGCGGGACCGTTGGCACATAGCAACCCCACCCCCTTCCCCTTCACATTACTGAGAGCTCGGAACAGCAAGTTTGAGGCCCAGACCATTGGACTTTTCTACGTCACAAATAAGCTCTTTTTCAAGCTTCATTTTCTGCTGCTGAATTATATCCTTCGAATAAATAAACATTCAGAAATGCAATTTTTGAGCAAATTTTTCTTAATACATGTCCTGCGTCACCAGAAAGATGCCACAAGAAATTGTTAAAAACAGCATTTTCATTGGACCGGATCTTTGATTGGCTCAATGGTTTCTATTTGAGGCTTTAAATTTATAGATAAATTGATTTGTCACACAAAAAGTAAAATAAAGGAGACAAAAATTAACACTGGTGTAGGTTATCGACTTTACTACTATTTTTTTGTGTGTAACAGCCCTACAATGTCTTTTGGGATAGACCTCAGACAGAAACATCTCTCTTTCATTTCAGTTCATTTTTCATCAGTTGTAGTTTGGCACAGAAGAAACAGAAAAGGGCGTCAACCCATCACAACACTTTGTAATGTCAGATGTGAGAAGCCTCTTCCCTCAGTCACTGTAGCTGTGCTTCCAAAATATTTGCTTGGTTAAGTTTAGGCACAAACACAGTTCAGTGTATTATGTTTGACCTAGATGACGGTGGTAAGCTGCAGGAACTTGACTCAGCATTCAGAATGAATGCATTCATAGCAGTACACAAAAGGCTGCTTTGGCATCAGCTGCTAAAAAGCCCCAGTTTAGTTTGCTTTTGGAACAATAAAGTGATGTTAATAGACCCACTCCAGTCATCTTTTGATCTATTTTAAAAGTGTTCCCAGTGGTCTTTTAATTGGTATTATCCCATTTTTATCCAAAGTAATTTTAAAAACTATTGTTATTAAGGACATAGTTTCTACAGAGCAATAGTAGTTCATTAGAAATTCACCATTGTGGTCAGGACCAGTGGGACGGAGGATCCCCACTTTCTTCTCCTCGATGCTGAGAGCTCTCTGTTTACAGCTCCTCACACTCCTAACCTAACATTACCGGTGCAACAAAATCATCATAAACATAAATACATCATAAATAAGCTCCTTCAAAGTGTATTTTTCATCTGCTTCTGATTCACAATGACTTGAGTAAATAAATACTCAAAAATGCAATTTTTAGTTTAATTTTCTATTTAAATGTCCTCCATCTTGAGAAAAGGGCAACAAGAACATGTTAAAACACAATTTTCATCTAAGTGGGTAAAATGCAACTTTGTTCCCATGTGCATTTAAAAAAACAGCCACTGGTGAAAGTAAATATTGTAGTTTTTATTTTTAACCTCACGTCACATTTGCAGCATCTTGTTAATTGGGAACCTCTTGGCTCTGCTGGGAAAATTTCAGAAATTAGTCCCTAAAGACAAACAAGTGCGCATAAACAAAATTAGAGCGTGCAGCCAGCATGGAAAAAAAAATGTTGACGTCCATTGAGAGTCTTTGTTTTGGGAATACTGAAGTATTTATTCTGAAGTTTTATTTTTCTTTCTTTTTCAGACTCATCTCCTGTGTCAGAACCTTTGCATCAGCCACCTCAACATCCTTCGTCAAATCCTGTTCAAGCACCTCAAGATGATGTTCTCGCCATTATGTCCTAGCAGCGAGTAGTCCCTGCTCCGTCCATCAACCCCACTCATTCTCTGCGTCCCCTTTCCCTTTGGCCCTCCTTATCATCGCCCCTGATGTGGTGATCCTCCGGCCGCACCCCTTCTAGCATCATGAGCAGTTTTCCTCAGCATCCCTATGGCAGATCAGGCTCAGAGCGTGACCTTCACTCTGCTGCCTCCTCAGTCAGCCTTCCCTCTGTGCGAAAGACTCCTAAGAAGCGCCGTCTGTCTCTCCACTCTCTCTTTGGTAGAAGGCGCCGACCTGACCGTGACCCCAGGCGAAAATCGAAGGCGTCGCAGTCAGGAAGTGGCGCAGATGGGATCGTTAGCAATGAAAGCATACAGTCGGAGACTTGTCACGACAGAACGTCAACCTATTCTCCACTAGAAGTGGCCTCGACCTCCTCAGGCTTTCCCCCAGAGCTGTTGGAGTGCCCTCTGTGTTTGCTGCGTCTGCCACGCGAGCGCTTCCCGGACATCATGACCTGTCCCCACCGATCCTGCGCAGACTGTCTGCGGCAGTATTTGCGCATTGAAATCTCTGAGTCGCGGGTCAACATCAGCTGCCCCGAGTGTTCAGAGCGCTTCAACCCCCACGACATCCAGATGATCCTGGGAGACCGAGCGCTCATGGAAAAGTACGAGGAGTTCATGCTGAGACGGTGGCTGGTAGCCGAACCGGACTGCCGCTGGTGTCCTGCCCCAGATTGCGGGTGAGAAACTTAAAAAAACTCTGCAATTGAAGTATTTCAGACTTAGGAGACAATTGCTTTTAGGTTATCGTGTCATCAATCTTTAAATTTCCATTGAAGTTCTAAATCTCAGAACAGAAAGTCCAAAAATATCTCGGTGAAAGACGTCATCAGCGAGACTTCAAGCTGAATATCTTAGTAACTGCAGATCCTACATCAATAAGAGTTAAAAATAACTCAAAGGAGCAATAAAAATATTATATTTTCCTCCTCAGCAGTCATCCACTGAAGATGGGATCAGTATGATCACACATTTGTTATAACACTTCAAGACTGTCTTTGTTTTTTAAGAACCAAATTAAGAACCAAAATTCCGATTTTATCAGTAGTTTCAAAGTTATGTCAATGTACAGATGGGATCAGATGTCCTGCAGCACGTTTAAGTGTCAGGTGCATCTAGAATTAATATATTTGAACTTTGACAAATAAGTCACGTCAACCAATCAATCAAGAACTCAGCTTTGACCAGTGACGTGTTGATGACCTAATGATCTGGTGGAGTACAAAACCAACATGGAGGAGAGCTTGATTCTTCTCCTCTTGAACTCTAAAGTCTCATTTCCACGGAGCGCTATGGGGTTAAGATGTTTTTCTTATTTGTATTGAGACATTAAAAAGATCCTTATTCTTCGTTTTATTTTTTTCCCCTCCTCCTACTAATGTAGGACAAAGTCGTCAAACTGGGTCAGAGAGAGACAGAAGTACTGCTGAAATCTCCTGCAGTACACGGAGAACCTCACTGTACTGGAAGAGTCATTAAATGATCTCATGAACCCAGACATGGGGGCATGATTACTGATACCTTTAACGAAATTACATACATTTGATCTCTCAACATCATCTGTGTCAGGAGCACTTTTATGAACACATTTTATTAGGCCAAAAGTTGAGCAGTGACTATGATACTTGAATCACATTCTTAGCCTAAGTTTGCTCTCAGAAGGAGGCTCTGGTCAGCTGGCTCTACAGGTAGCACCGTGTTACGAGCTGAACTTACTCGAGGATCTAGTCTGGAGTTTCTGGAGAACCTTAGACATGCGTATTCATTCAGTTTCTTCATTGCTTTTGTCTTACAGCCTGATCCCAGTATAGCTTTTCCCTTTATTTTCTCATCCAGCTTTGTTGCGTCAACACTGTTGACCTTTGTCTGTTAGGAGAATAGCTCTTTCTTCCCCCTCGCCATCCAAATACTTCAGTTTTGGCGGGCTGCCGCTCTCCACTGCAAAATGTTCTTTCATTATTATTGTTGTATAATTAGACTTGAAGGTTATTAGGCTTTGCTGGTCGGTTCTAATGGACAGCAGGCAGAACCGTTGGGGTGGATGACCTCAATCTTGTGTTTTCTGCTTCGGTCCACAGGAGATTTCACTTTGCAGGGAATGTGGGTATCCTCTATAAAAGGTGCTTTTGATGAAAAAGTCCTTTTAACACATCCGAGTTTCCAGTTTTACAAAGTATTTCATCAGTTCTCCTCAATGATGTTGAGACTGGAAGATAACCGACTGTCTGCAAAAGGTCCAGACTGACTTTTCGTTTTAAGGAGGAATGTGTTGAAAATGCTGGGCTCAATACATTTGCTACTTAGTTTAATGTCCTCGTACATAAAAATTTGCAACATAAAGTATTATTTTCCAAAAATAGTAAATATTCCTGTCATAAACTGATTTCATTCATATTTATTTTATACCGTCTGCTAACGTCAACTCTGTTGCAACTCTTATTTCTCAAGTCGTGGCTTACCCTTCTCATTAAGTAATCAAGTTATTGGCCAAGAAGAATCACAGGATGAGGTGATTGCTTCATCCTTTTTCTGAGAATGTGTGCCGATCTGAATAAAAGGTTTAAAGGAATAAAAATATTTGGTTTGGCAGACATGTTTTAGCTGACCAGATGGAGCGTTTTCTGGAGACTTTTGGCTCTTCTTTGTGTTACACAAGTCTTACTGAAGAACTAAAACGCATTAAAGAAAAGTTTACCATTTGTTTCGTTTGTAAGAATTTTTATGAAATTCTGATTAGCTGGAGTTATTGGAATTTGTCTTTTTGCGCTAAGGTTTTTCTAAGAACCTGCTTTTTCTCAAATATCAATTTATTTGTTTCAATTTTATTGACATGGATTCATTCAGAATACCTCACACAAGAACTGTTTTGGTGATGCAGTAACTAAGGTGGTAGGTATAATGCAGGATGTTCTCTTGTAATATTTTTTTCTAACAAACCAGAACATTTATGTGGTCCTAACGTTTGCCTTTTCGGCATATCCCATTAGGGGTTAGCCACAAAAAATCAGCTTTCACTGATTATTTTATGTATTTATTCAACCTTTATTTTACCAGGAAATCCCACTGAGATTAGATCTCCTTTTCAAAGGAGACCTCCTCACCACAAGAAAACAAATACAGTTAAAACAATAAAGTAGACATAAAATACAATTAAAATGAACAGTGGAAACAATACTTAAAAGATAAATCATAAGTAATACAGAGTGATATGTGCATATATCTTTTAAAAGCTCAGAAATCTTTGATTTAAAGCATTTCCGCATTATTGAGATTTTTAACCTCGAATTCCCTTCCTGATGTATTTTGTCCGGGCTGGCACCGGCACCCACTTGAGCCCCCTTGTGGCTACATAGTTTAGGCAGCAGCATGAAGGGTATTTTCTAAGGACCCTCACCGGATTAAGCTCATTGTTGCTGAACGCTGGTTTGCCGCACATAAGCCCTACACCCAACCAACTGGGCCTACTTAACTTCTTACACTATTGAATATATATCTTTCACTTTTACTCTTCTCTTCTTTTACATGTTGTATTTTTGTTTAAAGTAAAAATGAAATAAAAGTTTTGCTGTCTTTTGTTTCTGCCCTGCTGGATTTTTCTTTTCTTTTCACAATGAATTGTCGTTTTTACATTTCTTTTCTTTTCCTCCCATAGCTATGCGGTCATTGCTTTTGGCTGCGCCAGCTGCCCAAAGATCACCTGTGGGCGTCAGGGCTGTGGGACCGAGTTCTGCTACCACTGCAAACAGTTGTGGCATCCCAACCAAACATGCGACACTGCACGTCAGCAGAGAGCCCAGAACCTCAGGCTGAGGGCTTTCAGGTCATCGTCTCTCAGCTACAGCCAGGAAAGCGGAGCAGCAGGTATCACAGAGAACTCCAGTGCACTTCAGACTAACCCGACCTGTTCTTTGGACTTAAGTCATTTTATTTACATGACAGCAAACATTGGTAAACCCCTAAACTGTGATAAACGATGAACTTTTACCAGTTTTTAATGCAAGCATCTCCCTATTCTATCCTCGCCAGGTGATGACATCAAACCGTGCCCTCGCTGCTCGGCCTACATCATCAAGATGAATGATGGGAGCTGTAACCACATGACCTGCGCCGTCTGCGGCTGTGAGTTCTGTTGGCTCTGCATGAAGGAGATCTCCGACCTGCACTACTTAAGGTAAGAAAAACACAGTTTAAAGATTGAAAACTTGGAAAATGCAAAAATTCATCATTTATTTGATTAATGTTTTTATTATTAGTTAAAGGGTTACAGGTATTCCAAACTAAAGCAAAAATAAATCAAATATTGTTACCATGTAAATCAAAGTCGAATTGTATTTTGGCAGTAATACTAAGACAGCACACTGCTGCTTTCTCTTTATGCATTTTGATGTCAATGATTTAGATTTCCTCTGACCTACAAACATATTAAAGCTCTAACTTTAAATTTATGAACAAGCTAACCAGACCTCGTGACCTTTTTCACCCTTTCAGTCCATCAGGCTGCACCTTCTGGGGAAAGAAGCCCTGGAGCAGGAAGAAGAAAATCCTTTGGCAGCTTGGCACCTTGGTGGGCGCGCCTGTGGGCATTGCCCTCATTGCCGGCATCGCCATCCCAGCAATGATCATTGGCATCCCGGTGTACGTCGGCCGAAAGGTGAGAGTTTATGTTAATAATTAACAGGATTTTAAGATCATTTTTAATAAATATCTAATCTTACTCATGTTAAAATTACATGTTTAAATAAATATTTTTTACTCTGTAATATTAAAAAAATTACAGTTACAGTGCTTTACCATAATATAGTTAGCTTATGGAACTCAAAGTTTCACTATATAAACTGATGAGTTTTGTAATGTTTAGAATAAGTAAAATAGTATTAAATAACTAATACAGTGGTTAATAAAAACCACAGTGGTTAGAAATAGTTTTATAATTTACCTGATAACATTTCACATAAATAATTTTTAGGAGAAAAAATTGAATTTCTTACATTCCTAACATCCATTTCTCATTTTTTAAAATACATTTATACATGTTTTAGTACCTAAGTAAGTTAAATGTAATTTGTTTCATAAAATTTTTTAATCTAGCTGCTCATAAACAAAAAGACAATCATTTTTATTTCATTTTAGAAAAACAAATGCTACTAATTTGTGTCTATCATGTTCATTTCTATGCAATAAATGATACGTTATGTCTAATTAAATCACCACTTTAATTTGTTTTTTGATAACTACTTTTCAGTTCTACTTTGGTGTATTTAAGGATTGTTACTTTTATTGTAGTTGAAATGTTATTTTTTTCTTCACTGCACTGCTCTGTCAGAATCTTTTATTAACGTTGCTCTACTACTGATGTCACCAGATCCATAATCGCTATGAGGGCAAGGACATCAACAAACACAAGAGGAACCTGGTGATCGCTGGTGGCGTCACGCTGTCGGTGATCGTGTCACCTGTAGTTGCTGCGGTCACAGTTGGTAGGAAGACTTTTTTTTTATCTCTACCGACAATTAAATTATGTGAGGGTGAGGAATCAGTTCCTGGTAACAAAATGTCCTTTAATTGTTTCTCGTTTCCTGTGTTTCGTAGGCATCGGCGTTCCCATCATGCTTGCGTACGTCTACGGAGTGGTGCCCATTTCCTTATGCCGGAGTGGCGGCTGTGGAGTTTCTGCCGGAAATGGCAAAGGAGTGCGGATCGAGTTTGATGATGAAAATGATAACATAGGCAGTGGGGCAGTAGCAACAGGTGAGAAACTAATAAAAACATTAAAAAGGGCTGGAACTTGGTAGACTTAACCCTCTAACACCTGAGCTTTAACTCCAGTGAAGACATTCTTTGGACTATTCTGTTAACGTAAATCCAGCAAATACCCAATTGATTCACATTGACTGTATGTCCGGTTAAGCCTTTTTTTTTCCTTTTTATCTTTCCATTTCCCTTCTCTGACCTGCTACTTTTGTCAATTTGAAGACATCCTTCTATTACATGCAGCTCTTTTGCTCTCTGTGTTGTATCAACAACCCACAACAATTCTGAAAACACTTCAAGGGATTTAGCCAAATGTTGCCTAAGTGGTTTTGGGAGGTGTTTATGGCCTGAAGAGGTGCACCCACATCCGCCAATGCTTTAGCATATTGTTATTTACCCATAAGGTATTGCAAAAGTGTTCAGTCGACACATCTAAATGTTTGTATTTGGTGTGAAATGGTTGTGCAAGTCAAAACAGGCAGCAGTAGCTTTGCTTTCTAGTGAGATGATGATGATGATGATGATGAAGAGGGACAGGTTGTATTTCTTGTGTCAACAATGAGTTGTGTACTTGTAATGTGAGCGACTGCAGACTTTGATCTTTCTGGTGATCCAGCTTTATCTTTCTTCATCTCATCTTTTTATGTTTCTTTTATCTTTTTTTATCTTCTTAACCCACTTTTCCATATATTTTTGCTGTTTTCTTCAGACGTGTTTGTCTTTTTATTGACTTATATACAATTCCTGTTATGTTAATCTTTTACAAAGAAACTACTAAAGCTTAATCTATTTTCACGTTTGAACCTCTGTCACTCAGTTTGAGTTAAATCAGTGTCTTCCTCTTTCGCTTTTCTTCACAGACACGACTTCAGTGGCGGAGACTCGACTCAATAATCCGAGCCTCGGCGACGCGGCGAGCGTTGGTGGTTTAACAGGCCTGAGCGTGAGCGGAAGCCACATGGAACGCTGCGGCGTGAGCACCGCTCAGCGGGACAACATGAGCGACAACGCCAGCACCACGGCCCTAGCCGGGACCAGCATCACTGGCAGCCTGTCTGGCAGCTGCTACAACAGGTAACAAACTGAAGTGTTTTGAGCTGATGGACAGCTCTGGAGTAACCCTTCTGCTGTCCTAAGCATGTTTACATTAAAACTTCAATTTCAATTCAAGTTCACTTAATTCTCTAAATTTATGTATTGTTTGTGCCAGTTGACAAAAAGAAAAAAAAACAATGTACATTATCATTCACAATAAATGAAATAAATGAAACAAATAATATTCTAAAAGCTTCACACCAGATTTGAAAATATAAACTTATTATTTGTCATTTTTATCTTTTTATATGTTTGTGAACTTTTTTTTTTACTTATTTTAGTCCTAATTTTCTAGTTTAATATAAATGTGCTATTAAAATCCATTTGGATAACCTTTTTCTTCACAGTTTGATCTCAGAAGTGGCTCCTTCTTGTTGCTTTATTTTGACTGTTTTTACATTTGCTTTTTTCCTTTGATATAATTAACTTTAAAGGCTTTGTTGTCATTTTTACTAACAATTTTTTACCAACTGTTTAGAGTCTAGGCTAACATGAAACTTTTTTTGTGACTTGATGGATTGAATTCCCCTTTTAAAGCACTAAAAAAATCCTTTGTTTACTCAGCTTTCAGCTTCCTTGTTTGGGTCATATTTGGTGTCAAACTTCTTTTATGTCTGCAGGTTATTTTTCAGCTGCACAGCAATGAGCAGAAAATGCAATTACAAAGTGATTTTGTAATATTTTATCATTCAATAATAGTTTACTTAAACTTCTAACCTGCCTCATATGTTTGACAAAGCTAGAATCTTTTGCTTTAAGTCATATAATTTTAGAATTTTACAGTTTTTTTTTTTGATAAAGTATCCTTTCAAAATAAAACAACATTTCAGAGAGGTTTGTATTGGAAGTTTCTCTAATAAATGTTTGAAGTAAGTAATAATAATTGTTTTTTGTTTCAGGATGGAGGTGCAGGCCGACGTCCAGAAAGAGCGCTGCAGTCTGAGCGGCGAATCGGCAACCGTCAGTCTGGGGACTATGAGTGACAACGCCAGCACAAAAGCCATGGCGGGATCTATCCTTAATGCCTACACGCCTCTGGAAAGGTCAGGATTAACTGTCATCCTACTGTTTCCTGCAGATATCTGAGGGTCATCATTGGGTACACTGTTGCCTTGGTAATTGAGGGAGTTACGTTCTAAAAATAACCTCCGATAGACAAAATCCGTGAAGTATTTGTCTTATTTTTTTTAGATGTTTTAAGGGTTTAAAACCTCTTACTACACACTTTTTACAATTTTCTCAGACAGACGTGAATGTTTTCAGGCTTCTTTTTTTGTTTAAACTCTAAAAGTTCAAATTTCATAGAAAAATGAGCCCAGTATTATAGAATGAAAAAAAATATCTTTTTTTTTTTAAGATGAACTCATTCTGCACAGAACACCAGAGGAGATTGATTGGCATGTTCTACAGCCAATCAGGAAGCAGAGCTAAAAAAAAACTGAACAATCAATTTTGTTAAATTAAATGTGTCGCATAAAATATAAAAAAATAAAAATCCTTTAGAACCTAAAGGATTACTTTACTGAGAATTCAAAGCTGATCCAAAATATAGTTAACTGTTCTTAGTGTGTGATACTGACTGGGTTAACTTCTGTTTTGCAGGGATAATAGTCTGGAGGTGCAGGCAGATGTGGAGTCAAAACACCGAAAGGTGAGACACGGCAGCGCCAGCAGCAGCCTGGATGAAGCCAACTGCATCGACAGCAGCACTGCGGGGGTTAAAAGAGCCAGCAGTCTCTCCGGCTGCTGCTGCGCTCAGCCCAGCAACTCCTGCTGCACCTCTGAGGAGCCTTCAACCTCGGGGGGTAAAACCTCCAAGAGTCAGCTTTGGAAGAGCAGCAGCAGCGAAGAAGAGACGAAAGTGAACGAAACGCATGGAGACGTGGACACGCACCACCTGGAGCAGCGCAGCACAAACTCCTCCGAGTTTGACTCGCCGTCCTTGAGCGGCAGCCTCCCGTCCGTGGACGACTCGCACTGGAGCTGCTTTTCAGCCGAGCACTTCTCTTCATCGCCGCTTTCCTCGCCGAGAGAAGGAAGCAGCAACACCTTCCTGTACATCAACGAGGAGAGCGTCGGCGACGTTGTGGAGGCACTGCCGAGGAGGCACAACCCAGAAACTTCCAGAAACATTTCTGCACATCCTGTGAGCCCAGTGAGGAAACACTGTATACAGACAGACATCTGAGGGGGGGGGCACTCAGCTCGCCTTAAGACCTAATGTCCACCGTCCACTGTCAGGGCTAGAATGTTAGTCTTTGATCACATGAGGTCGCCGCAGAAGTGAAAGAGGGATGCAAGTTCTCAGAAGGCCGGTTAAGGAAAGTAGAGGTCAGTTAGGAAAGGATCAGAACCGATTTTTGTCAAGTAGAACTGAACGGACCTGGAGTAAGTCGAGTAAGTGAGGTGATGTGCTGAGGCACAACCAGACCAAAACACTGAAGTTTCTGCTTTAAAAACAGAAAAGAAACTGACCCCATCCAATGGTTTGGAGCTAGTAATCTGAGGTGCTTTGACCTAACCGAAATCTTTTCTTCTTTTAGCCGTCTAAAAGAAAACAGTCTGGTTTCTGTCCTACATTGTTCCACCTTCATTCTTTTGATCCGTCCGTTGAGTTTCTGGGAGGGACCACTTGATAAAGTAGCAGAAATATATTTTCTATAATCAAACGTTAATTCGTAGATCCTTTTTACTTAGGTGTTTTTTTTTGGTTGTTTTTCACTTTTTTTTCCTTTTTGGGAAAGTTGAAATGTTGAAACCCTTTTTATTGGGTCCAACTTTTTTACTACATTATAAGAAAAAAATATAAATATTTAACTCTTCTAATACAGTTCGTAACTAACTTTGGCTGCACAGATTTACAGCAAATTTATCAATCATAAAGTTGTATTTAAAATATTTAGTATTTTCATATAATATAAATGCAAAAACCTACCAGATTTGTACACAAAACAACTTTGTTCATAGTTTTTTTAAAATAAAAAAATAAACAACAGAAAGCAGAAATTGAACCCAAGTCTTTGTAATAATTAAAGTAACAAAATGAGGAAAAATATGACCTTTTTAGTGAAAAAGAAATTCTCCTTATTTCAAAAAGTCTTTTTTTTTAGTTGTGAATGTAAAGTCTTGATTCTCATTGTGTATATAAATGATTTTATTTTAGATCTTCACATAAACCACAAAATGTTTTTTGCTGAAGAATGATGCAGGTAATTTTATATAAATCAAGCCTATTGTGCCTTTTGGGGGAAGCTTGCTGTGTATAGTTTCTATTTCTCTTGTTTGTGGTTTTGTCGAAATTAGACAAAATCAACAGAGAATTGATTTATATTTGCCTCAGAAAATGTTATATATGATCAAACATGATGTATTTACTTGCATCAGCTGGTGTAATCTACCAAAGACTAGAATTAAACCAGCAGAACTTTTTTTTTGAGTTGAAAGCACCTAAAAGTATGTTTTTTGTTTTTTTTTTTATGTCCATCCCAAACCATGAAAAAAAAATCCCCTGATAAAGCCAAAGTTTGAGTTTTTGTCCACAAAATGAGCAAAATTTTGCAATAAATGAGTTGACCCGAGACCGCTTTCTGAGTTCTACTCAGCAGTG
The DNA here is from genome assembly GCF_002922805.2 of Oryzias melastigma. Taxonomy (NCBI): domain Eukaryota; kingdom Metazoa; phylum Chordata; class Actinopteri; order Beloniformes; family Adrianichthyidae; genus Oryzias; species Oryzias melastigma. Next base: position 14,997,598 of record NC_050522.1, read on the forward strand.
ACACTAAAACCACCTGAGCGGAAGACTTCCTAAATCCTAAATCCTGCCAGTTTGAGATATTTTTACCCTTTTTGTTTCATTTTTTTGCCATGTTTGTAATTTTGTCAAAAGAGGCATTTGTATTTAAGAACATATGTCTGAATTATGCTTCAAAATGTGCAATTAAATGCATATCATTGAATAAAAACATAAAGAAATCATGTTCGAGTCTTCATGTTTCCACTCCCGGTTGATGTTCAAAATAAGCAACACAGATTGTAAACAGAAAAGCCTTAGAAATTAAAGCATTCATATCTTAGTTTATTTACACCAGCATTCAGTTTATTTACATACAGTACATGCATTAACATTCCACAGAGAAATACAAACATTGCCTGAAACGTCTTACAAACTTTCAATGTTTTTAATTTAAGGAAAAAGAAGGAAAAACAAGTTGGAAGTTGTGGCACTTTCTGCTGTAAAGTGACTTGATGGCTTGTAAAAAATACTTGTGAAATGTATGGAAGCACATTACTGCCAATATAGAAAAAAAGCTGTTTTTGTTTTGTAATTTAAATTGAGCATTTCTGACTTAGGCTAATGCTGGGCTTGGTTTAGATGTAAAAAAAATAGATAAAAGCTGTGATAACGAATTCAAGGATATGAAAAATAATTCTGAAATGAATTAAAAATTGGTCAAAATTATGAGGTTATAAGCTACAATTCTGAACCAAAATTGTGACAAACTAATGATAGTGTCAGAGCTGTCATACTGTCTTGATAAATTTAAAGAAATTACAGTTTATAATTTCAAAAATATTGACTACAGTATTTTCTGCACTATAGGGCGTATTTTTTCAAAAGACGACAGTGCACCTTACAATCTGGAGTCCCTTATGTATGGATTCATTATGGCTGTGCTTACTGATGTTGAAGCGATTTCAGAGGTACAGGGCGCTCTGTCAAAATGCCAGTCCATTTTTACGAGCTGCAAACAAGTTTGGGTGCAAGTGTAAATAATAATAAAAATGTAATGTTTGACTAAGGTCATTTTAAGGCGCCATATAAATTTAATAAACTTAAATACGCTAACATGATACGGTGTCACACAATGTTTGTACCCTATGGTACAGAAAAATGGTAATGCTGGACATTTTCCGTCAAAGTGGCATAAATGGGCTTCCATAGACTCTATCCTGTAATATACAGGGGAAGAACAAGTGCCATAAGTGTGAAGTTATCACAGTTGAGAAATATTTGTGCAACGACAAGCCATAGAAGAGAAGCTGTACAGCAAAAACAAATCTACACATCAATTTCTTAAGAGGAAAAGGCTAAAAATTGCTGTTTTTAACACACAACTAAAGGAAAAATAATGATTAGTAAAGCATGCATAAAAAACGCTTTGTTTTTGAGCAATCAGAAAATAATTGTTCTGTTTTTTAACTTCTCTGCAATCACCCAGTAAGAACACATTTTATTGTTTATCGTCTGTGCAGCAAAATGTCTATAATTTTTACCAAAATGTTTTCCTTTGCAGCCCCGCCTACAAAAGTACAAACTTTAAACCCATAATCTTGAAAAATCAACTGTAAAGCCTGTATGGATGCTGGAGGGTGTCCTGAAGACAGCAACTCCATCGAACATTTCATTTTTCTGCAGGTTGGATTTTGCTAAAGGGTTGGAATAAACCAGAGGTCTTTACAGACATTTTTTTAATTCACATTCATGTTGACTACTATTTTTTTAGGAGTGACTCAGATAAGTTTTAGACCTTGTCATGATGACAAAACGCTTTCTAAGTACAAAAGTGGTGCTGCATCATCGCTTCAGGCAGCTGTGGGGAACGACAAAAGCATCACAACTGTCACAAACACGTCTGCAGCTGACATCAAAACAACATTTTCCTTTGGCTCTGATTCTTAAATGAAGTCTGCAAAAATACAAAGGTCCAAAGTATTTTTAATTACATTCAACTCTTTAGAATTTACAGAGAAAATATCCTTAAAGTGGCCAGAAATGAATAGGTGTGCAATTTACAATCCGGGGGAACTTGCACTTTTTTGTGCGTTTCTTTTCTATTTAAAGGCATTTTTAAAGTACGTTGAAAATGTTTTTGAGCATGAATATCAAAAGTGCTGTTCATCTCTGCCGTAAACATTGCAGGTCGGTGTGGTCAGAGCACAAACACGTGATGTTTGGGTCACGTTTGATGGTGTGAGTCACCGTGAAACCACCCAGAAAAAAAACAAGGCAGCACTGTTCATGGCAGGTGACTTTGTATTTGACTACATCTTCCCACGCATTTTTTAACACATTCAAACTGCCTGGCTCAATGCTTCCTAAGGGGGACACTTTTGCCGTGACGACATAAACACACAGAAAGTTAAAAATACTGAGAGATGGGCGGATGTTTGCTGCAGCTAATAGGGCAAGGAAAAGTTTGATTTTTTTTCCTTCTAAATTTCAAATATTAGTATTTTGATGAAAAAGCTACAAACCTGAGAACTTCAGTAAGACTAAGCAGCTTGGATCTTAAACTTCAGCAGCAGCACTTCTATCTAAAACCAAAAAATAGACTATTTTAACAAGGAGCTGAGCACTTCTTTATTTATTTTTTATTTTTTTGTAGCAATCCTTAATTATTACCTTAAGGGATGTAAACAGTGACAAATGCTCATTCAATAGATGAATTTTAAACATTTTTTAAAATCTTTTTGTGCCTCTTAGAGACTACTGTTTCTGCAAATGCATGCTATTCTGAGCTCAAAGAATCACTAGAAACAAACAAAACAATCTGTAATCTTGGCTCAATGCATCCTCCTTGCAGTAGAAATCTCAATAAGGCACACAGTATTCTCCTTTTTTTTAACCCATATTTTACATAAATACACAAAATAATTCTACAGCCTGTTACAGGAAAACAAAACATATTTACACGACTTTGTAAAGGAAAAAAATGCAAGCGTGTTTCAAGCACCGTAGCCATTTCAAATAAAGCTTTCTGTTGAGAAAGGCGGCGTCGACTCGTGTTTGTGTTGTGGTTCCTTCACACACTGCAGAGCAGAAAAGCTGGTTGTCTCGACATATTTACACAGCAGATAGTTGAAATATTCCAGCTGAGTTTGGTCAAACCCAGGGAGTGAAAGACAAACTCATTGCTGAACATGACAGGTATTCTGTTACTGAACAGCTATTGATCCGGATTTTGTATTAGTTGATATATTTTTTTCATTTTAGCAGAAAAACTACGGTTGATCGGGTTTGTGCTGTTAATTTTTGAAAACATAAACTATGAAGGAAGGTTTTCCATCAGGATCTTACTGAGAAAGGTCACATTTTTCCAGGTCCCAGGCCACAAAGCTTAGCTTATAAAGTACTTTTCCACTTTTAAGACTGAAACCCAACAACAAAACTTGCTGGATACACTTTCATCTGATCCGTTGACGTTTGCTAGTTTAGCTGTGTTGATTATCTGGATATATTAACAGAATTTGATTCCTTAAAAAGCTTTTTCATAATCAGATTTGTACTTTTCTAGTGTTATTTTGCAAACAACATTTGAAGGCCAAAATATTTTTGAAAAGTCCAAAATTCTGCATTTAAATTTTAAGAGGTTAATATGTTAAGGTGGGAAATTACGATATGTTTATTTCCTGAGTTTGTCTGACACGACCCTGATCGTTCACAGAAACGGCCCAAACTTCAGCTTGTCAGAGTGCATGTTGACAGCTCTGTCCTCCTGAACGCCACAATAAGACCTCATCCCTGCAGGAAGTGATAGAATTTGATTGTCATCACTGTTTTAAAATATTTTTATTAAAGACCCACTCCACTGAAAATTGTCTTTTTAACATATTCTTGTGGCATTTTTCTCATAAAGCAGGAAATATATAACAAAATATCCTCTTAAAATTGCATTTTTGAGTATTTCTTGACTAAAATCACCAAAAAGGCAGTTGGAAGCTAAACAAAGGGATGATGGGAAGTGAGTGAAGGCTAACTGAGGCCCAAAGGTCCCACCCACAACTTACTGCTGCTGTGCAGGACTAGAAAACCCAAATCAACCCTAACTAAAAGACCACTGAAGACACTTTTAAAGTAGATCAAACGATGATCGGAGTGGGACTTTAATAATTCAATTTAAACAGAAGAGGGTTAAAATGATCCAGCCTGTTGTCTTCTTACCCTTGTTGCGTTCTCCATCAGACTCTGCCTCAGCAAACCTGTCACCTCCTCCAGCTCCTGCTCAGCCTCCCGGACGTTGGGGTCCAGCTGAAGGACCTCCTGGAGGTCGCTGCTGGCCGACAGGTAATCCTAGGAGGATGGACACGTAAAAATAACTGAAGACAGGTTTATAAACCAGAGTAACAATCTTTTTGAAGGCAACTCGATCACCTGTAGCCCCTTGAAGGCCAGGGCTCGTCTGTAGAAGGCCTTTTTATTGGCTGGATCCAGTTGTATTGCAGAGTCGCAGTCTCGTTTGGCTTCTTCGAAGTTGTTCAGTTTTAAATAACAAATGGCTCTGGAGGAACAAAATAAAAATAAATATCTAATCTTAAACAAATCATTGAAGGATTCTGGGAGACTTTAATACAAAGTTTATGGAAATATTTGAAGTACACGTTATGTTTAGGGGAGCAAACGTCTGTAAGAAAAGATGGAATGACTAACATTTAAAGTTTAGCAAATAAAGAACTGGAAAATGCCAGCTGGTCGTTTGGCGCCACCTGCTGTCTATGCTGTTTATTAAAAGAGACAGAACATTTTTGACTGATATTTAAAAATGTACTGTAAAAAACACACAGATTACAGACATAAATGTTCAGATAAGACATTCATTTGATTAAAGTGATAACGAGATATTGCTAAAATAAGAGAAATTCCCCAGAAAATTACATTTTAATTTAATTTTTAAGTTTAATTTAATCCCTTGCAAGGACATTGTGGTTTAAGAAAATTAGCTTTGCTCATACTGGGTCATAAACAGGGCTCTTGCTTGTTAAGCTCATTCTATTTTTGGGCAACTTCTATGTTCTGAAGAAAAAACAAACTATAAACCTGCTTTTAGAGATTTATATCAGTAGTAATTTGGAGCCTTTACAGTGGTCATACCATGATTTTCTTAGTCTTTCAGAGTAAACTATTCCGTATATATGATCATATATTACCTTTGGAACACTAAAAAACAAATTATTTAAGAAAAGAGTTATTTTTTCAAACTCTTTTCATGCATGAGGAGAACATGCAAACTCCACCCTATTGGGGTTTGAACAGGGGCTTCTTGAGTGCTAACCAATGTGCAGCTCCTAATGTAATCCAGGTATTAGTCAAAAGGCTCAGATTTGCTTGTGAGCGCTGCACAGCTTTAATGGAGCATTTAGAATCAAATGCCCTGCTCAAGGGCACACAGTGGAGTAACAAGGGTGGAGCAAATACTGCTGGGAATCTCCTGGAGGCCATTAATCACTGTAATACATACAAGCACACTTACTGTCAAAACTAGATCTTGAATCACTTGTCTGTGGTTTTACGTGTTTAAATGAAATATTTTTTAGAAAATCTTTTTCACATCAATCATTTATTTAAGACAAAACATTTGTAACGAAAAGAAACTCTTTATATCAGACTAATAGCTATGTTTAAAACTCTGTGACCCTTAACTTTAGGAGACAGCATCATATGTGCATACAGTGCCTTGGTCTGTATTTTGTCATTTTAAGCTGGACTGAATCATTCATACCTGTTAGTGTAAAGGGCGCATTCCTCAGGTTTCAATGCCAGGCATTCACTGTACTTCTGCAGAGCTTCCTGGAAGAGTCCTTTCTTGACCAAATCATTTCCTTCTTGCTTCAGTAACGTAAACCTGGCTTCTTTTTTTCTGGCTGTTGACAAAAAAAAAAAAAAAAAATCAATAGATGAAATTCTTTATATTCCCTAAATAAAGCACCACTGAGTTTTTGTGTTGTTTACAATAGTTGAGTTTTTTATGTAAGGCTCTATTTTAATGCTGAAGTAAAAAAATACTCAAAAATATAAGCTTAACAGGGTGTTTTTGTAATTAATCAGACCAAAAAGCAACTTTCAGTCAACAGTCAAATTTTTAGCTAGCTCAAAGCTCAGTTGAAAAGTTAAAACATCTAAAAATGCAGACAAACAGTTCAGACCGACCATCCTAGAGTTTATTAAAAGATAGCATTAGTGACAACACCTCTTTCCTGCAGGAAAAAAACATGAATCAGAAATGTATAGAGAGAAAACAGTTCAATCTGATTTGTGAGTGCATAATTCTTGCTTTGTAATTCATACATTTTGCCTGTATTTACAAGAACAAAAATGACAAAATATAAATTACACATGCACAACTTTAGATCAAAGCAGCTTGATACAAACTACATAAACAAATCTTAAAATGTATGCTTGAATCATCTGATACAAACACACAAAACCATATTTACGCACAAATCTGATTTGAGACTCTTCACGTTTTTAAGATTCATGTTAGTGATGCGTTTAAATGCTGCTAGAATGCTCGGTCATCAGAGTTTTCTTATCAGCCACTTTGAACTTAGATTGTGAATAACATCTGGTGAACAGTTTTTCCCACTTTCTTAAACAAATAAGTCCAATAATCAATATTAAAAAGTCTATATGCGTTTTTAAAACATTAAACACTGAAGTTTATTTGCATTGGTCTTTCACAGCTGCGCTTCCCCTGCCAACGCCCTCGCCACGGAGCTATTCCACAACTGCCCGTTCCCAGTCATGGCAAAAGCATGTAAAACGTTGTTTTATATTAATTATCAGGAAAATCTGTTACAAAAAAATAGGGAAAATGTCAAGTTTTCATCAGACATTATTCGCAATCTAAGTTCAAAACGACTGATGGGAAACTCATGACCCAGCATTTAAATGCATCATCTACACACAAAACTTGGAAACGTGAAGAATCTCACATCAGATTTGTGCGTGAATTTGGTTTTGTGTGTTTATATCAGACGATTGGTGTGCATTTTTTTAAAGATTTGGATGTGTAGTTAGTTTTAAGCTGCATGTGTAAATTATATTTTGTTGCACATGAGAACAACTTTAGAGTTCCAACTTTAGAATTACACACACACAAATACACACCTACACACAAACGTGCAGAGAAGTTACAAATCAAGAATTACGCACACACAAATTGGATGAGTCTATTTTCTCTTCCTAGAATGTTTATGTGGAGTTAAAGGAATGTATTGTAGTGAAGTTAGTTAAATCCCTGCATACTGAACAGACAAAATGTGGTTTTATGAAATTGAAATCTACGCATTTGGAACACAGCTTAGTACTTTATCAGTACTTTTAGATTTGTGCTTGATAGATATTTAGAGAAAAATCTGGAGAAAAAAAAATCACATGGTCTATGATTTTCAGGGGTACTTGCCTTTAAAAGACTCTTAAAAAATGTTAGGATCCTAGTATGAAAATCTTACTTTATTTTAAGCAAACAGGTAAAAGTGCATTCACACCAAACATGATTCGAGTGGCGGAGGTGGCCAGTTTTTGTGTTAAGTCAATGGAACAGACGCGATATGAGGCGATCTGAAGTCCTGTAATGTGATTTGAGCGACAGGGGCAGTGCGACAGGTCGCCGCATCGCATCTACCAATCAGGAACTCGGCTTTTGGGCGCGTGACAGAGAGCCGCTGCGGGGTGCGGAGGCTGTCGGCTCGGGCCTTATCGAGACATTAAAAAAATTAAGGGAAAAAGGTCTCCGTATTTTATTTCTTCACCTCGGATTAATACTAGACAGTGAGCCTTCAAGCTCAGTCACAGAGACACAGAAACACCGCGAAAGTGGCTGTCATTCAGACACAGCCTCCTGTACCGGGAAAATCTTTTAAAGGGGCCATACCATGACTTTCTTAAGCCTTTTCAGAGTGAACTATATGCATATATATATATATATGATCATATATTACATTTGGAACACTAGAAAACAAATTATTTATGAAATATTGGTTATATTTCGTCAGTCTTTTCCTACCCGGAAGTAAAACGATTCGACTCCTGAAGCTCAGTTCAGATTATTCATATGCTTATTTTTTTGTGTGTGTGTGTGTGTGTGTATCATTATTTAAAAAAAAAAAATAGTATTTTCCCCTTACAAACTTGAAAGTTGAGTATCTTTGAGTTTGTTTCCCCAGCAACAGCAGCCACTATTCTGAGAAGTGATAAGAATAACATAACCAGTTCATGTCTGTTTAGTTTCTTTATGCAGGTGATGTCAGTCCAGTTCCAGTGTGTGCTGTTCCAGCTCTGCACCACGTTCATTTCACTATATTTGCATTTGTCCACGTGGTTGTCTGGGATCTGCCATCGCGCTATGCTAAGAGGAAACCTGATCCGGATCGTTCCATTACGACAGCACAATATACTCTGTGGATCAGCTTTACCTTTACATTATTGATAGACATCTCCACCCCCCCAACACAGTCAGCTGCCATTCCCGTCTATTATTGACAAGATTTTCTGTATGCTGAACATTTTTACGAGATATTCCCACCTTTAAGGAGCTTTGTTATGCATTATTCTCCAGTGTTGAATGTGATTCTGAAGCTGAGAACCGATGGGACTCACCTTCGTCTTGTGCGGCCCTGGCGGCGCGCGCCTGGGCCTGCTCGATGCTGATTGGTTTTTCTCTGTGTTGTTGCTGAACAGAGAGAGGAACAGCGGGAATCTCTGGAAGTTTCTCCCTCCACTCAGGGCCGTCCTGCTCTATCAGCATCTTTGTGATCCTGGCACAAGTTAAGGAGAGGGAAACACCACATAAGGTAAATTAGCTGGACTGACGCTGCAGTCATCAAGGGTTTGTTTGTTGAGCAAAAACCCAACATGATCAGTCAAGGAAAAGAACATGCCAGAAAAACAAAACATTAGAATTAGGTTTTTACAAAGTAAAATAAAAATACAAATTTAACAGAAAATACTAAAAAACAGTTCATGTAGTACAAATACAATCCATGTACTAAATAAATGTTCTCCACACTAACTGTACAGACAAAAGACAAACTGAAATCCCATTTAAACAGGTAAAGATGAAATTGACTTTTAATCTCAAGAGAATTTGGAAAATAAAGTATTAAAATATTTTTTTACTAAAGTTTGACCCAAAGTTTTGAATTAAAATTATGAAAAATATTTTTTAAAATGTTGTGTTTAGGTTTTCTCAAGACGTCTTGGTAGCTTATTTTTAATAGAAATAGCAAATATTTTTACAGGTTATCAGACAAGAACTATAAAAAAAAACATCTTAACTACTAACATTCAATTTAAATGTTGTAGATGTAATTTGTGCACACCTGTTATTTTAAGTGTGGGGTCATAGGGGGTCACTAAAGCCTCGCCAGCAACATCATAGGACAAAAATAGGGTTAAAAAAAAGCTTTTTTGTTTTCTTGTCAACACTTATCAATAACTAGTTGAAACTTTTCAAAATTGTTGCTGTACTTTTATTTATTAATTATTTAGGTGGTATTTTTTTATTTATATTTAAGAAATTAAACTCATACACAACACAGGATGTTATAGCATTAAATCATTGTCTCACCATAAACACCAGATATGTAGGTTCTTTTATTTACTATTTTAAAATAAATAAACAATTCTATATTAAAGTAATTAAAACCATGGTGAGAGAGGAGCCTTTGCTTTGCTCAGACCAGAGCAAACAGGTTGGTTTCATATGGAAAAACAAAGTATTTTATATATTTGGAGGAGTTAAACTGAGGTAAATATTTATTTCTTAAATTGTTCAGTTTTGACTCTCTCTAAAAAGATCCTGGACTTATTAACTCATCGTTGAATATGAAGTTCAGCTGTTCATCTTTTTTTAGGACACAAACATGAAGCTCAGAGCCAACCAATGTAGCACCACAAAGAAAAAAAATCCAAATAAAAAATGTAATTATCTGACATTTAAGCAGTCAGCTCGCTAGTTCAGTCTCTGTGAAGACCTCTAACATGGAAACTAAAACATGTTCAACTTTGCTTTTGCATTTGGCTGACCTGTGGACGCTGTCATGAGCCGCTTGTATCCCAGTGTCGATCTGCAGCACAGTCTTGTAATCCACGTAGGCCTTCCTGTAGCGCTCCAGTGACTCATAAGCCATGGCTCTGCGCAACAGAGGCTTCAAGGAGTACGGCTGAAGCTCCAAAGCCCTAATAGGATCAGAGAGATGGCGAAAGAGAGGATCAAAATGTACTCACCTCCACTCTGGTTCAGAGGTGTGCATTCATTCATTCATTCAGGAAAGGGAATATGTGTATTTCTACAACAGACTTCTCTGGAACTTTATAGCTAAAAATAACAATAAATAATAATATGAAATAAATTAATAATACTTTAATAAAATTAATGAATAATATGGGATATTAACAAGCCATAAAAATATACAGTCATGCATAGAGCTTCTCTGTGACCTCTGATCCCCAAACCTCATTTCAACACCCACAGAACGGAAAGGTTTGATCAGCCCACCGCTTCACTCCGAGCTCATGCACAAACAGGAAAACACAAGCTTTTCTTTTCATTAGAACATAAAAGTATAATCTATCTGATCTTAATGTCATTGAGGAAGAGTCTACTAGTGAAACAATAATGGTAGCCTTTTGATCTCAATGTGGTCATTCATTTTCACAAGTTAAAGCTTTGGAAAATCTAAGACATTACTTGAAAAAAAAGATGATTTTCATAAATTGAAAATACTCTACGACTACTGGGTGTGTACTGTATGTTAAAAGTACCATTTTTTATGAATTGATAAATATTTATCTAGTGTAATAATGTGTTTTCATTATTAATAAATAAAGTAACATGCAAGTACAATGTCTTAAATGTTGTCAGAATATTTACAGTCCTTTATTTATTTTTGTTTATTTTATGAAAAGTAGTTTGAAGTGTTCTGTAACAGGAAAAGTGCTTGATAAATAAAGTTTAATTTTGAATTTAAGTTAAAGTAAATAAGGTCCATGGCACTTTTTCCTCATTCTGGGGCAGCCATGATATGTAGATAGATCTGTTGGCTTTTGATCGTAACATCACAGATTTGGTTCCCCCCAACCTCCATGTGTTAGCAAAGATAAGCAACTAAAGGCCTCGAGGGCCGGAATCCTGCATGTTTTCCAACATTCCCTGCTCTGACATGTTCTAATTGGACACACCTGAACCAGGTAATCAGTCATGAGCAGGGCTTGGAAATCTGGAAATCATGCAGACACTGCGGCCCTCGAGGCCTGGAGTTGCCTATCCTTGTGTTAAGGTGTCCTATAGGCACCTGAACCCCATATTTCTCCTGGTGGGTATGAGTTGGTGCTAATGTTCACTAGTAGAGTGTGTCAATGTGGACTGTGACTGAAAAGCGCTTTGGGCCTTCGAGGAAGGTAGTGAAAGGCTATACGTATAAACTATTAACCAATTTCAAAATGGATTCAACTGAGTGCAAAAAAAAAAGTTTGGATGACATGTTATTTTGTAAAAACAAACACACGTAATCACGTACTTGGTACAGTCCTGTATGCAGTCTGCACTGTTTCCATCCTTCAGGTAGCAGGCAGCTCTGTTGGAGTAGAGAATACACAGGTCTTCTGGACTGTCAACCCCTGTAGAAGAACAAACCAGTCGTCTGACACTTTGAAATAAAACTGATTTAAAAACACCAATCTTGGTTTGGTGTTTTCCTTTGGTTGCAGGCAGTACTGCAGATGATGCAGCTGCATTTCAACAGTGCAGAAATGCTGAAGCGGTGAGGGGTAGAGAGGTGTTAATAGTCTCTTCAGCTGAGTCATTTCCTTCTTCACCCCGTGCAGACATCGGTCCAATCTAACACTGACAGATTCAAAAAGGCGGATCTGAGAACATAGTCTGACTCAGTTCTACCAGGGGATCAGCGGGCCCTCCAAAGTGCTAAGAAATGACTATTGTCAAGGAGTCAGCTCAGTTCTCCTGAAGGTTATAAATCCTGCAGTCAAGGTTCAGTCCTTGCTAACACTTAAGGACTTTTGTGTAATCTGCCAGTCTGGTGCATTCACTTGCCAGACCTCTTTTCTCGGTTTATTAAAATGAAAACTAGAAGTGAAAGTGATGATAAACAGGAAGAAAGGCAGTGGGTCACCATGTGTGGTGCAGACATGGGATCTTGTGGATGATGGAGTCAAGTGACTGTCTCCACATCCATGTGATGAGCATTTATAATACACATACATAAACTTTATTCATTTTATTTTGAAAAACATTTATGTTTTTCTCTGCATTTAGTGTTTTTACAGTTAAATCACATTCATTTTAGCTGTTTCTCAGTCCTCACCTGCCTCAGCACATCCTTCAATGGCTTGCGTGTACTTCCCCAGCGCCTCTCCGAACTGTCCGTGCTTGAAGAGGTGGTTCCCCTCATTCTTCAGCCGGGCCAGGTGGGGGGGCAGGGCCCCGGCTGGAGCATCCAGGTAACTCGTATCCACTGCGGGACTGGCCTGCTCCTCCTTCCGGCTGTTTTCTCGCGGAGACCCGTTGGACAGTCCCTTCTCTGGAGCTTTGTGGTTATGAGGTTTCCCCGCCGCTGTGCCTCCATGATTAGTTTTTGTTGCCCCGCCGCCACCCGGCGGTTTCTCCTGCGCGTTCCCCATGGCTGCGCTCCTTCTGGACCTGGTTAACTCCTCCTCGCTGCAGTTAGAAATGAGGCTGACCGGGGATTTCTCCAGGACACGCCCCCAGCTCTAGTGCGTCACACGCGATGAAACCAAGGGGGAGGGGACGCAGTAAAATCCGCCGCAGATGAAGGCGGAAGCCTCACACGGTGTGTCGGTGGATTTCTGCTTTTCAAAATAAAACTCCTGACCACCTGCAACCTTGACGTCGTAATCAAATGTATATCTTTAAAAGAAATCTTTTTCAATATTTCTGGTAAATATTCTGTAATTTGTTTTGTAAAATATTTACTCTCTCACATTCTTTGCTTTGGAAACATGTATTTTATTTGGCTTCCACAAAACCAAGTATATCATATGTCGTTTTAATTATAAATACATTTATTACTGTTCCTTGCTTAATTTTACAATTCTAAATGCAAATTTTCTTACAAAATTCAAACGTTTTCTTTACTTCTGGTGGGGGTCAAAAATATATATTGAGTCAATAACAAAAAAAAAAAAACTGTAGAACACCTTGAACATTAAATATTCCCAACATTAAATATTTTAAAAAGATAATTCTGCAATGTTTTATCAAATCTATGTCTTAATACTCATTTTGTGCTTTTGTTTGTTTGCTCCCACCCCTGGCACCTTATTTTATTCTGTGTTGCATTTTGAAACTACTCTTCACCTCTGTTTAACTGTTGGGAATAGCTACTGTGCACAGTAATAACTAATTACTCTTTGCTGGAACCCACTAGGGTAAAATCAGTATTAAATTACCTTTTATTAAACTTGTGCAGATACTGGTAATGTTATAGATCTCTTTAATAAGGCAAAAAACAAAACTAGGGCAAACAATGAGTTTAGCTGAAAGTAATTTTCTTCATTTCACATTTACTATAGTAAAAGTACAGTTTATAAAAAAAATCTTATAATTCATTTTTATGACTACTTTTAGTACACATGAATGTCCAGTAAAGAATAGATCTACAATATGATAACAAAATTGCTCTGCTATATCTGTTAAATGCTTTTTTTAAGAATATGAAACAATAATAAAATAAATTAGAAACAAATCGAAAGTTAGGCACAAGAGTCCTTTTATTTACAATTTCACACACTAAATACTAAACATAAAAAAGGTAAATCTGCTGCAGTCCTCCTGTTCATCGAGCATCAAAAACAACCACTGGGGGAAAAAAAGTCAAGGAAAAGTTAAAACATTGCAGAATTCTATTTAAAAGTTTAATCTTTGGTGAAAAAAAGGCAAGAGTCATTTATTATTTTTAAACACACACACATGCTGTGACAAAAAAAGGATACATCTTTTTGTTCTCTTCTTGTACATGATCCTGTAGCCACACTCTCTGCACCTGATAGGGTCACGAGCCTTGATTTCATTTTCAGTGTGACATTCTGAAAGACAAAAACTGAAACTGTAGGTACATGTAATTTAGAGACATCTGACAGGAACGACATGCATAACATGAAAAAGGAAAAAACAAAACTTGTTATTAGGACTTTTTAGTAGATGATTAACTCCATATTTCGATAGTTATCAAGTTAATTACTATTAATTAATTGGAGACATTTGAGCGCTTTTTTTTAATTGTGTTGTACTGTTGCTTCTGTGAAGTTCGGTCATCTCTGATAATGCACACATTGTTGCTTATCCCATGGTCATTTATGAAAAAACTATATTAAATCAATTATTAGAGCTTCGATCCTTTTACATTTTGAAGCTTATGTCGTTTTTCACAAAAAAGCAGACTATTTAAAAGGCAGAAAGGCAGAGCATTGTGTTGTCATGGTGACAGCGCCAGCACCAACCCCACTTTGCTCTCGCTCTTTCATATCTGAGGAAAGTGAACATCATTAGAAGTTTAACAAAGCATAATTTCAGGGGGAAGTTTACCTCGTACAGCTTGTTTTTGTCCAGATAGCAAAAGTTTATTAAAAAAAACAAAACAAAAAAAAAAAAAAACAACTAAAGTTCACATTTAAAACTGTTTCTTTTTCTTACCAATTTTCAAAACTACCAAATCCATCAAGCAGGTTAAAGGAAGCTATAAAATCCCTCAGGTTTTTTTTTCTGCTGTCTTGCTGTTGTGATAAACTTTGAAATAAGGTATATCAACATATAATAATAACAAGTTTGATTTTTTTAGATTGCTCTGAAAGGTTTCCATACTGATTTTTAGTGTTAAATTACATCACTCTGGACTTGATGTTCTTGTATTTGTTGTTTTGCTTTTTAATAGCTGACATGATTTCAGTTATTTCACCTTTTGTGGTTGACTCCATATGTGTTCATTCATAGTTGTGATACTTCGGTAAGGATCTACAATTTAAATAGTAGGTCATTTAGAAACAGTGTGCAAATTAAAGACCAATTCTTCAGTCATACTGGCAAAGATTCAGCAAGATGCAAATATCTCTAACTTTAGTGGTGTCAGTTAAATAAAAAACTGAGTCTGCTTTTAAAGGACTACATTTTTTCTAACACGTTCTGCTGCAAAACATAGGCGAGTCGCTTACGTTGACATTTGGTCTGCCATCTTATACTATTAGATACTTTATTGCCTCCTACATTTAATACCATTTGTAGGGTTGAAAAAGTTTAAACTCTGGGGCTTTTTCCCTGTTCTCCTTGGCTAAGACATTTTGGTAACATAAAAAATAATCAGACATTTATTTAAAAAAAAAACGATTTAAAGATCACATCAAATCAATTTATTTCAACTTAATTTTAACATAAAATTTGTAAATGTTGACACTTTAAAATCCCCAAAAAGCAAGTTTTGTAAGGGAATTTAATTTAACAAAGCTTTATTAATAATATATAACGAGTTAGTATTTTTATAAGAAAAATCACTATACCTTCACTACAACCCATTAAATAGATTTTTATATAAATGTTACATTTAAAAGACCTATAAAATACATAACATATACATAACACAACATTTAAGATGATTGACCAAACCTCTTTTTTAAGTTTTACATTTTAAAAAAGCGTTATCTGTAATTGTAACGTCTATTAGGAAAATCAAACACAAAAGTGAAAATACTATGGATATGCTAATAGCAGCATATACAGTAGCATTATACCTCCACAAATGTAGATCATAGGCTGCTGTTTGGGCGGCTGTAACTCCTTCTGTGCGTCCATTTTAACCTGTAAATAACAGAGAAACGAGTAAATTAAACGGATTTATATTTTCGTGTAAACGGAACCAGCATGGTCGTGTTGGCTAACAACAGCTACACAACAACACAATCGGCGCTTTAAGTTTAATAAACAAAACGTCATCAACACAAACCAAATAAGGATGTATAAGTAGAATAAACAACGCAAAAGAAAATACAATAAACCAGCAAAAAGAAACAATACTTACGATTTTTTTTACCGTTAGCCACAAATTTTAGCTCTTCTCATGTCCCACTACCTTGCAATATGCGCATGCGCACAACAGTTGGTCACCTAGAAACAACGTGATTTGTGATTGGCTAGATTTTTTTCATCGTTTTTATCAAACCAATGACAGTAAAGAATGCTAAAACAGGAAATGTGCGTTGATTCGTTCAAAAACACATTCGTGCAGACACAAAACTTGCAGACTGGTTGCCTTTACTTAAAAGAAGTCCATGCGCCTTTCCTTATGAACAAAAATTCCAAAAGAATTTAGTGTAAAAGTCCTCCTTACCTTCTATTAGTTTTAGAAGCATTTAGAATTTTTATTTTTTTGAATAATATAAATAATTGAAATGATTTGAATCAAACAGAAATACATTTACAGCACAGATAGGTGGAAATAATCTGCATTTTTTCATCAATATCAATCTCACAATCTCATCTCAAAACACAAGGATTGCATTAATATTGAACCTGCGTTCAATATTGATATTTGATATAAAAATGTATATTGATATTTTTTTTAATATAATAAATTGCTTAACCATTCTGCTACTGTCGATCCACCATAGACTGTATATAAGAATACCTATAAATGAGAGAGATTTTATGACTATAAAATAATAAATTATTTTTTACAGTCTATGGGATCCACTGATAGGGTCTTGAGGTGAATGGGTCAGTGTGATGCAGTATGGGGTTAAATTTGTGCCAAGATATGTTTGCTGGGGAGGACGTCTCCATCCTGTGGTTGACAGACAGTAGAGTGCATTTTCTAAGCTGCGTTTCCATTACACATATGCGCAACACTTTATAAAAATTCTAGAAATGTAAACAAAACAAAAAAAGTTTGTTAGTTTCTACGGTCAGCCGGCCACAAGCTGCTCCATTCTGATACATCCACTTTCTCCATGTACGTCTTTGTTTTCCTGGTCAAATTTGGCATCTAGCTAAAAGCTGTACACCTGTATAGCGCCAACAAGGCCTGCGATTTTGGTTTCACCGGTAGCGTCATTTTGGGGTTGTAAAGGGCTGTAAACTAGCGGGAGTGTGTGCAAGCAGATGGGTGACTGGATATGGGGATGGGCTTACTCTGCACCAATAATTCTCCCCACAACTCAGAGGGGAATTTCCAATGAACTACTGCTGCTCTTTAGAAAATATGACCTTTTTTATGACCTATTTCACACAACAACAACAAAAATCAAATTTTTTAAAAGAACAGACTGTTCATCCATTTCTTGAACCTGCTAAAACTATTTGGGGTCACAAGATTGCTAGAGCCTGTCCCAGCCACTGACAGGAGAAGGCGAGTACACTCTGCACTGGTAGTCCATCTGTCGCAAGACCATGCAACCACAGATCCACTGACATGCTCACCTAGGCAAAGTTAAGAGTTAACCTATGAAGCATTTTTTTGGACTGTGGTAGGAAACTGAAGTGCTTGGAGAAGACCCACTCAGTCACAGAGAGAATTAAAAAAAAAAATACAAAAATCCTTTAAACAAAATCAACTTGTAAAAATAATGAGACAGGACAAACAACACATGAGACAGGAATAACAAAAACTTTGTGATGGGAGAGTTAGATAATCAGATGAACTACAGGAGATGTATAGCTGTGTCAGACCTAAGGTTGGAAGGTGCACTGTAAAATGAGGTAACCTGAAAATAGGAAGAGAACATTACTCTTAAGTAAACAATCAATTAAAGTAATGCAATTATCTGTCCACGAGAAATTAAATAAATATATAAAAAATCCAGAAACAACTAGCAAAAGCATTTAATAAGGGAATGCTTCAAATGGAATGTTATACAGACCAATAAAACGTTGTTTTTGCTAGCTCTAAGGAAATAGTTTGTATTTTTTCCCCTAATTGTAGCCCATTTTGATTAAAGTGACAAAAACTAGTGTATTTTTTTAAAACTTCAATTAAGTTGTTTTATTGTCAAGATTATGAACCAAGATAGTTTTGACTCGTTTTATTTTAATTTCCTTAATTTAAATCTTAATATGGCAAAAAGTTCCATATTCAGCACTTCTCATTAAAAAAAAACTTTCATCCCATCATGCAGGTAACCCTTTAAGTCAGTAGGTGGCGGTAATGTACCATGACATTTGTGAATTGCCATCACCATAGGCCAAGAAGAAGAAGAAGCGCACTGTCTCAGCTGGCCCTCCGCTATTTTTTGACAACAACGCGTCTGCCGACAATGTTCGCATGTTTGACCCATAGTGGCAAAACGACCATCACTTTTTAAAAGCTCTCCCTAAATTTAAAATTTTGAGGCGATTCGTCATGGAGCCATCCGCGCCTAAAAGGTTCGTAAAGATTCCAAGCGTTCAAACTTTAGGATGTAAATGCAGACGCTAGCTCAGCTGAGCTCCTGCTAGCTTATGCTAAGCTAATTCATTTAATCGTTAAACTTCAGTGTTTCTTTTTAGACTTTCTGTTTAAATGTTAATATACTGGATTTTACTTCCTCGCTGAAAAATTAACCATGAAACCTCGCAATGTTGACAAGTTTTAATCTCAATCGTTCCGTTCGTCGAGAAGGAGTTTTGTTTATATAAAGAAAAAAAATTGTTTAATTAAAAACGTTTTGTCGTTTCTTCACTACAATTTTACATTACAGGCCTATCTTAGCTTGCTATATTTAAACGTATGTGTCCATAAATAATAATAATAACGATACATATTTTAACAAAGCGCTATTTAAAGCTTTGATATTGTATTTCATTATCTAAACCAGCTAACTAAGCCTTTTAATTTATGTAATTACACCTTAGCATACTGTGTAATCAATTGCTTACATTTTTTTCCATTTACATTTGTCATTGAAACTTTACCATGTTCAAAAATTAATTTATTTTTTACAAATGTTATATATTTACTATTTTAATAGAGCTGTAGTAACAAGGTGATTCCCGCTTTGTGGTATCAATAAAGTTTTATTTTATTTTAATAACTGTACAATGTCATAAATTAATCAGATTTTCCCCACACAATAGGCTTGTTTAGCTGGTTGCTTTTTTGCTTTTCCTCATTTAATTTTTGTAATGTGAATTTAGTAATTGAGTTGTATTTCACTAAATAATGTACTTGTCTGGCTTTTTGACAGTTTTTCAATCAAACATTTATTAATTTGAAATTATTTAATATTTCTATTCATTTAGTGAATAAATTTGTTTCATCTGCGTTACCTAAAACTATCTGGACTTTTTTACTATCCATATTGTCTTGTGGTGTCAATAATAATAAAAAATGACTTTCTTTAAATTTTGCAGTAAGCTGAAAAAGCTGAGCGAGGACAGCTTGACCAAACAGCCGGAAGAAGTGTTTGATGTGTTAGAAAAACTTGGTGAAGGGTAAGAACTTTTATTTTATTCTTTGGTTTACCTGCATTTTTGTTTACATTGGATTGTTGCGTTCCTACATTTGTTTTGTGCATCCTGAAGTGTGACTATCTTTGGTGTGTGCTTAGTTCCTATGGCAGTGTCTACAAAGCCATTCATAAAGAATCAGGACAGGTCGTGGCCATCAAGCAGGTTCCAGTGGAGTCAGATCTGCAGGAAATCATCAAAGAGATCTCCATCATGCAGCAGTGCGACAGGTGAGAAGTCCACGTCTCTATAAATGGTTATCATTGTCATTTGAAGGACATAAGATGATGAAAACTCTCCAAAGAATTAGTCAAACTCAGTCTTCTCAGCATTCTGATGTGTGCAGGAATATTTCTCACTTTTTATTGTTTAAGTAAATAAAATGTGCTCTTTTTTGTGTACCTCCTTCCAGCCCTTATGTAGTGAAATACTACGGCAGTTACTTCAAAAACACAGATCTTTGGATTGTCATGGAGTACTGCGGAGCTGGATCTGTTTCTGACATCATCAGACTGCGCAACAAGACGGTGAGCTCATCATGTTTGTGGTTAGAATGTGTTTTAGGATTAATCTGTTAGATTTCTTCCCGTTTTGAAAAGAAATCCTTAAAAGAAGCAGAATTAATCCAGTTTTGATCAAAGTTAGCCAATTTAATACATACATTCTTATTTAGGACAGTCCTGATCTTTGGTTAACCAAGATTTATTGTTGTTTTTTTTTGCTTTTCTTTCATGGCCCAGCTGACAGAAGATGAGATTGCAACCATCCTTAAGTCGACCCTGAAGGGTCTTGAATACCTTCACTTCATGAGGAAGATTCATCGTGACATCAAGGCTGGAAACATCCTTCTCAACACTGAGGGTCACGCGAAACTGGCAGACTTTGGAGTCGCAGGACAGTTAACGGTAGTGATGAGTCTTTCCAGTCGACACTCAAATGATGGGAGTCAATACCTCTCTTTTATTTTTGTGCTGCGTGCTCTCTGCCTGTTTGTTCACACCAAATGCAATTAGCGCGTCAGGGGCGTCGAGTTTCAATGTTTATTCAATGGTACAGATGCAATCTGAGGTCCTGCAGCGTGATTTGAGTACGGCGTGGAATGTCGGTCTGGCAGCAGCGCGTTTCGAGTGGTGTGGTGTGAGTTTAAATATCTGAACATTGGTGAGGTCACCGCATCGAATGAACCAATCAAAGACTCAGCTTTGGGTGATGCGTTCAGTGACTCAATCAGTGGATGGAGTACTTTGAGGATTAATCCAAGTGTTCTAATTCTGAACTTCCATCCATTTTCTCAACCCGCTGTGTGCCTTTTGGGGTCTCTGGGTTGTCGGAGCCCATCCTGCTACTTACTATTCCAGACCCCAGACAGAGAACTGCTGCAGCTTAGGCGTCCTGCTCAGGTCTCCTTAAGTTTTATGTTTTCTTATATTCCTCTGGAAAATTATTTAAAAAAAAAAAGATCCTCTAATTTTATTTTAATTTTTCCCTTCTTGAGTTAATGCAGGACACCAAGTCTTCAAACTGTTAATTTGTTAAATAAAATTTAGCTATTTATTTATTAGATCTTTATTTCATTTATTTACGTCAAAATAATGCAAAAATATTACAATTTTATAAATAAAAAGGAGCAGAAAAAATATGTTATATGCCCCGTCCTTTCATTCTTTAAAACAATACATGAAAAGCTTAAGTAATAAATCATAACAAAAGAACTAGCATGCCAACATTTGATTAAAATATTAAACAAAAACATGGTTTATAATGGAACAAATGCAAAAGAATTGACCATTCAAGGCTTCTCGTGAATGCACCACACATTAAAGCATTTTTAAACATACAAACTATAATTTGTTTGCAAAGTTATGGTAAAACAAAGACCTGCAAAAAGTCCTTTGTAAAGAGTCTAGATCAGGGGTAGGCAATAAGAACATGCAAGGCAGAGTATGTTGGAAAACATGCAGGAAGGTGGCACTCAAGGCCCGGGGTTGCCTACCCCTGATCTAGATTTAAGAGTCGAAAGAGCCGATTCCTTACCAGGTGTCAAATTGAAGGAATTGGCTCCCGACAAAGAATTGAAGTGCCCATCACTAGTTATGGGAAAAACACTTGCTCTGGGATTTTTTTAGACTCACAAATCATCTTTTGATTTTTAAACTCATTCCTAGTGTTTTTTTTATTTTTATTATGATTATGCAACTTTTAGCCAAATTTAAAAAAAAGAACACAGGTTCTCAGAGCAACAGTAGTTCATTAGGTGAGTTTTGGGTGAGGTAACCCTGTACTTATTTCCCATCATCCCTCTTGTTTTACACAATTGAATGCATAAGAATAGAGTGAAGCAGGGCGCTTGTGGCCCGCCCAATGTATTTTCTACATAACAATTAGGCTCTTTTTTCCAACTGCATTTTTTCGTTTGCTCCTGATTCACAACAGTTTGAATAAATAAATACTCAAAAATGCAAAATGTAATCTTAATTTTCTTTACATATGTCATTCATCATCAGAAAAATGGCACAAGAACATGTTCATCATAGAATCTTGTTCCCTTTCTTCTGAAGGATACCATGGCAAAGAGGAACACAGTGATTGGTACCCCGTTTTGGATGGCACCAGAGGTGATCCAAGAGATCGGCTACAACTGCGTCGCAGACATCTGGTCTCTGGGCATCACATCCATCGAGATGGCAGAGGGCAAACCTCCATATGCTGACATCCATCCTATGAGAGTGAGTCCTCATGTTCGTCTTCATTTTTCTTTCTCTCGTCTCTCATCATTTACTGTAAAAACGTTCCCTTGCAGGCCATCTTTATGATCCCCACCAACCCTCCTCCTACGTTCAGAAAGCCCGAGCTTTGGTCAGATGAGTTCACAGACTTTGTCAAGAAGTGTTTGGTGAAAAATCCTGAGCAGAGAGCAACAGCCACGCAGCTCCTTCAGGTTGGAGGGAGGAGGATGAAGCCCACAGGCAACTTTAATTAAGTTACGGAGAACATTTTGCTTTAAATAATCATTTTTTCATGTCATTCTCTAGCACCCATTCATCAGCCAAGCCAAGCCCGTCACAATCCTGAGAGATCTCATTACAGAAGCCATGGAGATGAAAGCCAAAAGACAGCAAGAGCAGCAGAGAGAGCTGGAGGAGGAAGAAGACAACTCTGTACGTTAGCGAAAATTCCTGCAGTGAAGGCTTTCTGTAGAGAATCTTATGTGGATGTTTTTTTGTTTTTTTTTTTAATCTAGGAAGAAGAGACAGAGGTGGACTCGCACACCATGGTTAAGTCGGGCTCAGAGGGTGCAGGGACCATGCGACCTACAGGCACGATGAGCGATGGCGCTCAGACCATGATTGAGCATGGAAGCACCATACTGGACGACCTGGGCACCATGGTCATCAACACAGATGATAAAGAGGAGCCGGAAGACCTTGGATCCATGAGACGTGAGAAAACACGATGATGAAAGCTATCCTCTTGCCAAAAGTGGCGTGTTTGGTTCTGACTCGAGGTTTCTTTCTTGGCATTTGGTTCGATGTCAAAAGCACTTATCTCTTTACACTAATCCTCATTGGCTGTTGAGGCACTGGGTCCCATTTTTAAAGTCTTTGGTATGACTCGGACTGGAGTGGAACTCACGACCTTCCAGTCTCAGGGCAGACACTCTTCCACAAGGCTACTAGCTTCTTTCAGTATACTCCAAAGAAGAAGCGTGTGCTCAAACCAAGGTGCTGATTCAACACCAGGTTTGTCTGGGGTTTGTGGTAAAGGTGAACAAAAGTGTCCTCTGTCCGGTGCAGAACGTTGTGTGTCTAGGAGAGTGGGTTATGTTAAAGCAACTGCAGTTTTAGAATTAGTCGGCAAAGTGTACAAACAGCAGATACGCTGTTTTTTATAAATTTTAATACTTTTTTTTTTTTTTACAAAATGTCAAAACATTTTACTAATCAAGAGCTTCTTCCAACTTCTCAGGGAATCCAACATCCCAGCAGCCCCTCCGTCCAGCCTTCATGGACTACTTTGACAAGCAGGACTCCAACAAGGCAACCCAACAGCAGGAGAACTACAACTACAACCAGCTGCAGGAGCCATCCGGCTACCACATCCAATCCAAAAACGTTTTCCCAGACAACTGGAAAGTTCCTCAAGATGGAGACTTTGACTTTGTGAGTGTCTCAGATGCATTAAAAACCTCCCTATTATTTAGGCTCTTTGATTCAAAAAGGCAAAACAAGTTATGATTTACTGCTAACTGTTGTTTTTTTTTACCACTCAGTTGAAGAATCTGGACTTTGAAGAGCTGCAGTTGCGCCTGAGTGCCTTAGACCCCATGATGGAGCGAGAGATTGAGGAGCTGAGGCAGCGTTACACTGCCAAACGCCAGCCCATCTTGGATGCAATGGATGCTAAGAAGAGAAGACAGCAGAACTTCTGAGTGTTTTCTGACCATCTTCTCCGCTGGGGTCGAGGTTTCAAAACCAGCATGAAACTTTTCTTCCATTGACAGCAGAGTCGGATTCACTCTGCTGTCCGGACTAACTGCTAACTTGTCTTTGAATGAAGTTGGATTCTTTCTGTCCTGGATTGTATCCATTTAGTTAACGAATTTCACTTTCAGCAGGCTGATGTAGTTTGGAAAAAGAAAACGGTTGTGCTCTACAGTTTCTGTGGAGCCGATTCTGGCTGAAAAGAGAAGTAATTCAAGGCCTCCTGACACCAGACAGTCTTGAACAGAACTTCCTGTTTTTCAGTTGCATTCCTATCAGTGCGGTTCACACAAAATGAAGTCATCCACTTATGTTTGTTCGATTTGTAAATATAATATAGAGCCTTGCTTAAACGAACCTGCATTAAAAAGCTGTGGAGCTTCATCCATGACCAAAGATGGGACAAAACAAGGAAGATGATAAAGCCTTAATATTTTGTGACAGTTTCATCAATTTGCTCACTTGTAAATGAGTTGGAAGCAAACTGCTGAAGCAGCAAATCTTTATTAGGATGAACACAAATATAGAAGAATCATGCTTTTTTTTAAGAAAGTAAAACCCACCAAGTACATTAGTGCCTCTTTAGCCACTTTTACCCAGGTTGTTACCATTCTTTAAAGCGAGCCCTTTAAAGACATTTCTCTGATTTAATAAAAGGCGATGGTATGTTCAATAGTTTTTAGGTAGTCACATCCTTATTTGGTGTGTAACAACTAAACTTCAAAGATTCTAAAGTCGTCATGTTTGAGCTGTTTCCTGTTGTAGGACTGGATCCTTTACACCAGGACTGCTCAGTCTCTTATTGTTCTGCAGCTTATTCTTCTTTGTTCACTGCTGACCACCTGAATGAAGAATTAGCCGGCTCTGATTGACTGAACTCACCTGGTCCAGATCATTAACAGTGACTTGGTGGATCTTGTTCAGCCCTGTATTACTCAATCTGTGGGTTTATTAAACAGACCTGAACTGTAGAAATTGTTCTATTCCTGTGGTTGTAAAAAACAAAACATTTTAGGTTTCAACAATAATACACAAGTTTGTCCTCATTGATGTGTTATCAACAGACTGAATTCCTGCTATGTTTGTCTTATGGATCTTTAAACATATTCACATCTCTTAGAACCTAAAAACTTTTTTATCTAGCTTTTTTTGTGGCTTCTTTAGGAAATTTTGCGTCAGTTTATTTCAAGATTGCACTTGTAACGACCAAGTAGACATTGGAAAGCCTTCATACAGATAACCTGGCGTGTGACTGTGACTTATTTTCTTATGGAGCTCTGGCACATTTATTTTCACAAAAAATGCTTTTAGTATCTGATTTTAAGGAATTATTTAATCTAATTTATGCATGTTTTTTTTTTACACAAATCATAACTCGACCAAACGCACAGCATAGCTTCTAGTTGCTCTTCCACATGAATGTGACTGTTTTGGATCTGTTGCACGTCTCTCTGGCTTTTCTGAAGACCACTGAGACCAAAGTGGACTGTTTATGTAAACAATCAATGCTGTAAAATAACCAGATATTTTCATTCATGACATTTACCATAAATTTGACAGAACTACATTGAAGTCTACTCACTATGCATGTTTGCCTCATGGTGAAATCCTGTTGTAAAGAATGCACAGTAAGAAGTACTGCTATGATCAATTCAAATTTTGTTTTTTTGATTAAAAGTTTGCTCTATAACATAAAAAAGAAAAATTTACCAACTTTTGGCTATAACATGTCCAGTTGTCTAAAATTATTTTGTCATTTTCACTTTGTGCTGACATAGGGGTGTAGAACCTATGAAGAATTTACATTTCAGCTACTTATTTATTTTATTTTGTTTGCAATAACTTTACAATGTAATAAAAATTAAAGAAGGCTCTGAAGAAGTGTGTACTGGACTTACATTTTATGAATCTTTATACCTTTTGTCAACATAATTCTGTTTTTATTAAGATAATTCTATTATCATTTATTTACAAAAAACTATTAACTATTTACAAATCAAGTTTGCTATCTTTTGTAGCATTTGAACATGGCTGCCTTTCTACAACAAATATTTAACATGTACCACATTCCCAAATCTGCAAAACTTTCATATTTGTACGCCTTCTTTCACTCCTCTCTGGTTCATCTCAATCCTCCATGTTTTCAGGTTTACTATCTTTGTTTTTTTAGATTTATGTCTATTTAGTTATCTTGTGTAATATATTTATCCCCCCATGCAATTGTCCTGTTAAGACTGTAACTCCAAGTTATCTCTTCAAAATTGCGACTGGCAACTACAACTTTAAGCTGTGCTTGAAGCTACATTCCACGTGACGCCTATAATGCAAGCTGTCAACCGTTCTTCTGACTCAGCTGTGGATTTAGGTCTGACTCACCTCTTCCTGTCAAGAGATGCTGAGACACTTTTGAAGCAAAATACACTCAGTAGTTGTTTGAGTTCTCTTTGCAAAAAGTGGCACAATTGAAGTGTATTTTTGAGTATAGAAAGTCTACTATAGACCATGAAGTGAAGAAAGTAAAGTAACTAAACACATACTAAGACTAAACTGACTATAGTATATAAAAAGTAAGCTTCAGGTATCCTGCCTCACTTTTGGTATAAGTACTGTATACTTGTAGTACATTTAATTAGACTACCTTTTGCTGAGGGATTCTTTGAAGGAAATTCAAAGTTTTATGAATAGTGTCTCTTTTCCACAGTCAGATCATCCAGTAGCCTACTAACTCAACCTCACAGACATAAGCAACCAAATGTGGATCTTTGCTGCTTTTCTGCAGACAAAGACGGCTATAGGTGGTGAAGAAATCTTATAACACTTGTTTGAATTGGTAACACACACTTTCAGGACTTGATTAATCTTTTTTGTAGCTAAATAAAGTTAAATTAAATTAAATTTTTAGAAAAGGATAAACACTCAAAATAAAAATAAAAACATTCAAGTAAAGGTTTAATTGACTGTAAGAGATATGAGTAAAAACTAAAGGTAGTTGTTTCCCTTCATATTATTATTATTTTTATTATTATTGAATCCTTGGAAAACAAAAATACAATGCAAAAACCATTGCACAACTCAAAAATATATTTAAGACAATAATTATTAATTATTGTTGAAGATGGAAACTTAAGGAAATAAATAAATAATTGAAATAAAAAAACATAAACTACTCTATGGCTGCTGCAGCAGCAATGACAAGTCCTATATATTTTATAGAGATGAGCACAAACGTAAAAAAAACCCCAAAACATTATGTGCATTTTTTTTTACATTGAGAAAATGTTTTTGAACAAATACTAACGAAACTAACATTTCCATTTTTTTTTCCTTTAGTACCGTAAACCGTTGAATCCTGTCGAAAATCCTCCAGGAATTTGAAACACACATTGCGCATGCGTCAACGGCTACCACCTTCTTTTCCAGCCCGTATCTCCATTCTCCAAAGTCCAGCTCGTAGATCAGTCAACTCATTAACCGTACCCGCTGCTCCGCCGTTTTCACTGGAAAAGTACAAACTATAACTTTTGCATTTCTAAACATGTCTGCAGTCAACAGGAAATTCATTTACACCGCTTCAGCTCCGGCAGCGATTGGTCCATACAGGTAAAGAGCCAAAAGTAAATGAAAGAGAGCTCCATGTTTGAGCAGAGGCGGGTCTTTCTGTTCACTGAACTTCTGTTGGCCTTGAACGCAGAATAAAGTCCAGAGGGTTCACTTTTAACAGAGCAGTGTTGAAATGGCAACCATTAAACGACATATTATTTTCACACCTAAAGCTCCTATTAGACATGGAATTTACAGGTAAGGATTTATAACCTGATTGATTCTCTGTGGCAATAAAAGAAGAAAAAACTCAATAAATCAAGTGGAAGTATGCACTTTCCTGGGGTAAAACTAAAGTTGTTGGATCAGCATATGTTTAGAATTTTATTTTTAAACTTGTGTTGACTTTATGGCTTTGTTTATGTTTCTTAAATTAATTTAATGTACATTTTTATCTCTGCGTAAAGGTTCCTCTTTGATATAGACTTGCTAAGATTATTGAATCAAATCTATGTTCATTTAAAAAGCATTATAAATCTATGAAATCCACAGGTACAATTTTCTGTATTTTCTTGTATTAGTTTTAGGCTACAACATCATTTTTACTGTTAGTTTTTAATGTAAAAGTTACATTTACACACTTTTACTACCCTGTTAAACAGATTTCCGCATTAAATAAATTATTGTAAAGCAAATATATATATTTTTGATTAAATGGATACAACATTTTGAATTGATGTCAAAATATAAACACGTTTATACTTTTCCAGTGTTACTTGTATATTTTTTGGAACTTCTGTGCCTGTGTTTCCCTGCTTCCACAGCCAGGGGGTGCTGGTGGACAGAACCATGTACATTTCTGGTCAGATTGGAATGGATGTGGTCACTGGTCAGCTGGTGGAGGGAGGAGTTCAAGCACAGACTAAACAGGTTTAGAGATGCCTACATTTAAAATACTTTTTTTGTGAAATATCATGCACCTGTTAATTTATTGCTTTAGGTTATTTGGTAAAACTAGTGGAAAACTGAGATTGTTGTTATTGATTTATCCATTATCCTTCATTAGAGTCCTTAAAAAGCATAATTTGTAGTTTAACTTATTTAAAATGTGTATTTGGGTTTCATTTGGGCTGAAAAAATTTTTTTTGACTGACTTTTTCTTTCTTAATCAGGCTCTGACTAATATGGGAGAAATCCTCAAAGCTGCGGGTTGCAGCTACAACAACGGTGAGATGTTTATGCTGCATCTTTATTCATTTATTATTTATAACGCTTACATTTTAAAACTTTTTATTTTTAGTTGTGAAGACCACTGTGCTGCTTAAGGACATAAATGACTTCAACAGTGTCAATGAGGTCTACTCTTCATGTAAGCCCACTTTTTAATTTATTTTATTTTCATTAGAGTTGATCATTAATCTCAAACTAGCTACACCTTTCAGCTGTTACCTATGCTGTCGAATATTTAAAATGTTTTATTCTTTAACTGAAAGCCAAGTCTTTACTTTCCATTATTTTGAGTGTTACGAGTTACTATTCGACAGGATTTTCACATGGAGGCAACTTTTAGTCCAGATTTTTAGAATATCTATTAAACCAATTTATGTTTAGAAAACTTCAGGCACTTTTTACAAATCTTTAATCTGAAAGTACAGGACACATCTTTAAATAGTAAACAGGTTAGCATCAATGAAACTAACTTTAAGTGTAACTTTGATCAGAAAAATCAAATCACCTTATTACACAAAGCAGCATAAAAATCTTTGTGTGTATCTTTTAAAAGTTACAATTAATTCACTTAAAAATGTGATCTGGATTTATTTAAAGAAAATTGTCTATGATTTTTAAAGGTAAAGTTTCAGAAATACCAAAAAAAGTGAATAATAATATAAATTTTTAATTTATTTTAACTATTTTTGGAAGTTAAAATTGTCTGGTTTCTTCAGATTTCTCCTGACAGAAATTAAGAATAGTGCGTGTCTTTCTCCGATGCTTGAGTAGAGCGGTGAGTCCAGGCTTATCCTTCCTGATCACAGCAGTCAGGTGTAATGGATGCTGCAGTGTCCAGTGGGTTGTAAGCAGACACCGCTGCACAGGTACACAGATGGAACCTAAGCTTTCCCAGCAAGCACTGCTGCTCAGTGGAATACCTTTACAAGCCTCAGCTCCTGTCTCCGCACAAGCAAGGGAACTTTCTCTGACTCTGGAGAAGGAATGGAAACCATGTGTTTGCTGTTTCATACATGTTTTTTAGTGGATTTCAGTTTCAAAAATGTTTTAAGCTTATGTTTTTTTTCCATTCTTATTGAAAGACAAAAACCTTTATTATTTTAAAAATTAATATTATTTTTGAAAAATCTGAACTACTTTTGTATGCATCAAATCATGCATATTCTATATTTTAAAAGTACATTTTTAAAAATAAAATGTAGCCATCTGGTGTCAATTATAATCTTTTTTATATAATTGAAAGTTGTTGCTTTTGAGGCCTAGGCAGTTGCAACAAACAAATTGATACGCAATAATCCATAAATTTGGGGCTTTTTACGTTTTAATATTTTGAGGAAACTGCTGATTTGAATTGATACAAATAGATACACTTTAAATATAAAATTATACCTTCCTTTGTATATAAAAATGATATTTTTATGTAGTTTGCTGAATAATTATAAAGATTATTTTTATGTATGATGCATTTTAAAGACGTACATAAACAGTTACTTTTTTCTCAGTTTTCAGCAGTAACTTTCCTGCCAGAGCTGCTTACCAAGTCGCTGCTTTACCCAGAGTGAGTACAAATAACGTCTGCATTAATCTAAAGGCAACTTTTCTACAGTTTGTTTTCTGTGAGTTTTGTGTCCATTGTTGATTTTGGGGGAGGAGATAAACATATTTATAAATTAATTTATAAAATAAATTCAACTTTACCAGCTGGTGTGTAGACATTTACATTGTTCAATTTATTTTGCTTTGTTGTTCAAAGAGAGTAAAAAAAAACGTCAAATTAAGCACAGAATTTTTACAGAAGTAAACACGGATGCTCATAATGTCAGCATTTTTGAAGTCATCTTCTCCTCTAGGAAAGAATTCCACATGTATCAGATGTTATTAACATAAAAATGAAGAAATGCAATGTAACAGTTTAGATCTTATCACATTACATGAGATTTTACATGTTTAGGACCTTAAATAAATCAGGTCTGGTTGGAATTTATTTTTCTTTTTTCGATTGTTTAAAAAAAAATCAAGCTTTAGTCAATTAAGTGTAGATAAGTTCTATTTGTGCCCCATTTTACCTGCAATGGGGTTCAATAATCTCACATTAACGCCAGTACAAAGTCAGTTAGAGTACACATTAAGCAGTCTGCTTGTTAGTTTTATGTCAAAAAAAGGTGAAAATATTTGTTGGAAGCAGATAAAAAGTCACGAAAACACAACGTTGTTCTCTGTGTCCTTTAGGGCGCTCTGGTGGAAATCGAGGCGATTGCTGTCCTGGGTCCGATCTCTGATTCCTGACTAGCCGACCACATCGCAAACAAGCTGTAGCCTCATTTTTAGATGTGGGGTTTTTATTTTTTTGCACCATTAAACACTTTTTATTAAATTAGCCTCCAACTTTAAGCACAGAGTATTGTCTCCAAGATAGTTTCCTATCAAGTAAGTGGTTGCAGTAATAAGTAAACCAAGATTTGAATGCTCACTAGTTCAAAACGGACCCCAAAGAAAAGCACTTGTTAAACATTGTTTAAGTGCTGCGCTTTATTCAGTTTTCTGATTCAAGGTTTGTTAACCTCAGAGAAATCATCAGAAATTAAGCAAATAAATTAAATGGACAGCACTTACACCTTTTTGTGGACTATCCTTATTACAAATACAATCATAAAATCAAAGCACACCAGCTAAAACTAATAGAACTAAAATAAACTTTGGCGTTTGGCTTTTATTAAAATACAGAAAAGTCAGAAATAAATCTCAAAGGAACAGTTTACGCATTTCAGTCAATAAATAGACATTTCTATTGATAATCCAATCTCTTTTTTTTTAGATATGCTATCAAAATAAAACACGCCCACTAAGTGCAGCAGATCCATGTACAGCTTACTCCATCAGGGGGAAAAAGGCACAGCGGTGACTGAAGAGCTGCTCAACAGAGTCAGCTTCATGGCAACAAGACAGTATCTATCACACATTCATGCACAGTCATGTCATACACGCAGACAGAAGGAGCGATTCCTCAGTGGAATGCCATGCTTCACTGGCTGGAATCTGGAAACAGAAAATAAGATGTAAAAAATATCATTTTGAGGATCGTGATGTAAAAATGAAGAGCTGCTCACCTGGTGCCTCCTCTCCTTTTGTCTCTGAGTCTGTCGCAGCAGCTTCTAGAGGGAGAATCATACAGATGAGTTGTGGAGAAGTGATTATCAGTTGATCATTTAATGACTCTATTCACGGAGCTCACAACATTTTGAGAACATTTTAAGACATAGAATTTTCACTCAAATTCTTAAAGACCAATGAAAATAGTGTTTTTGACACATTCTTGTGGCATTTTTTCTAATGATGTGAGGGCATAAATAAAGAAAATTAAGCTCAATTTCTGAGTATTTGTTTATTTAAATATTTACAGTGTGGTTGCTCTGCACCCACAACTCAGAGGTGAATTTCTAATGAACTACTGCCACTCTGCAGAAACTATGTCTTGAAAAACGACCCAGATTTTTTTTTTTATTGTCTAAAAACGACATAAAGAGCACTGGGAATGCTTTAAAAATATCTAATCTAAGTGAACTTTCATATATTTGACATCTGACCTATATTTTTACAGAAGTATCTCAAACCTAGATTAATGTGGGTCAGTTCTGCAGTGATTCAACTTGGATTAAGTTGAGATTCACTCGTTTGAATCAGATCTGCAAAACTGAATCTTAAAAAGGTAAAAAGATCCTTGTATCAAGAAAGAAATTTCTATTTTCTGTATTGCAAAAAAAGTAACCTCATCAAGGAAGTTTTCTTAATGGTTTTAATTTAGTAAAACATGACTAGAATGACTAGAATTTTTTTCTGAAGTAATTCTTGGTAAACTGCTCTTACTTGTTTACCCCATTGTCAGAATTTTTACTGAAAATCTGCAAACAGAGTAAGAATTGTGACATTTCTGAGAGGCCTTAGATATCACACATTTTCAGTTGTTTGTTTCAAAAAAAGAACTTTAAAGTAATAAAGGGATCAGATGCTGATTTAGCTCTGCTTGAGCGACACTCGATCCCCTTGACTCCCTTGGCTGTTAAAAGCCGGCACCACCTGACATGGTGGAAGCCCAATGTGTCGCCGTGCTCTGGTTTCTCAATGGACTCAGATTGCACCTCAGTAAGACCACAGACAACAAAGAGTTAGCGATGAGCATGCTGTTCGCAGAACAGCGAAACACAACTGTGCTCCAGCTTGATCTGAGGATGAGTCCGGTCGGAGGCCACCGGGGTCAAAATCAGGAAGAGAGAAAGGATTTGGATTCTGTTACAGGTCAGAGGAAGTGGAGCTAAAGCTGCAAACAATGTTTTACCACATTTAAAGCATCTTACACAATGGGATGTTACGGAAAGTAATATGCATAATCAAATCAAAGTAATTTACTGAGCAAATTGGAAAGCAGAATTTGTGTATGTACTGAAGAGGAGTGGCAAGTGCACGCCATAACCAGCTAAATAAGCAGATTAGCAATGAAAACACCCCAATGTTCTTTTATATGAAGAAATGATCCAAATCGGTGTCGTTATCCAAACTTGTCTAATGACTTTACACCCAAACAGCTTTTTTTAATATATTGCTGACTGGTTGCATTTGTGTCATAGACATATAAACACTGTATGGTAAAAAATTAAATTACTGTAGTTTTATTTGCCCAATTCTTCTGAAAATAGGCGGGGCAAAATAAAGTTGAAAGCCTTTTTGGGCTTTCAACCTTTTTGGCCAATCAAAAACCATGTCCCCTAACTAAAACTGCTCATTTAAAAATTTGTCATCCACTGTTGATATGAATAATAAACAAAGCAAGAGACCCTAAAAAGTTTCTGATAAGGTAAATGGCAAATACTTATCTAGTGTGATACTACATTCTATAAAGACTGCTTTACAGTCACAGGCTCATTCACACATTCTGCTTCCAAACACCTATAGGCCTAACCACCAGGAGCAATGTGAGGTTTAATGTCTTACCCGAACTTGTAATCTTCAGATCAGAGGCTAACCACTTTACCTCTGCACTACGGCTGCCCCAAACAGAATGTATGTTTATTTTAGGTTAATCGTTGGACTTTTTTCCATGAATTGCTTCTTCTGCAACCTGCTTCCAGTGGTCTCTGAAGGAACGGCAACATTTAATCATTCCTGGTTGGCATTAAATTTGGGAATGGAATGTGTGAGCTTGGTTTGTGTGAAATAGTGTCTGTTTCTAATCTTCCTTCATTACTGTTTTGTCTGCAGCTTCAAGGACACCACAACATCAAAATGGCTTTCCTTTCTTTTTGCCTCAACGGTGTTGTTGAAGAAACTCATCTAAAAATGGAAGTGCACAATCTTTCCAAATAATTCTTCCTCACTTACCTAAAACTCCCTATAAATATCAATTATCTGAATTTTACTTTGAATTTCTCTAAATAAGCTGGGACAAGACCCAAGATTGCTGTGTCTTCTGCTTCTACTTACTGCCTTTGTTTTAACACAGTGACAGTCACTTTGCATTGGCAAAAAAGGTAAATTAGGATCTGACCTCACAGACATTTGGGTTAGTCGTCATTTGCATCACGAAGCACTAAATGAACAGATAGCAGCAAAAGGCTGGACTGGACTGTTGGTGTATGACAGATGTGCAGCACATCCTTATGCGACTTTGACCAGTATGGTCAGATAGGACCTTCAGTATGTCTGACTAAATATTAGTGGTTGCTAAATACTGTTGGTGGACTGATATAAATATCGTATTTGAATTAAAACTAAAAGTGCAAGAAACCTAATTTAAATGCTTTAGTTTTTTTTTTTGCTCATCATGAGGATGATTAATTAAATTAGACAGAATCTGAAGACAGTTTTTTATACGATGACATAATTAGGTTTAGAAACACATACCAGTGGACCCCCTGGTGTGTTCATTAAATGCTTGACTCAAGTCGTGTTGTTAGATACAGCCTAGTTACTGCCATGAGGGAAGGTCAAGAGGTAGGCGGAAGGGACAATCTGTAGCTGAGCAAAGTAAGGATTGCTCAGGTTACCGCTTGTCAGTGGAAAAAAACCTTACTGAGGATGTTGACCAGCTTTACCACTAAGGTCTGAACCCTGCAGATACAAGGATGGCCTCCACATCCTTATCTGCATTTATAACCCCCATGAAGTCGGAACCGTACCTGTCACGATCGTTTGTCTTTGTAGATTTGCATTCTGGGAGTAATTTGCGTTGAAAATATTGTGCATAATTAAGATGAGGCCTTTAAAGCCAAAAAACAGTTTTTATTTCCAGGGAACTTACTGGACAGCATGAAATTGATGATTTTTTTAAATAAAAATTGAACAAAAAGTTTCCTGATTTTTACAGTTTAAGGGCTAAAGCACAAAAAATATATTGACTGATTTTTGAGTGAAATGTATTACCCCTTTAAAGCCCACAACCGCAAAAAACTTACAGAAAATTAACTTTTTTTTAATTAAGATATTTGTTAAACTCTGTGATGAAATCCACATAAAATTGATGAAATCCACATAAAAATTGTTGCAATATATTTTTATGATACTTTGGGTAATTTAGTAAGTTTTTGTTCACGACAATGTCAGTTTAAAGTGCTATATTGACATAATTTTAAGAAAAAAGGGACCTTATCTACCCATAGTCTGAAATTTGACACAGATTTTTAACATGGTTTAACTGTACAGTAAAGAACTATTTATTGACAATTTTTGCATTTTTATTTACAGCAAGTGGTTATTTAAAAAAATCATTAACAATATTTAAACTATTCTTACTATAAAGATTTAAAAATTATCTGAACGTTTTCCCGCCAAAAGTGTTTTTGAGATTTCATGGAGGCCGCCATTTTGAACTGAGCAGAAAGAGCCCTTCTAGTGCCCCTAGTGGAATGATGATGAACTACAGGGAAGAGAACATGGACTAAGTTATATAGAATGGCTTTTTAAGAGAAGTTTGGATCATGCTAATGAGATAGGGGTCTCAGAAATACGTGTAACAAATATGGAATGATTATTTAGGGTTAACCGAGCCCACCTTGCTCAGGAGCTGGAGCCTCTGGGGAGCTTGCTGCTGGTGCTTCTGCTGGGGCTTCTGCTGGGGGTTCGGCTGGTGGACTATCTGCTGAAGGCTGAGAATCCTCTCCTGCTGGTGGGGTTGCTTGACTGCTGTCCGCAGATGTGGCTATTACAGCAGGTTCGCCGTCCGGCTTCGTACCACCACCTTCTGTGGGCGTCTGGTCTGGGAGAGTTTCAGTGTCTTCAGCTACTTTTCCATTCTCGTTGGCTGCTCCTTTTGGGAAGAAATTTGTGATACAATTTAAACAGAAAATCACTTTTATAAGAAAAGAACTACATTTGTATTTGCTAAAATACTAAAAATATTACGTATGCATGAAAAAGTAAAAACATCTGTCTTTTATCCACTTTGAAGTTTGAAAAAAGACTGAATCAATAGTAGAATATCTAGATGGCTATATACTCCTTGACTAGTGCCCTGCATTTTAAGAGCAATTTGGGCACCATGCTAAGTATTTTTTTAATGGCAAATATGACATCACAGGTTTCCCGAAGAAAAAAGCAATAAATACTTCGATGTTTTATAAAAAAAGCAATTAAAATACTTTTTGACCATAAAAATTTTTCTAAAACATTTCACTGTGGCCTATTTTCAGCAATCTACTATCCAAGAAGCCAAAATCCCATAAACGTCTATTGAGAAATAAGCAAATATTACTCAGTAATTCTATTTGTCAGAATAGCCATTCTTGTTTTGATACATTTGTCTTAACATCTTCTTGCAAATCCTACATTTTATTTCATTTTATTTTTTCTGTATTACAAGTTATTCAAGGTATAAACTGACCAATCAGATGCCTCAGTAAAAGCATGTGGTACTACTGCCCCCCCACCTCAAACGTTTGGTTGACAGGTGTTTACTTGGAAAAACTTTACTCCAGATTGGCGATAGCCAGTTGCCATAGAAACGTTGACTCAGACCGACTCGGACCAATCACTGTCGTCTGGCTCCAACATGGCGACGCCCGTATCTTGGAAAATAGCAACTAAATTGATTTCATTTCGCTGGAGCTGGAAATAAGGTATTTTCTATGGGTGACTTCACACCTGCTCTCTCCAGTTCTTTTATACAGTCAACACACCCCAAGTCTTCAGATGCTAATAATAAAAACCTCTTAAAATGTTTATAATAACAAAAAAAAGACTTTGTAGATTCAGACAACTCTACAAAATGGTGAACGCATTATGTTGTGCACTAAATAGTGAGTAATGATAACATTCGTCCAAAACCCTTGTTATATTTTATTCTCTGTAAAAGCATTCTTTAGTTTCAATTGTTTTCTATATCAAATGTTTTGTTTTAGATGTCCCGTTTGACCAGCACACATTTTAAATCATGGCAACACAGGTGACTACACAAGTAAAACCGATGCGTGAGAAATAAACACTTTAGTTACGTTTGATGCTTGATTGTTTACAATGTTTTTACTGCCAACTTTAAAGGAGATTTGCATGCCTGACTTCATCTTAAACTAGCAGGAAGAGTTTTCTCACGGTTCATTCCCAATAGCTTATGACATGAATTTCAAAATGGATTTATAAAGAAAAATATATGTATTCTAAGTTAAAGTAAATTTGGATATTTAAATCTTATATAGGAAGTAAAGCATGCAAAGAACACTCACACTTGTTGACCCAATTCCACTATTACCTCCATGAATTATGTTTTGTTGCTAAGATTTTTATTCAAAAAGTTAAATAATAACATGTTTTAAAAAAGCTGTTTTTAGCAAACATTAACCTTCTGCTCATAGTTCACAGCCCTGTGAGCACGTTGCTGTGTTTCTAGTTTCATCTTACCTCGCTTCCTTGTAGACTTTTTTGGGGGAAACTATTTGCATTGAAGTATATTTGCATGGATTTCAAAAGTTTGAGCTTTAAAGTTTTTTTTTTTTAAAAAAAGAAGTGTTCAAATAGTATTTTTTTTAAATAGGCTTCAGTGAAGTTGATGTTTGGGAAATTGAGTGTGCCAAATGAATTCTGAAGTGACTGAACTTTAGGTTAATAAGTGTCTCTTGAAGGGGACACAATCTAGGGAAGTACATAGCACAAAAAAAGCAAAACATCCTGACAAATATCTACTTGACCTCTAAGACAGTGATACCAGTGCGACAGGAATGCTGCTCAGTGTCATTCAGCTGATAAAGTCGATGTGTAAAAATTTAATTCATTTGGTCACTTTTTGTGGAAATATCACACATAATTTGCTATTTCTTCTACTTTTCTGCAAAATATCAAATTAAAGAAAAAAGGTAGAACTTTTCTGCGAAACAAGCACTACGTCTTACCAACTGCAGGTCATCTCTGACCCCACTACAACAGAAAAAGTGTTCAAAGCAGCCTCTCAGTTTCCACCTGAAACTGAAGACTGACACCAAAGCTGCTCCGGTGTCCCACTTGGGGAAGGACACAGCCAGGAACTGCGGTTAAATAATGACAGTAAACTTTCTAATCCTGTGGAAATGCTGATTGAAAGAAAATATCCCAACTAATGAACTGGGGAATACAATAACAAGTCTCCCAATTATCCTTATCTGAGTGCGATAATTGCAGCCATGCTGGAGAGACAATACGGCTCCCAAAAGGGGGACTTTCAACAGGAGTTGATGGAGGCTATTAATAGCATTTCTTAAACTTTAAGCAGTATCTATTATTTAATAAAAGGGTGGTTTTATATACGTGTATATATATAGATAATTTCACAGTGTTTTGTACATTCAATTGAAAGTGTTTTTAATGAACTATAGCATAACTGTAACACTGCTATAAATAAAGTATTTAAAAAAATCTATGTATTTCGTCTTTTAATGAAAAAAGACTCACCAGTAGTGCTGGCACCGTTACTTTCTTCTGGTTTTGGTAGAGTTGTATCAACCGCTGTAGTTTGAGAGCTGGTGGAGCATCCCATCCTGCCTGATACCGCAGAGGAGTGCCGGAGCCCGCAGAGAGACGCTGCCTCTCACTGCGCTGATGACGTCACGCACGCGCGTGTCTGTAAGCAAGGAAGTCATTGACCATTCTGTTGTTGTAGATCCGACTTTTTGAGCGGTTGGAGTTTTTTTTTTTTTTCTGTCCGATGCACATGAATCGCTTGACTCAGAAAGAAATGTCAACTTGTTGGGGAGGATAAAAAAAGAAAAAAAAAAACATTTTTTTTTACATGTGTTGCATTTATCAAACTATTGTCTATTTTTGTGTTTTACATAATAATAATAACAACAATTTTAAATGCCCAATACATTTTATTTTAAACAAATGTGTTTTACAATAAATCTTACCCTTAGTGTAAATATATCAAGTATACTGGAGACCATTCACATGTAGGAAGTAAACTAACTGAATGTTTCTTCAGACTAATAGATAGTATACTATAAACATAGTAGGCCTATGCAATACTTTGCTTCAAGTATACTGCTTCATTTTTAGCCTTGACTAATTATGCTTACATAAATAATCTACCGGTACTTTTTGCTAAGTGTACTGTACTGTAAGTGTACTTACATGCTGTTTTATATATAGTTTACTTTTAATATAATATCTATATATTGTGAACTTAAAATGTTCCTATTTAATCTGGAAAAGTATTCAGTTTCATCATCATCATCTTTCATCAGTTTGTATACTTACTATACAAGGTCTACTTATACAAATACCCAGTATACATAATAAAATAAACATCCCTACTACTTTTTGCTTAGGGAAACACAGGTGCTCCAATCATAACAAACTCTCTCCCTTTTTTTCTGAAGAGTAAATATCAGCAAAAGTCCTACATAACTTTAAAAAGAATAAGATGTTTCATTTAAAATGTCTTTGATTGGGCTTTTCCCACCAAATAACTTATTTTGTTTTTTAAAGAATTTACTTTCTACAAATATCTCTCCCCCTTTTATGTCCAAGTATATGCAATTTTTTCCATTAACAAATACTTTAAATTTACACTATTTATAAGTAAGATTGTTGACTTTGAAGATTACTGTATTTAGAGATTAATTATTTTATAGTTTCTTTTAACAGCATGTTTACAAATGATTTCATCTTAGTATAAATATAATTGTATTAATCATTTAAAATAAAAGCAACAAAAAACTTTGTTCAAAGAGCTCTTGTTGAATGGTAAATAATTTAAAACACTGCTCAAACTTAAGAAAATACACCCTGCGTTGTAGCGAATTGCGCATGCTCACAGACTGATTTCGCCGCAAAGCACCATGGGACTTCCTTTCGCTACGGGGCCATATTGGAGTTAACTTAACGTAAGTCGAGCTCTGGATTTTTCATTAAAACTTCAGATTTCCTGGACATTTCTTCGCAGTTTTGAGCT
Source organism: Oryzias melastigma (assembly GCF_002922805.2). Taxonomy (NCBI): domain Eukaryota; kingdom Metazoa; phylum Chordata; class Actinopteri; order Beloniformes; family Adrianichthyidae; genus Oryzias; species Oryzias melastigma. The sequence goes on from NC_050522.1 coordinate 15,037,706, forward strand.
TATTTGGTTTTCTTAACCCTCCTGTACCCGCAGGTTGACTGGTCCTGACTAAACCGCAAACATGGTGGCCGCAAAGAAGACGGTAAGTGGAAGTGGCTCGGGCCGGAGCGCACACGCTGTAGCGGGCTATGCGGCTTCACGTGGAGCCGTGTGTCTTTTAAGGCCTACTAGTTAGCATCGTAGCTTCCTATCTAAAAACGTATTTATTTTAGATGATAGAAGATTTATGACAAAGTGTTAGCATAAATTGTTACATTATATGCAATATTCAATTATAACTAGGCGACTATGTTACTAGTGCATGCTTATTCAATGAGAAACATTTGGCTAAATTAGCTTAAAATCTCAATGTTGAAACAAGTATTCCAGATTTATTAACGCGTAGTTGGCTCTTTATATTTGTGATGGGGGGGCTTCTGTTGTTTTTCCAAAGTTGTCTCATCAATCACTGAATGTTTAACTTTGTGATCATTTAGAAAAAGTCCATGGAGTCCATCAACTCTCGCCTCCAGCTGGTGATGAAGAGTGGAAAGTACGTCCTGGGTTACAAACAGTCCCAGAAGATGATCCGTCAGGGAAAAGCTAAGCTGGTTATCCTGGCCAACAACTGCCCTGCACTCAGGTACCCACAGATAACAAGCACTATTGATATTATTAATGTAATCCTTATTCTGCACATCTATGAAGAACACAAACTCGGCTAAATTTGCAGCGTGATTAGGGAATTATTTGTAGGCCTGTTTAGCTGCACACCTAAAATATGGAACAAAAACACTGGAGGAAATTCTTAGGTACTTGTTGCCAGATTTAATCAACATGTAACCACCCAAAAAATCCACAAAGTTTGAGTTTTACGCTATATAGAATGTGAAAAATATGTATTTAAAATGTTATAGCTAAATTGTGGGTTTTAGGTAGACTATAATATATTTATTTCAATTTTTTAATTACAAAAAATACATTAATATCGATATTGGTCTCCCCTACTTGTTACACAATACGTGTAACACAGTCCAATATGTACATTTAAGCCTATATAAGACAAAAGTATGAAAAAAAAGTTGCATGCTTACTCATTGTACGAAGACAAAGACATAGAAGTGTTGTGAATATAATTCAAATTCATGGTGGAATTGGGGTTTGTTTACCAGTACTTCCTATATAAATGGCGAGTTATCATGTGAACCTACGGGAGTTCTGAGTTTCTCGAGGTCGGCGGCAGAGTCTGTGGCTGCAGCCATCCAATGTGAGTCATCTGCCGTAGCTAGACCGCTCCGGCGTTCGCACCGTAGCCAGACCAGATGCAGCAAGCTCGGGGTTACCCTTCCTGTGGGTCGAGGGGTCAAGAAAAGGTTCAGCATTGGCTTAATGTGTTTAGAAAATTAAGTACAAATAGTTACTTTTTTAATTCTAGCTTTATAGTTGGTACCTGTGCCTCATAAACTAATCAACCTGGACTCCTCCCCTTTTGTATCTTTACTTCCATTACAATCAAGCCAAAGGACAATTTGTTCTTTTTTAACACAAACATTTTGTATTTGAAAGTATAACTATAATCCTAAGGGTAAAATATATATCTAAGAACATATTTAAAAATTAATTTTATTTTGGTTGAAGCCGTAAACATGTGGAATAAATGTGCAGAATAACTTCAAAACATAAATTTAGGTGCGAAAATGTAGTTTTTATTTTGTATGTGAAACATTTTCTGAGGGAAAAAAGGATAACCTTCACTAAAATCTGTCTCTAAGAAATATTTAGTTTTGACCAAAGCTATTTAGGTGGACAGAAATATAATTAAAGTTGGTGTAATGGGTCAGACCTTCAGCCTATTCCTTTTTTAGTGGACCAGCAAGGAGTGAATATGTCCAACTTTATTTTTATACTTGACATTGTTCGTGATTTAGTGATATATGCAGACTGTGTTGCTGAAATGAATCAAATTAATCTAAGAATATATTTGTACAAACACCATTCAGTCTTTTTATTTGACACATTTAATCATACAGTTATTTCATGTGAATAAAAAAGCAAACCTTTATTTATTTTGACCGTGTATTTTACTGTTTTCCTAAATCTGCTGCCTGTAGCTTTGATTTCTATCTTTATTTTGTCTCTTCCCTGATTAGAAAATCTGAGATTGAGTACTACGCCATGCTGGCCAAGACTGGTGTCCACCACTACAGTGGAAACAACATTGAGCTTGGCACAGCCTGCGGCAAGTACTACAGGGTGTGCACACTGGCGATTATTGACCCCGGTGAGTACCCACGTCATCTCTACTCCTCGTGCAGATCAAATGTCTGTCAAGCTCATTCAGAATTTATAGAAACTTTGGCTTGAAGTTTTGGCTCCATAATGAACTCATAGTCAGGACCATGAGGCATTTGGAGGTTCTTGTCATTAAACATAAGGCTAAAAGTGATAAAAGTCTTGCATCTGTCTTGTTTGAAGTGTTTTTTTAAAGTTATGATTGTGTAAGTTGGTGTGCTTAATTATGATCCATCTTTGTTTATCTATGTCCAGATTTGACTATGATCCACGTTACCTGATCATGTGCCATTATATAATCAAAACAATCTCAGCCCAGCACAAAGAAAACATGTTTGACATTACATAAAAACAATTACTGTATTTAAAACTTTGACGTATGTTTGGTCTGCAAATTTTTGCGCCTGATGGACCTGCTGGTTTACGTGGTCCAGTCCAGGACTAGTGGTTTGCTAGAGTGAAACCGGTTAGAGCACGACTTTAAACCGTCTTCTAGACAGTTTATGATGCTCTGCTGGCAACATTTCTCTTCATTTTTCTAACTGTAACCAGTGCAAATGTGTATGTATCCTCACATTGTACTGACAGGTGTTCTCTTTGTTCAGGTGATTCTGACATCATCAGGAGCATGCCCGATCAGCAGCCACAGCCCCAGTAGAGCTGTTCCCCACAATGTTAATAAAAAAAAGTAAAAAAGAACACCTTTGTCCTTTCCTTTTTAACTTTTTTTTAGTTGCTGTGTTCCTTTCTCTCATGTCAGAGCTGCAATTTTACTCTTTAATAAATGTAATGGAGGAAGACATCTGGATTTGCACCTTCAGTCTGAAACATCAGGAGGTGATGGATGGATTTGCTTTCAATATTATGCAACAGCTCAGCTATGGAGTTTCTCTTGTATTAATAGTTACATAAAGCTGAGGGGTGAGCCACAGCTGTGTTAACCGCAGCTTGTTTAAAGCCTGTAAACACGCCGTCAGAGGCATCGAGAGCTTTAAAAGGAGATGACTTATTACATTTTCAGTTCTAAAATATAAGAGTTTTAACTGGGTAATCCCATTTGGGATTAAACAAAAAAGAGTTTTGGCTCTCAATTTTCCTTAGTGGTTGTTGTTACAGGAATATTACACTGTTGGTATCTGATTTTTATTATAGACTGATGTCTTGTTTCCTGTTTTAATGGTAAAAGGTGGCAGAACAGCCATGTCAGTCATTTTTCCGGCAGGTGGAGCTGAAGGACTCTACAAAAATGTTCTCAGAAGAGACTGTTAATGACTAAAAATATTCATACTTAAATGTGTTTCTTAAGAAATGCCTCACAAACTCTCCTATCTGGATGTTTTAGGTTTAAAATCAGCTCTTTGAAGCCTGAAAGCCGTCAGGCTTCAATTCTCCATCAATCGTGGGTCACTTTTGTTTTTCTTTCAGATTAACCAAATGTTTTTTTTTAAATAATCTGATTAAATTAAATCATGTGAACACTTCCATGTGCAGGAAAATCCTCCTTGCATGTTGGAGCAAGGATGTGATCAGACCCACACATTATAATTCCTATTCCTTTGATTTAAATGTTTCAGTTTGGGGATTAAATGTCACACACATATTGTATATTTGAAAGAGAATTCAGATTTGTCACCAGTAAGACATTACAACAAAAAAAGATACTCCACATGTTCTGCTGAAATGTATAAAATAATATCAGATTTAATCTCATCTATAATATACAATTTGACAAAGGTTTGTAGAGCTCGCAGACCACATCAGACAGAATTTGACCCACTTTTTTTTTTTCAAGCCCCTCCGGCAAAAAAGTAGGTGAGTGCATCCGTCTGGTATCCTCATCAGGCCTAAGGTAAAGCTGCCTGACTTCATTTGGATGCATTAATCCCAGCTTTTTGGGACGGATTTGCAGCAAACGCTCAGAGAGGAGCAAATGGTTTTCAGAAGTAAATTAATTTTTTTTTTTTTTTTTACAATTTTCAAATATATCACAGATCGACCCAGCCTTCTGTAATCAAATTGAGTTTGTGATGTGTATTTTCTTTTTGTGGCGTTTAAATTCCTTTATGATATATGAGCAGGACATTTCTGCTTTCTTTTAAGAGTGCAGTCATAAAACCTTCCATTTCTTTTCAACAGGTACCTGTATCGGGGACTCATTTGGGTCAAACTCAATGAGAAGGCTGACAAAAACAGTTATTAAAGCTAGAATTTAATAGAAATCAGTAGAGAAAAAACAATGAGTGAACAAAAATCAGTTACTTCAATCGTTCTTTACACAGAAAATGTAATCAAATCTGTGAAATGATGATGCCTTCAGTTATTTTTAATGTAAGATTTTTTTTACATTAATTGAAATAATTATGTAAAATTACTTTTTTGACCCAAAAATATTTTTTGATAAAATATATATACAGTATATATCTAAACAGAGAACGTTGTGACCTTTGAATTCAAAATCCAGTCTGCAGTGAACTTCAGTAAATGTGATGTACCTGTATTCTTTGGAGTAAAAGGTGCATTTTTTTTTTTGCATAGTTTGGCCAGATGTGTGCAATGGATGCCACTTATGTGATTTTAAATAAATAAATAAATCCACTCATGTGTTTGCTGGTTTCCCTCTAATAACCGCCAGAGGGCGCTGTAGGTCTGTGTGTCAGTATTTGCTGCTGGCCTCAGCGAAGAATTGAATGGATTTTAGTGATTTAAAGAGTTTAGTTGACGTGTTAGGATGTTCTTTATGCCGTGGTTATGTGAATTATTGTTCATAAGTTGTGCTAATATACTCGAAAATGATTGGATTCTTCCTGTTTCTTTAAAGCTAATACAGTTATGGAAGTGAAGTGTGCTCATATTCAATCTACTACGTCATCTCTATTTTTAGTCCTGGATTTTTTTAAATAATGTCTTCCAAAAGTGCGACTTATATATAATCTTTTCTTCTTTATTATGCATTTTTTGGCACCTGCGACTCAAAGTCCAAAATATACAGTAGATATATAAAAGTAGGAGGGGCTTTTTTGTTGTCAACTCACAATTAAAGTAAAAAGAGACAAAACGAACTTGTCAATTTAGCGTTTTATTGTTCAGTTTAACAAATGAGCTCATGCAGATCTGACAACAGGGCAGAGGACAGGTTTGACATGAATTAATGAACAAAAAAAACAAACTGGTCCAATACAGAAAGAAAAAAACACATAAAAATCTGTTGATTTATGTCTTGATTGCCAACATCCATGCTGCAGAAAGAAGAGCTACAAATCGACAGCACGACATGGAAAATAAGAGACGTGAATCCTCAGTGAGCTAACACTGACTTTAAAGTGCATGTTTACTTGGATCATTGAAAACACAGCAGACAGATTCACACTGGAAAAAGACAGCAGGAATATCAGATGTATTATTAATCGAAGGATTAGTATTAAAGAAAATAAAACTTGCGAGTATTTCCACAACCAATATGTTGGTGAATGCACTGTTGCATAGCCGGAATGCTAAAAGCAATTATCTATCCTGTAATTGACTCCTGATGACAGTCTGAGCAATCATCGCCTAACTAGCTCCATGTTGCAGAGATCAGTGATGGGCAACAATAATACAAAACATGAATGGATTGAAGAGTGGCATCGTGTCACACAAACTCTGTATATGCAAGCTGTGGGTTTACAGCCGTCACATAGTTAGTATGGGGAAATGACCTCAGTGCGGCAAAATCCGCTCAACTTCAAAGGTCAGATTATGACTTAAGGACAAAATGACCACGAAGACGCAGCGGATGCTGCTGCAGGTGAGTGGGAGGAGACAGAAACCTGCTTCAGGGGGATTGACTGTATATAAGAACTGGACTGAGTGAGTGTGACATCACTCATAAAAAAATGGCTTCCTTCTTGCTCCAATGAACTGAAGTCAATGGATGCTGTCACGCTAAGAGCCAGATGTTATCACCACTAGAAAATGAATTCAATCTGTCAAAAGTTTAAAACCACATTCTTATTGGGGCATCTGATTGGGCAGTTTATAACTTGATTAACCTGCACTAAAGAAAAAACATATATTTTTAAATGGATTAGCAAAAATATGTTCAAAAGAAGGTAGCATAGTAAGTTTATTTCTCAATAAAAGTCTATAGGATTATGGCTTCTTGGAGTCGGTGGGTACTCCCTATTTAGATAAGATACAGTTCTTATATACAGTCAATGCACAGGGGCTTAATATATAAACACTGTACAGTTTTCATAAGCTCTTCACTGGTTAATAAACTTTATAGATCAAGAATAGGATAAGAAGGCAAGCTGGAATATAGCGATAAAAATGAATTCACTGGCAGTTGACGGGCTCTACGTTTAGACTGGAACAAACACAAGGAAGACGGTCTTTTTTATTTATATATATTTAAAAAAAACAGCAGGAAACATTAGCAAACGAGGTGTTACTGTATCACAGCCTTTCACTTTTCAAGTGTTTCCTCTCAATTTTCACTTTTATACAAATAGTCATACAAAAATACCCTAACATTACATTCAGTAAAAGAAATCAGTCAATTTCTGATTTTTTAAAAAAAGTGCTCCTGATGACTTTTACTTCTCACTGCACCTCATGTAGTTTCCTTCTGGACTAAAAAGAACCACAAGGGTAATTCACAGTACTGGGGGTTAACAGTTGGTGGCCAAACAGCTGCACTTGTAGGTAAAAATGTGCACATTGATTTTGGGGGGTAAAAGTACGTAAGGAAGTGCACGTTTTGAGAGGAAGACGGCACTGGAGAGGAGTTACAATTAACAGGGAGGGAAGGAACCAGCATCTGACTTTGCATTAGAGTTTTGAATGTGTTACAGACAGTGTCGGGGTCCTACTGTGGGGAGGGAGATTATGTGTGAGGGCATCTCTTAAGCCTGGTTGTACTGAGGAGGAGTTTCCTTCGGTGGAATGGCTATGGCTTCCTCATATGGTGGAAGCAGAACCTGCAACACACACAAAATAAAAAACAAATCAGCGGTTTTCTGTAGATAAAAATACTACCAGTTCTTGTTTATGAATCCCCTTTAGGGGAGAGTAGCTCCAAGGGCAAAGCTTGCAGAGGCCAGCTTGTGACGAGTCCGTCAGGACTCTTTCTCCTCTAATGATGTTATAAAACCAGCAGTGCTGCTAATTTAGTGAGAGAATATGCTCAGAGGGGATGGAAACGGCCAGGGAGGCCCGGCAGACACATCACACAGAGGATTTGAAATGAAGCGGACAAGCAGACACTTATGTAACTTTCATGAAGAAGCCAGGATGGACAGAGATATGTAGACAGAACAGGAGGAGGGAGGGAAAAGAGAGAGGGGATGACCCTTGTGTGTTTTATTTAGCATTTACAGAAAAGAAGAACAGATCAGCAAAAGCAGCTGGGTACTTGATGTTCAGGGCCATAGAAAGCCATTTATCTACGCTGCTGCTGGCTTCAAAAGATAGAGCACTGGAGTTTTTCACTTCAATGCAGGAGCTTTTAAAGCCTTAAAAAAGACGTTTTTTCTTTCACATTTTACTTTTGTGGTCCCGTTCTAGTGATTACTTTGGATTTTTATCCTTTCTTTGTAGTGATTTATTTTGAAACTCTATGTTTAGGTTTTTCAATGTTCCCAATGATTTTTTAATTATGATTATGCTGTTTTTACCCCCCCAAAAATAGGACATAAATTCTATCATAAGACTCTATCATAAGAAAAATGCTACAAGAATGTGCTAAAAATGTCATTTTAATGGGAGTAAGTATAAGGAAAGTGATAAAGTAACAAAAATTTGTTAGAAAAAAAAAACAAAAAAACATTTCTATTCCATTACAAGTTAAATCTGTATTCAACTTTGATTTAATTTTTTGTATTGTTTTATTTGGAAACACACAACATTTATTACTTAAAATCTTAATCATTAATAAAAGGTAGGTAAAGTATAAAAATGAATGACATTTATCCATTTTTTCCCACCTTTCTTTTTCTATTTATTCTATTCAAAGTGTTCTTTTATCTGTTGTGTTTTGTTGAGTCTTTAAAATTCCTCCTCAACGTTGGATTTTCTTCCTCACGCCTCCGGCGGACAAAGCACACGTCCAAAACGCTGAATGGCAACGTGTTTGAGAGTGACTTCAGAGCTGGCTGGATTACCTCCAGGGTGTTGAGTCTTGTTTTGTCAAGTGAAAAACGTCATCGGGTGAGAGGCTATTACAGTACAAGGGCAAAGTGACAGATGGATGAAGTGTTGCATACTGGGTAGCCGGGTGTGAGGCTGATTAATGTCTTATCTATCAGGATGGAGGATTATACACAGGACGGAGCACACAGGCCTCTCAGAGACGCTCATGGTCAACATGTAACAGGCAAAGTGGGATGAACGACATCCAGCTCTACTTGGAAAGTCAATCCCACCTACAGATAACCCCCAGCGGCTCAACAGCTGTGGGACAAGTGGAGAAACCCAGCAGAATCTATTTGAGAAGAACCACAGCCTGACAGTTTTAATTCTAAATAATCAAATGAATTTCAAAATAAAAGCTAATTCTGATTCTATTTTAAAGCGATTTTAGTTTTTGCCCAAAAATACAAGAAATAGCTTTAAAATAAAATCTGAAAAGGTTTTTGAAACAAACAAAATCTGTATTATGGACTTTTTAATTCCTACCACCAAAAATTTACATGATGAACTCCACAAATTTATAAAAAAAAAGGGGGATAAGAGGGATCTGAGCATTAGAGAAAGCTCGGCACATCTTGAAGAAATTACTAAACCTTCCCGAAAGGAAAACACCGCTAACTTATCAGGGCTCCTACAAGTTTCTTAAAGGGAAATTTCAGACTTTTTAAGACCACACATTTATAAAATTAAGACCCATTTCAAATCTTATTAATTAGTTCCCATTTTAAGATCAAAACTGTAGCTTTTTTGTTGTTTGTGTGGCTGCAATGCTTTAGCACGCTTTTTTTTTCTTTTAAATCAGTGGTCAGTATTCAGCATATTGGTGCATTATGATTTGCTCTGCTGCTGTTTATTTCCATTATTTGATCTAAGAAATCGTGATTAAAAAAAAATATATATATATACGTTTTCGACGAGAAATGTGAAAAGTTTGAAGCAGCACAATTTTTAAGGCTTGGATATAAAAATGTAAAACTTTTAAGGCATGATTTCCAAACTCATAAATGAACTGCTTTTAAGAACCAGCAGGAATTCTGTTTATGATAAGTCATAGTGATTTATTTTTTTGGCTAAAAAAGCTAAATTTAATAATTTAAAATGAATTATTTTATAACAAAAAATTCTAGTCAGTTTAAATTATTCATTCATCATTCATCTTCCAGACCGCTACTTCCCTTTCGGGGTCGCGGGGGTGCCGGAGCCTATCCCGGCTGCTGATGGGCGAAGGCGGGGTACACCCTGGACAGGTCGCCAGTCTGTCGCAGGGCCTCAATCACACACACATACACTCTCTCAGACACACCTAGGGGCAATTTAGAGTCACTAATTAACCTACGAAGCATGTTTTTGGACGGTGGGAGGAAGCCGGAGTCCCCGGTGAAAACCCACACATGCACGGGGAGAACATGCAAACTCCACACAGAAAGGTCCCAGCCGGGATTCGAACCGGGGCCTTCTCGCTGTGAGGCGAGAGCGCTAACCACTGCGCCACCGTGCAGCCCTAGTTTAAATTAAAATATATATTTCAAAAAGTATAACTATCTACTATTGGAACTGTGTTGAATAGTAACTGGGATAAAATGAATTCTGTGGGGTTTTTTTTTGCGATGCTCCGCACTTTTCTTGAGCGTGATGGTGGGACGCGTGATCCGGAAGACAAAGACTCCTGTCTCAGACTGAGTCACATTGATCATAGTTTATAAAAAAAAGAGCAGAGAGGCTTAACGGAGGAAAAACGTGATCAGATTCTAATCTGAGGAGGGATTAGGAGCTGCTGGGTGAACAAGCCGACTCACCGTGTTGTCGTTGGTCGTGACATAGACCAGGACTTCAGTGGTTCCCCTGCCGCTCACATATCTGTAGCAGTTCCACACACAGCCAATCATGTAGGCCTAAAAAAAAAAATTTAAGAACAATTTTAATTTATAGTATTCGCTTTTTTGTGATTTATGCTTCAAAAATAGTGAGGATCAAAGCAAACAAAGCAGCTTCTCGGGTTCTGCTTCCACTATTTCACCAGAAGCAACTTAACAGGCATCTCTTGCTCCACTGAGCTTATGTTCACACTGAGGGGGGGTTTGTCTGACTTGGCAGAAGAAAAGGAGGTTCTTTGTAAGTGTGTGCATGTGTGTCTGTGGGTTTGTGTGTGAGTAGCCTGCTGAGTTGTTGCTTGTGCCAGCACAGAAAAAAAAACAGACCAGGAAGCCGAGCAGAATGCCAACCAATCACTTTACCATCTGCTGAGTTGACCTCATTCTTTGTGCGGCACAAGCAAAAGGTCAGATCATCCAGTAAGCATCTTTCTACCCACATTTGAAGTCTTCATGCTTTTTTTGTTTTTTCTTTGAAGTAATTATCTTTTATCATTTTAATTAAAACAGTTTCATATCAAATTTTCTTTTGTTTTTAAATAAATAAGTTCATCTAACAATCTTTTTACATCAGAACAGTGTCTAAAAATGGCAATTTATCCTGATTTTTTTTGGTGACTTTCTCTTATTTCCTCTTTATTCCCTACCATTTCCTTCCTCGTCGTCTTCAGTCTCTTCATAACTTGCTCCACCTCTTCCTGCCTGTCTGTCTGTGTCGTGAATGCCAAGTGCAGTCAAGTGAAGGATGTTGGCTTCAAACACGAAGGCAGCAGATGTGTCTGCACCATTGACTGTATATGAGAACTGGACTGAGAGACCCCAAATAGGAAGTATCAGCTGGTTCCAAGAAGGCAAAATCCCATAGACTCAAATGAAAAAAAAAAACAGCTAAAGAATAGTCATTCAATTTGTTAGAATGACTATGCGTTCCCTGCTAACTTATCTTTTACCATGTTTTACTGTCATTTAATTTTTTTTTGTTTTTACTAATGTTTTAATCTATGCAGTGCCTCCACAAATTTTAGCCACAGCTTTTGTTATTTTCAATTTTACGTCTGTTTATAAATGTTTTTTTTTTGATTCAGCACCTTGTGTTCAACAGCAAAGTTGATGAAAAGTGCTATATAAATAAAGTAATTGATTAATTGATGTTTTTTCTAATCCTGCCGTGCAAGTTATTCAAATTATAGACTGACCAATCAGACGTCTCGATAAAAGTATTTGGTCAACATTTGATTGACAGGTTCTCCGAACTCGCTTGTAAGTGGTAGGGACTTCCAAAAGACTCAGAAAAAGTGATGTGTGAATACAAGAGTTTTGAACGTAGAAGCCTAAAAATGCACATTTACATAGACTTTTATTGGAAGTGGCCGTTTGAACGCACGTTCCCGGGGCCGGCGTGAACGCGACACCACTTGGTCCAGTTTTCCGATATAGTCAGTGGTATGGACTGAAGTTTTAAGGAGCCGAATTGTGAGAAAGAAAAGATTTTGAATCAAACGTTTGCTCACAAGTCTGTAAAATGAAGCTGTTTTGTTTTGTAGTGACCATCTTTCAAGATCCGAGTGCACCAGAACCATCAGCACAGCTTCATCTGGAGGACGGTGAACATCAGTCCCACAACTAAAATCTGTCTCTCTGACTCGCACTTTGCCAAAATTACTTCCAGTATCAACTCAGAGGAGAAGCGACTTGATTTGATTGTACAGATGAGTGCAGCTTTCTGCCCCATCTCCTTCAAGAAGCCGGGAGCAGCGCTGCGCCTGGAGGCTCATCCATGCGTTAAGGCAGAGCTTGTTTGACAGGAGCTGTTCAGCTAACATCGCTGACATGCTGCTTCCTGACTGTGCGCTCAACTCCCCACAAAAACGGATATTCAGAGCGGTGGAAGCCATTGGAGATGCCATCTGGTTTTTGGAAGTTAAGAGGAGGATAAATTGGAAGTAAATTGCTCAGCTGTGTGACGGATTTATTTCTGGATAAATCTGTTAAATGAATCCGGTTAGAGCGATCGAAACCATCAGGAGATGTGTAAAACACACAAGGTTTACCTTGAAACAGAGAATGCCGCCAATAAAGAGAAGAACTGCAAGAACTAGGCACATGTTGTTGGTGGACATGATGTCCTCTTTGTATGGGAAGGTTCCCGGCTGAAATGGAAATAAAACAGACCCCAGTAAAATTAAAACTTTCAAGATTCAAAACAAGGAGAATCATGTGAACACCTGATCTAATCAACAGTTTCTGAGTTTCATCCTCGTCAAAAGCAGTTAACTCATAAAAACATCAGTGATTTTATATCCTCCTCACCAGTTGATGGAGGTAGTCCTGCACCGTGTTGGGATAAACCACCACACTTATGGCTACCAGCGTGTTAAGGGCAAAGTCGAAGATTTGGTAGCAGAAGAATGGAATAATCCAAGCAGCGTGTTGCTACAAAGAGAGACAACTGTTAGATGAAACTTCAAGTTCATTTGTTTGGTTTCTCATCTCTGGTTCATGCTTACCTTAAAAGCACCGTAGGTTGCCATGCCACAGATAAGGATCATGAGAAGGGAAATTGCAGTTGCAATGCAGATATCTGCAGGAAAAGCAATTCAAAATGGGTTTGTATGTATTTTTGTGCATTTTTTTGTCTTTGTCATTTTTATTCTAAATTGCAAAAACCATATTGTTTTTGCAATTCTTCTTTCTTACTGTGCCTGAAAATTTCATATACTCAAAAAACCCACACCATAAAAAAAGAAAAAAATGACATCACAGTGGGAGAAACCATAAAAAATGAAAGGTGCCAAAATTTCTTATGGAACTCAAAACATTTTTTAAAATCAGATAACGAAACCAAAATACATGTGTCAGGGATATTTTATAATTATTATGGGATGGTCAAAGGGCCTATGGCTTAGCAACCATGTTGTGACAAATTCTGAAATTAGGCAATTTAGGCACACTATGGGGGGAAAATTACGTTTTGTTCAAGCGATTTTCCCAAATTTTCCCACACCTGCCGCCAGGATATGTCTACAACCACAACAAAAGTTTCGTTGACCCTTGACCTCAAGAAAAGGCCACCATCTTGAATATTTAACCGTAGAGCACTGTCGCCGACTGATTTTCACCTGCGTAAAAGTATTTACATGATGTTCAATATATTGCATATTTCTGAGTGTCATGGGTATCTGGGTAAAGTCTCGTGTGTCCCAGGAATAGGTGGAACATAAGCGAAGTCTATAGTATTGTTATATATATATATTTTTTATCAAGGAAATGTTTTTGTTCTAAAAATTCCTAAATTTTCAGTAATTTTCTAGCATGTTTTAGGATCTTCCTAACTTTTTATTTTCCATTTTGTTACATAAACCTCAGTTGAAAATAAAATACAACTACCCTAATTCATCATGTTGTCATATTTTAATCTATTTTCTATGACAAATACTTTTTATTGGGTATATAATATTAGATAAAAATTATGCGTCAAAAGTAATGGTGTAAATTTTTATTGCAAAGGAGTTCTAGGGTTAAAAAAATACATTCACTACCAGCTATAAATTTAAACTCCTCCAACAAATTTTGGTTTATCACCTCCTAACTCTTCCAGTATCCTTGGGAAGGTAAAAATGCTGGTTTTAGAAGATGAAGATTAGGAACGCCGTTTGCGTACAGAGCTCACCAAAGTAGTGTTACTGGTGTTTGGCACATTTTTTCTGGAATTTTGTCAAAATTGAAAACACGAATACAGCATACGATATGAGCATATTAGGAATGTGGGCGTGGTTGGCAAAAAACCTCTGTTGCCAAGGAAATCTAAAAGTTTACTTTTGACGATTCTTCTAACAATTACATTGACCTGTCCGTCCCCCCCAGGAGACCGAAACATTATATGGTTGCTATGGAGATAAAACGAATGTGTCACCAGCAGCCCTTACTAGGCTGGTAGAGGCTAAATGGGAAAGTGAAGGGCCTGAAGCAGCCGCTCTGCTAGCAAGGGCAGGTAAAAATGGGCGGGTGGTCCACACAACGCCGCTCAAAAATTTAATTTAATCGTAATGTCAACACCATTAGAAAAAACTTTACACAATGTTTTTGCCACACAACTTCACATAATCTGTCAACGCCTTGTGCCAAAATAAACACAAAGAAAAAACATCCACACAACTGAGATGTGTGTCATCAGAAAAAAACTGCCTTAAACAACGCTCTCTCCATCAACTGTCCTCTGACTGATCCAGCAGAAGCATAACTGCCATGAGGGGATGAGCTAGTCAAGATGGCCGCTTTAATCTGACGAGAATTAGAGCAGTCATTTTTAATCATCTGACAGTGATGGTGTCTGAAGCCGTCCAGAGGCGACTGTGATGACGACAACGGCTGAAGATGCAGGACCGAAAAAAAGAAAACAACACAAAAAGAAAAAAAACATGCAGGGATTTGTTCTGGGTTTTTCGCTCACTCAGGCACATCTGTGCTAAGACAAGCACTCGCTAAGATTTTAAAATCAAAGCCTTAATTTGTTCCACCAAATGTTCGATCACCATTTAAATAGATTCTACTGATTTATTTACATTTTATTTTATATCCAACTGAACTCAAACTTAGAAAGAAAAAAAGAAAGACCCATGTAGATCTAGCTGATCACACTTACTAGCATCGTCCATGACATCAATGTCAGTTCCAAGCTCAGAGCTTGTGAGGTGGTAGCGGTACTGCACGGGGTCATTGAGAGCCGACAGCAGAATGAGTAGGACCACAGCATTGATGAGCTGAGAGGAAAGAAGGTCCACGTCAGTATTCCATTCCATCCTCAACTTGCACTCCATAAATTATTAACATTGCACCTCAACTCAACTTACAAGAACTTTTATAAACTGCATAAAAAAGTTAAAAAGGTTCCAAATGCTTTACTAAATATTGATTTCAGTTTTTTAAGTTGTTATGAAAAATGTCCTTGTTATGCAGCAATAAATCTAAAATAAAAATTTTTAATACTTAATATTATTTTTTTTAAATTTGGAAATGGTGTTTTCTGGAATTGAGAAATCAAAATACTAAAGAGACAAACAATATCAAACTTAAGATAAATACTCATGATTTCATTGGAAAATGTAAACTTACAAGTTCCTTTCAAAATAAAATACATCCAAAGGTTAAAGAGATGCAAATCCATATACACATGTAAATGATACCTCAGAAATTGACATATTTGTACTTAAACATACAAAACATGAAACATCAAATCCATTAAACATGAAGTTTGTCAAAGAGTTTAATTCATTGCTTGAAGGAGAGCAGCACGAAAAGGTCTTAACATTGTTTACAAGTAAATAATCATAATTAGTCGAAATAAACAAAAGTTGTTTTTGAACTTTAGGAAATCTGAAATATTTGATAAAATAACATTGCTTCATACATAATGAATTTGACATTTTTAAAGTGCGAATAATTACTTAATCATCTTCATTTAGCTGTATTGGATTTTTTTTAAATAAATATTTTTATTTATATTGGATACAAACAAAACAGATGAAAAATGTACATCACAATATACTGTGTAGTTTCAGTCTTATCTTACACATCCTAATCAGATGACTGATATTTATTCAGAAAAAGCAATAAAATATTCAACTTTCTTTCCAATTTTTGATATATACAAATAAATTGATATAGAGACCAGGAACCACTTTTTAATCCTGTTTGGTCATGGAAGACAATCTGCAGGAAGTAATTAATGACTTTTTTTAATAGCTTTGGTCGATTCATAGCCTTGTTAATCACTAACACATTCCCAAAGCTCAGAGATTTACTCGGATTACTAAACTATGTTTAAAACTGTGGTTAAAAAAGAAGCAAACTATTTTTAACTTGATCCAAATGACAACAGTTCATCGAAAATGTTACCTAACTAAAGATGGGTGGCTGATATTAATAGAAAGTTAAAAATAAATGAACTAAAAAGAGAATTTGTTAGGTTTTTACATCCATCTATTGTTACTCTAATAGAGTAACGTTGAGTATTAATGTGGGGAAAATAGGTAGTTTATGTGCCAACTATTACTAAATTGAGGCTAGAATATCTTAATATTCCCATTTTTGATCAACATTTTGACGTATTTGATTCCACATTCCATCACATTCAACGTCAAAAAGGGGGAAAAAACATGTCTTACCATATACCATATTCCCAGAATAATGGTGCCCGTCCGTACATGGCAGCACAGGCAGCAGCTCGTCGAGTACCACCGGTCCCACGGCGAAATCATCTTCAACGCCGCAGTTTGGAGCTTATTTCATGAAGGCTGCCCCAAAGAGAGTCCGCTTATTCGGCGCTACGACGTCCCGAAAAGATGGAGCTGTCGGCGCCACATCCAGCGTTCTAGAGAGAGCCTGAGTGTGCACGCGGGACTCGGAGAGAGCCGTTAATCTGCTTTCTGACCGAGTCACGTGACCACAGGATGGATTTCTGGGTTTTTTTGGAGGAGGAGGGGGGTGATGGTTTGTAAACACACTAAAAATCTAGAAGGCAATGGAAAATTACAATAATCAACTGTACTTTACTTTAGAATAATATTACTCAAGTATGAGTAAAAGTACTAAAAATAATATATTTTACTGTAAGAGAGTGGTGGTTAACTCGAGTACTGGGCTGGGCCCTCCATTTTCTAGAGACCAAAAATATGTATCATAGGTCAATTGAGGATTCTTAATTGGCCTCTCAGGTATGGAAGTAAGAGTGTGTGGTTCTGTGTGTAGATCTGGATGGAGTGGAGAACTCCAGGTTTTGTTCAACTGTAGTAGGGATAGGCTCCAGCAACTCCACAACCGTAAAATGAATTAAATGAGTTTAGAAAATGAATGGATACATTTACTCTGAAGTCACGTAGGGGTAGTTCTCACAACAGGCAGAGATGTTTAATGTTTTATGAGAAACAAAAGAAAAATTTTAACTTGTGGTTATTTATTTATTTATTTTTTACGAGGGTTCAGACAGCAGAAAAAACATTGCGGTCTGATGACAATAAATACTTTCAAACTATTGGAAATCTTTTACAGCACATCTTTACAGACTGAAATGATAATCATTCTACATATTTTTTCTTTTTTTTTAAACAAACACACAAAAAATGTATAATCACGGATAGTAAAAAAGCCAACATTTCAATTGTTTGCCTTCCTGGTTCATAAAACTGCCTCACAAAAAAGGTTGCCACATATAGTTAGAAGTGTTATTGTCACATATCTTATTAGGCCACTCAGTAGGTGATGTAAAATAGAGCCAGTTTTATTCTGCTTAAGCTAGATGTCATCATATTTGTGGTAAAAATACATTTATTTTTCTTCAGAGACGGCTAATGATAATCATTGCCATTAAATTCCTGAGTTAAATAAATGTAATTACTTTAGAAATATTTCCGATTAGAGGTCTGGAACCTTAAGCTCCGAGGTTATGTGTGGCTCTTTCATGCCTCCATTGTGGCTCTTTGACTTTAAAGAAAATGGAAATGCTATTAAAAACAATAGGTTAGTTAGTGTTTTAACACAGGATGTACTTTATTTTGAAAGGAACTTGTATGTTCTACTGTAATAAGTAAATGAAATCAAACATGTTAAACATACAGTAAAATATAACACTGGTATATTTTTATATATTTTTATAATAATTGTATTATTGTAAATATCTAAAAGCAAAATTTTATAAATAAAAGGATTAAGGGACACAAAAATTTAAAACGGTGCATTTTCCGAACAACAAAGTGGGCGGCTCTTTTTAGGTTTTGAACAGTAAAAAAATCTCCCAAATGGTTCTTTCAGCATCAATGGTTGCAGAACAATTACAACTCAATAAAGCATTGTTTTATTTTATTAATTTTTATTCTCCAATACAATTTTCTTTGGTAACATATAGGTTATTACACACATCTTCTGATTTAATCTTAACAAAAGTGCAACTTTGAATAATAACACTGGGGATTATTGTATTTAAAAATAATAGAAAATTAATTTATGTCTTAGAAAATACTGGAAATTACTTCAAAAGAAAATATTCCATGTATTTTGTGCATCTATATTGCATTTAAAAATTAGCAATCAGTTTAATTTCAAATCCTAGAGTTATGTAAATGTGACTTTTCGTCTTTGTGTGCATCATTGAATCCATAAAATCACGACCAACAGCTTTACTTCCACATATACAAGCCTGTTCAGAGAAACTGATCAGAATCTAAGACTCAAAAAGTGTTTTTTTTGTGTTGTCCAACTGTCATGGTTGTGTTAAATACCTAAACTCTGCCCTGACATACTGCACGTCAGCTTGTTTCTCTGAGCAAAAGTCATGGAGCAAACCTGACAGATGGGACGACAGGGCACACAGCTCTAAGCTGCAGTGGGTGGGCCGCTTCCATCAGATTGGGGATTTTCCTCCCTTCACATAATGACTACTTTTTTTAACTGCAGAAGTAATTTTCAAACACGTTTAAATTCACATCATTAAATCACTATTCGACAACAACAGGGTTGACACCAAAATTTCATTTAAAGATTCAGTTCTTTAAAGCAAACCTTTAAAGCACGACTTTGACTACCTTCTTTTTAAAGAGTATGCCCCACTTCAACTACAAACAGATCTGGTTTTTAATGCAGAGGGACAAAAAGTAGGAAAAAATAGAAATCAATGTGATCCCCCCGCAGAAGTGTAGTTGAATATTTGCTGAGGCAGATTGGCAAAGATTAAAAGCTGGTAAATCCTAAATGGACAGAGATGAAGGATGGAATGAGATAGAGATCAGCAAAGGAGGTCAGGCGCTGAAAGTATGACAAACTGGCGTCCAACCACAGCAGCAGTTCAGTCTGTGGAGGTTAAATACAATTTATAATGAGGTTTTGCAACAAAAAATGCCCATAAATGAACAATATTTGTCTGACTGTTCATTTTAACAGCTTGTGCATTTTTTTCTATTTGCTAAGGGGGAAATCTATGCAATCAATGATGTTGTTTTTACTGGATTATTTCTTTTTAACTGATTTTTCCTTTTTTTTAATTTCACACGAAGAGAAAATATGCAGTGAAACAAAGGGATAAGGAACTTTTTGTTTAAAAAAAAAATCAAATAATTTTTCAAAATCAATCGTTTTATTCATCACTTCAAAGTGAACAAAAGGGCAACAGAAGCTACAGAGAAATGTTATTTAAATATTTTTATTTATGAGATATACACTCACCAACCACTTTATTAGGCAAAACTGGCCAACTGCTTATTAAGGCAAATTTCTAATAATCAGAATGGGGTAGAAATGTGATTTAAGTGATTTTGAACATTGCATAGTTGCTGGTACCAGACAGTCTGGTCTGAGTATTTCAGAAACTGCTAATCTACTGGGATTTTCACCAACAACCATCTCTAGGGTTTACAGAGAATGGTCAGAATAAGAGAAAATATCCAGTAAGCAGCTGTTTTGTAAGCAGAAACATTGAGTTCACTGGACTTTAATAACCTCCACGGCCACCAGATCTAAACCCAATAGTTGGAACTGGAGATCGGCAATAATGGACAATAAATTTGCAGCAACTATGTGATGCTATCAAGTCAGTATGATCTAAATTATCTCATTAATGTTTCCTTGTTGAATCTATGCCACCAAGGATTAAGGGAGTTCTGAAGGTAAAAGGGGGTCCAACCCGGCACTAGCAAGGTGTACCTACTAAAGTGTAATCCAGAATTTACAACCCATAAAAAGTAAACAAAGTATGAGTAAAAATGTTGCTTAAGTGGTAAAAATCATGAAAAATTAAGTAAATTACATCAACATTTTTAGCAGCAAGGAAACATTTTGAAACTTTCTGTACAGATGTGCTTTAAGTTTAATGTATTTTTTATTTGAGATGTTGATTTTTAGTGGGCCATGTTACATCTCTGTACAAGTTTCCACTCTTGTTGCAGGTTAAACAACTTTTATGTAACAAAACTTTTAAAAATGAATTTTGTTTTTTAAACTATTGAAGGTATTATAGTTAATTAACCTAAAGAGTTAATTTCAGCCCATTAGCAATGGGAAATTACAGACAAGTAAAAGCCCTTCTAATGTGTACATGAGGCAACACTTTTAGAACACACATATATATATATATATATATATATATATA
>NC_050522.1:15058175-15107991 GCF_002922805.2 Oryzias melastigma
AGCCCAATGAGGCAAATTGAATTTGTGATATTGGGCTATATAAATAAAATTGAATTGAATTGAATTGAATCTCTGTAGATGTTTCCACTCTTGTTGCAGGTTAAACAACTTTTATGTAACAAAACTTTCAAAAATGAATTTTGTTTTTTAAACTATTGAAGGTATTATATTTAATTAACCTAAAGAGTCCATTTCAGCCCATTAGCAACTGGAAATTACGGACAAGTAAAAGCCCTTCTAATGTGTATATGTGGCAACACTTTTAGAACACATTTATTTATATATATATATATATATATATATATATATATTTATTTATACAAGGATAAACCCATCAAGAATAATAAATAGAAAAGTAGAAGTTATAAAATTATTGTATGTTTTATTTTGCCTTTGTTTCATACTTGCTCCATCTTTATGGAGTTAGAAGAAGCACAGTGCCTCCTGGTGGTTGCACAATGAGGTTAATGAATGTTATACTTTCATGTTAACATGGACCAAACTCTCAGAAATAAATAAAACAATAAATGTGCTAATACATTGATATATTTATAAATGTATTTATTTACACCTGGATACATGTTTTTCGGGACAAAAAAATTTGTACATGTCATCTTGTTGATTTATCTTAAATCTTCAATTTTGCATCCTCTGTAGGTTTGGGGTAATAAATCTTTTGCCAGGGGGTAACAGCTTTAGAAAAAGGTTGCAAAGCTTTGCCATAATACCCAGCCAAAACCACAGGAAAAAAGACTCAGTAACTACCAGAAAACTTTAAGTAACTGTATCTTGTCACTGCAAAAAAACAAACAAAAACACTGACTTCTGCAGTTGGATAAGTTGAGATTTGTTCACATTCGCTTTGCCAAAAAGGAGAAAAATCATCAAATTTAAAAGGCAATAAATAGAGATTTCGGCATCATGCGAGTTTCAAAAGTCTGCATCCAGAGTGAATTCCCCGTCCATCATGCTCGGCATCACCCCAAATCTCTGATACTCTGCGACTCTTTTCTCAAAGAAGTTGGTCTTCCCTTCAAGCGAAATTGACTCCATGAAGTCAAACGGATTTTCAACTCTGTAAACCTTGACAGAAAATGGAAAAATAAAAACATCAGGAAGGAAAGCTATCTTTAGGTTTTTATTTAATTATTTGAAATATATATTTTTAGATTAAAATAACATTTTAAACTCTCAAAATGTATTTTTGCAAAATTGTATTGGTGTTTCTTCTTCATTTTGTTAACCTTTAACTGTGTAACTAGAATTACCTTGTCCAGGTTGAGGTCAGTGAGCAGCCGGTCAGCCACAAACTCAATGTACTGCTTCATGAGACAACAGTTGATTCCAATTAGATCAACCGGCAAGGCCTCAGTGAGAAACTCCTGCAACATCATGGATGATTGATCAAATTCAGATGTATTGAGTGATTGATGAATTACACAATTTGAAACTAATATTTGATATTCATGTGAACAGGATAAAAAAAAGCATTCATCCTGACCTGCTCGATGCAAACTGCCTTGGTAATGATGTCCTTGACCCTGTCCTCCGACGGCTTTTTCACCAGGTAGCTGTACAGCAGGCAGGCAAAGTTGCAGTGCAAACCCTGGAGGGAAAAAAGCCCACACAAATAGAAAAAGAGAAAAGAATAAATTATTTATATAAGACTAAAAAAAACTTTTTTTTGCTGGACACATCATTAGGTGCATAAAAAATTCCATTAGTAAAATGTCTAATAAAAAGAAATTACAGATTTATGCATTTATTCCACACATTTTCACAATTAATAAAGGAAATTGTGAACAATTTGGCCTCAATATCACAGTTAACCTTTCTCATTGTTTCACAGATATTTCAGTGCAATTTTGCAGCTTCATTTTTATTAATTCATTTATTTTACAGCACACTGTGTTGTAAAAGTTGTGTGAAAATGTTTATATAAAAGTGGGTTGTGAGGAGTTTTACAGCCTTAAAAAAAATCCCACTTTGAAGATTTTATCTATTGTGGATTATTTTTAGACTTTATTTACCTAATTCCACAAAAGAAAAACCTTTTACTACTTTTAAATGTCAATATGAATAATTTTTTCTAAAAACTAGAGTCAAAAGTTCATGTTGATAGGAACATTTTGCTGACCTCATCCCTGCTGATCAGCTCATTGGAGAAGGTTAGACCGGGCATGAGTCCTCTCTTCTTCAGCCAAAAGATGGCAGCAAACGATCCAGAGAAGAAGATGCCCTCCACAGCTGCAAAAGCCACCAGTCGCTCCCCTAACAATCAAAGTGGTTAGACTACAACTCACACGGAGGGAAGTGCCTTCAGCCTACAGCTGTTCAGTTTTCATTGCCCAAAACATTTCTGAGAGTCCTTACCGAACGTAGATTTGTTGTCGTTAATCCACTCGAGCGCCCACTCGGCTTTTCTTTTCACGCAGGGCATGGTCTGAATGGCATTGAACAAATAGTCCCTACAACACAAAAAATATTTACGATACTTTAGGATAAGTAGTTCTGACAAGATTAATCAAATTCCACTAGTATTTTACATATTAGAGAGCTACTCTATTGAAAATGGTGTTTTTGACATGTTCTTGAGGCATTTTTCTGATGATGGAAGACATATTTGAAGAAAAGTATGGAGTAAAAGTATTTCTTTAATCAAATTGTTGTGAATCAAAACCAGACCAAAAGATATATGCTGGGTGGGCCACAATTTACTTCTGATTTTGGCTAAGAATGGAAAAATAACAATTAAAAGACCATGATCAAGAGATGATAGAAGTGGGAGTTTAAACATCATACATCTTTCATGGAACACCTTAACTCCTTCAAGTATTTGATAATTTGCAAGTATTCCCAAGTATTCCCCCCTGGTGCACATAAAGCTGTAAAAACCAACTGATAGCGACACTAAAGAAAGTCACATGTGCTTTTAACTCCGATGTATTCAAGTGCAAGACATGAGGAAAAAGTTTATTTTTTTTAAAGTCGACAAAGGATTCAGCAACTTATGCCATATAATGGTTTTCACTACCACCTGAAGTCATTTTTGCAGTTCTGGATCTTGCTGCACAGCAAGATCATGGCAGTTACATTCCCAAATGTGCATTACCGGTATTTACAAAATTTATTTTATAAAAATCCATAAATAAAATATCCAATATTTTATAATAATGCCCCCCCCCAAAAGCTTTTTATTTGATTCTAAATGTATTTTAGTAGCACTTTTACATAATGTGTTATTTTTCTCTAATTAGTGGAAAATATATGTAGCAAAGACTTTTTATACACAAAAAATGGCAAACTTCAAGAACTGTAAACAAAACATGAGCAAAAGTGTTTGCTTTTAAAGGTGTAACAGGGTAAACTGTGCTAAAATTCACCACTGAAGTGGTTTGGATTTGTCTGATGTGAAGAATAAAAGTGGGTAAAAAAAAGTGTTCAGAAAATCGCAGCTGCAAAAAAACAAAACATTAGTCCAAAACCATCCTGGCTTTGAAATACTTTATGAACATTTAATTAAACTGACCTCTCCTTCAGATCCCTGATGTAGGTGTTGATGAGCATACTGTACATCTCTGAGTGAACGGTCTCTATGAGGATCTGGAAGCTGTAGAAGGAACGCGCTTCAGGGACTTGAACCTCTTGGCTAAACCGCTGCACCTGCAGCAAACAGTTAACCCACATTTGGTTAACCATGCTTTCACTCTGCTGCACGTCTTGCCAAATTGTGTTCTTTTTCTCGCTCGAACAAGATAACATCCCAATCTCACCAGGTTCTCGTTGACGATACCATCGCTTGCAGCAAAAAAAGCTAAAACATGGGAGATAAAGTGCTTTTCTTCAGGTTTTAAACGATCCCACTGCACCAAGTCCTTGGACAAATCAACCTGAAAGAGGAATGAAAGAAGGTGCAAAGGACATGGGAATCACTCGGTTAGTGATATAGTTATAAGTAAAAACTTTAAATCTATTAAACATATTTGGTTATTATAAAATAAAAAGCATTTCAGTATTATATATATATATGCAAAATCAGAACTGTTTTGTACCTCCTCTACTGTCCAGAAGGAAGCCTGGGCCTGTTTGTACATTTTCCAAATATCTTGGTACTGGATGGGGAAGATGACAAACCGTCTGGGGTTTTCTCGGAGCAGAGGTTCGTCCTCGGTTTCTGACCCATTCGGACAGCCGGTATCGCTTTCTTTAAAGCCATTCTGAAATGAAAGAGTTCAATATAGTATCTGCCCCGTCAGGTGTGATTATTTTACAGAGTATCCTTTATTTACAAACCACTGCGCATGCGCACTAGTAGGATACATAACAAAAACGTGCTATAAACACCTTAAAAAGACATTTTATAAGATAACTACCTCTAAAAAACATACAAAAATTTTTTTAGCGTTAGAACGTGCATTTAGCTACTTATTTAAAGACGTTTTAGCCATAATACATAAAATGTTATTGTTTTTGAAGACAGATAGCAATTTCGTGTCAAATACTGTCAATAAACTGCCACGAAACAACCTTAAACTTCGCAAAAATAAAACAGTAACTGCAAACCGGTTTAGCATGGCTTTTGTAAGACAAATGCAGGGCGGATATGTTTATCTGCAACAACGGGGCAACGTTTAAAGAGACATATCGATCTACATATCGAATATGTTTACTTAAAATAATAATACTAAATTGACGTCGTCTTGCTTGAAATAATTAAGTTGACTTACACTGACATGAATCGTGTCCTGTGAGGATTTCTTGACGGTTGGCGTCATTTTTTGTTTTCTTTTCCTGCTAACTCCTCCGTTCCATAACCTTATTCTATGCGGTTCTATGGTTTTAATTAGAACTGAAGTATCAACCACTGAGCGCCACAGCGCCCCTGGCGGCCACAATCAGAACAACTCCAATGAACATTAAATAGAAAGAAATTCGAAACAGAAGACAGTTATACATAAGACACACAAGCTTTCTAGTAGTATCATTTTTTTTATTTTACTGATTTTATAATGACAAAATTTGAGTAAAACAACTCTGTGAAAAAAATAAGTACTATTTTGTTAAGATTTGGAATGTTGGATACAATGCCATTTCTTGATTGACTTGCCCATCATGTTTTTAACTAGATAAACATTGAGAAACTGAACATGGTTTTCCTCTTGAAAGACTTGGATAATTAAAAAAAAAAAGAGCCAATTCTGTTGATGAGTGCACCAAGTCCCCATCACTACACTGGAATGTTGTGAATACCCAATCGAAACACGTCGTTTGTGCACACCCATGTATTGTCCTGGAATTTCAGCATGAAAACCTGATGGAAGGCCATGGGTGGATCCTCATCCGCCTGTTGCAAAATAAGTTGAGTTTTTCTGATTAAAATGTTAAAGTAAACAAGATAGTTTGGTGTTATAGATTAACATGATTTGCTTACTTGTAATTGTCCAAAAGCCATGATGAGAATGCAGTTATCCACTGTGGGTTGGAAGTCTTGTTCTGTGATTATGTGTTTGATGCGTTTGAAAGGGAGGCCCTATGGATTTGGTGAGAAAAATGACAGAAATGCAGTAAAGGACAAATATTTATTTTATTTTATTTGTGAAACATCTATTAAAGGATACTTACAACTAGTTTTGCAGCGATTGCTTCTCTGCCTTGAACTGGAGATCCTTCCCAAGTCAAACATGCAACAGGAGACTACAGAATAAAAAATAAAAAGGCTGAATTTGAAGTAGGGGCCCCAATGACCAGGTGCCAGTATAGATATACTTACATATAAGTTAGCAATTTCCATCCTGTTGGTATTATCAAACTGGTTATAATACTCCTGGATGAAGCCTTCCCCAATCTTTTGCCATATTTGTTTCTCAGCCATGATTGAATCTTTTTTTAAAAAAAGAAAAAAGCTATGAGAAGAGCTGTCAGACAAAAGAACATCAGATCATTGACGCTTATGCCCACAAGTATATTCCATAACACAAATAAGACAGAATGAGATCTAAAAGAAAAAAGGGATGAAAATCTAACAACCCAGGTCTCACAATAATACAAAAAATTGATGGAAATTCACAATTTAACGATAATATTGCAAACAAATATACACAGTTGATATTGTTTTTGTTACTCTATCGATTTAGAGAAAATGTGATTTTCGATTAATTAACATGCATTAGGTTTTAAGGTAAACGTTTCAGTCACAATTGTAACCTTTAAGAGTTCTAAATGTAAGAAAATAATTTTATTATGATACAGCTAGATATGACTTACAATAATAATATATAATGAATGCAGGATCTTCAATAAAAACAGTAGAACAATGACAAGACAAACATATTCTTCTGTAACCTCCCAAAGTTGAGACAAACTGCCACTATAATTTAATATAAACTTAATTTACTTTGGGAAATATAAGTAGTTGAACGAGAAGGAACAAGTGCTTTATTTTGAAAACACATCAAATGCAGTTGTCTGTGGATGCATTATAGGACTAGCTTAGGCTAATGAAGGACTAAAAATCAAAGTATCTATCTACTGTTGTCTCTATCTATAGTATTAAATATTGCAATGTCAAAATCACTTAATATCAAAGGACATAAATATTACTAGGCGTAACAAATAAAAACACTGAGAATATATTTGCCCAAATCCGTCCAGAAATCTGAGTTTTCAAAACTATTGTTTTATTGACATTCCATAAAGAAACTTCAAGAAAAATTATTTTAATTTCAAGTCGATGTTTATATCTCATAACTTATATAATACATGGATTAGAATCGCATTATGAAGTAAACACGTAGTTTTAAGACAAACACGAGTGACTGAGGTGAGGTCACTTCTCTCGAGTCTTTCAAATCTACGTTTTAACGTTGTTTTCGCCACACTTACCTTAATAATAGATTAGAAAACAAGATTATTTTATAAGCTATGACCATAGAAGTGACTTTGACTTGTTTATTATGTTCACTTACTTTTCCCCAACGGTGGAAAAGAACGTGACAAAGCTGCACTAATTCCCGCTTCCTTTTCCGTCTTCTTCTGCTGGTAGTCGGGCGGCTGACAGCAAAACACGAGGTCTCACTACCGCCACCAGCTGGTAGGAAGGGAGAACGACAGCAGGCAGCCACTGTCTTTAGTCTGCCACTGCTTTTCTTTACAGCACATATATATATATATTTCTTCACAGCATATAACAAATATGTACTTAGTTTTTGCTTGTTTCCTCCTAAAAGTTATTTTTGCCATTTATAGAACTTTAAAAATTAGAGCATTGAGCTGGTTGATGGGTAGTTCAAATAATTTTTTGCTTCTAATACCATAGCATCTAAGGTTTTGGCAATTTTTGACTGGGTGACTCATTTAAAAAATTACCTCCTAAGATGTTTTTAAATTTTACAATTCTAAATCTTAGTTTTGCAATTAAGGCTTTGAGCTACGCAATGCACCAGAAGTGCTTATATGAACAATGTTTAATTTGATAAAATAAAAATCCTCACTTTTATGTGGTTGATCATTAATAAAGTACAGATACAAACTAAATCTTTATTTTCTTTTAAAATAAGTTTGGTTGATTTTAATCCCAACTCCCAGTTTTAAAAGGGACTATTATAACTCAGGAAAAAAAAAACTCTCAATAGAAGAGCACAAATTAGATTAAAATTAAGCAACTATAACGCAAAAAAAAAAAAAAAGTATTTATCCAAGATAGTAATCCAAACTATATCCCCAAGATGAATAAGGGAAGAAAAAAATAACCAGTGTTTTAAAATGGTTAATTTTCCTTAAAAAAATGTTTTAAATTGGAAGTTAACAATAAATCAATATATTTTATCAAATTGAATCGTGAACCTTTGAGTCATCTATATATATATATATATATATATATATATATATATATATATATATATATATGTAGTAATTTAGTCATGACTTGGCACAATTTAAACCCATACATTAAAACTCTTATTGGTATCTGTTTAAATGTTCTCACTAACAATGAAAGAATGCTTTAAAATATGCCTGAAAACAGAGTAGAGAATAGAGATGAAACCAAAAAAGGTCTTAAATACATTTTTATTATCATTTTAAAAAATGTAAATCAAAACTAACATAGAAATGAGAAATGTTTACCAGCTTTTCTGGCAAATACTTAAAGTACCATTGCTGCTCTGTTTGGTGTGAAAGGGTGCAATGAGATCCCACTGAAAAAAATAAAAATCTTTGTGTCTGTGCTCACTTTGTCTTTTTTTTTCTTGAAAAAGGTGCTATCAAAGTACTGTAGTAGCCCAAAACAAGTGAGGCAGCTGTCAACCATTGAGATAAGGCTAGAAAGGACATTTTAAAATGGAAGACTTGAATGCATAAATCGGGCCAAACCAATATTTCTAGGTTGGAGGATAAATAGAAAGCAGGTCATAAAAGCGTGCAGGTCTTTAACACATGAATGCAGCTACAGATCTTTACAGAGACTCCTCCAGAACGCCAGACATTTAGGCACTTTTAAAATGAGTTCAGTGCTTGTTGCAGCCAGAAAAAAAAAAAAAAAGACACCCAAAAATGAAGCGTCCTCTCATATCTGACTTCCTGTGAAGTCTTTGATAAAGGCTACTATTGCTTCCTTGAGGCCACTGCACCATGTGATTTGGCAGTACAAGTTGTCTGTACAGTTTCCGCCCGAAAGCCTCTTTTGAAAAGAGCCTCGCTGCGTCGTTCTAGCGCTCAGCTGTGTCCCTGCTCTGGCAGTGATGTGAAGTAATCATCTGTCCGGAACACGCTGGGGATTTCCCGGTGCTGATGTGCTGCTGGTCGTCTTGGACTGGCTGGTTTCTGTGGAGGAGGAGACAAAACACAGAAGACAACTTATTTAAAAGAAAGACAAAGTCTTAAAACCTCATTCCAAGTGTCATCAATGAGCTCCTACGTTTAAAAAGCCTGGGGAAGTCACTGTGCGGAAGATCTTCTTAAAAGCACTGGGTAACGTTCCTAGTTCTCCCTCGGCCTGCACCACCTGCTCCTCCATTGCGCTGACATTGGATCCCACCATCTTCACGAAGGCCTGGAGGTAGAGCAGAGCAAACAGAGGTCAATACTCTTAAACATGTTCTGGTTCCCCAGGAATACCAAACTCAAAAATTCACAATTCCACCTCCAATTTTACACAAGTTGAAAAAAAAATTGATTTTTTTTTTTTTAATTTCCACCCAAAATCAATTTTTTTATTCAATAAAACAAACTTTAACATAAATAGAGTTTAAAATGTAGAGACTTCATTGATAAAAATGACAAATTCCTTCATAAAATACTAATAGAAATCAGTTTTCTGTTTGAAAAAAAGAAACAAGAATTCACTGTATTTTCTGCACTATAAGGAGCGCCAGATTATAAGGAATATTGAATAGAGGCTACATTAGTGGCTGGGGTTGGGTTATGCATCCACTAGAAAACTCTGCGTTGTGTCAAAGGAGCCATTTTGGGGTCTTTACACACAGACACCCACACACACAAATCGAAATGAAAATGCATGCTTCGCGTAGTCATATATCCCAGCATGCACTGCGCGCTACTTCTACGGGAGAAAATTGAGTCGACTGCTGCTTAATGTAGTTGTGAGACCTGTTGCGGCTCAGTATTGATATATATATTTCAAATTGGAAAAAAAAAAGAAAAAAAAATGAAGCCATAAAAAATGACAGGAAAACCAGCTCAATCAGCTATCACTGTCAAACACAGAGGAGGAGAGATAATGATTGGGGCTCTTCATGTGAATTGACAGAATCATGCCACACAATCCAGCATTAATTCTATGAATACCATGAATTGTACGATTTTTAATGACTTAATTTGGGCTCTAATTATGTTAAAGCACTAAAAATGAACTAAACTAAAACAGTGAAATCTTTACATAAAGAAGTCTACACTTAACATGTCAAGGAATATTTTTTTCCCCTGAACATAAAACTCTTTTTGATCACATGACAAAAAAATATATATATAATAACAGACATAACATTTTCTTTGATTTTAAAGCTTGTATGACTTAAGATAATATAGTATAAATGATGTGAATTAACCACATTATTTATCTAAAGAATCTCGTCTTTCACACCTCAAGATAGTTTTTGTTTTATTAAAAATAAATATTATGCGCACAAGAAACTGAACTCATGACTTGCCTCTAATTTGTCGATTCTTCTGTAAATTTGTCTCATCTCGTCAGACTTCTGTTGGATTTGAGGTAGATTTTCATTCACTATCTGGGAGGTATCATTACGGATCTGTAAAAAACATGATTTGATTAGAATGATAAGACATTCAAAATGTTAAAACTTTGTTTGATTTATTTATTTTTTTACCATGTCCAGCATCCCAACAAACTCGTCCACTCTTGTGAGCATTTCTTCCAAGCTCTTCTCCAAGCACAGGATCTAGAGAACACATCAGTTTAAGTTTCACAAACAAGATTTGACTGAAAATCTGCACATTTAATCCCCAAACACTAAAGTCTTTGTCTTTTAAAGCCTGACTACAGATGTCTTGGTGTCACGCCGCTTCACTTAAGCTTCCCTCATGAGTGGCAGTGTGCTGGTTAGCCAGCTACAATAAATGTATTCCTGTTCATCTGGCTACAAATTTGAAATATATTTCTAAAACAAAAGGTTGAAACAACGTATCAGGCTTGCTTTAAATACAAATTGATAGTCTGGAAAAGGTGGAAGTGAAACAGTTGATGCTACTTCCTCCAGTAAAATGCAATAGAGGCAACAATTAGTTATCCATTAGTTATTCTCTGTAGGATAAATACATCTAAGGGGGGGCAAGTGAGAATATAGTGACGGGCATGGCCTCCCCACTTTAGTAGACGCGCCCCTGATTATACTATAGGCTGGAAAACAAAGCGAAGGTTCCGTCACTGACCTCCTCTCCAGCTGTCGCTCTGAGATAGGAGGAGTAATCGAGAGCTGCTTGTCTCAGGACTCCGTCGTCCTCCTCGGGCTCGTCCCCTCCACTCGTCCCGGGGCTGGAGCTCGGCGGGACGGCTGCTGCGGCTCCGAAGCTGGGGCTTTGCGACACGGTGCCGCTGCTCAGAATGTCGCTCAGCACCGACAGACTGCTGGCGCTTTGGGAGACGACGCCGCTGTCTCTGCTGATCTCCGCGCTGGACTCCTCCAGAGGAGACAGGAGGCCCACCCTGTCGACCCGCTGATGCTCCATGTCTGCCTTTTCTTGTAATCTATTGCTTTGTTTTGCCCTGTCAAATGACTGGTCACGTGGGAAGCTCTGAAGACGGAAACCTCGGAGGGTCAAGAATACTGAAACGCAAACTATTTAAACCGTGAATGTGGCGGAAACGTCGAATAGATATATACAGTTGTGATTCCATATTTTACGAAAATATATATTCATAATTTTTTTGGATATATTTACGTTTGTGGCCTAAACATAGCTCACACATAGCGCTGTTCCTCAAATGACCACTAGAGGGAGTTTTCAGGATGGAGGGATTTATCATCGTCAAAAAACGTCTTTTTTTAAACACTCAAGAATTTAACTGTACATTTAATCATTTTATTAAGATATGAGTTGTCCTGGTATCTGCATTGGTTGATGATAACATATTTTTAGGCAACAAACAGTATGAAAGTAAAATGAGTCCGGTGCATGTTTAGTTTTTGCTTTCATTCTAAAATGTTTATTTTAGATGAAAAACACATTTTGGAGTTTAATTTATGTTTCACTCTGATTATTAAAATCTAATAACTTTCATTACCCCTTTATACCTCAATAAACATATTTTAATAAATAGAAGTAATTTAAAAACTTTTTTTGATCTGTGTGCTGTAATAACTTGTGCCAGCAGGTGGCAGCAGTGGTTATGAACTCCGTTCTAAAGCTTTATCATCACATCTTTCAGCACACAAATAATAGGCGGAATTTGCGCTTAGAAACGTTTATTTGGAAAGATTTAGTGGATTAATTCCACTCAGTTCAACATAAGACTACTTGAGGGAACAATTGGGAAAGTTACAGGGGGTTGCTTTGAGGGAGAACTGTGATTTTCTTAAAAACATGCAATTAATTTCCCCCAAAGACCTATAAATACGTTTTTTAGAGTCAATTTAGCTCATGTTTTTGTTTTACATAAATACTAATGACATTTTTTTTTCAAATTCACAACCTGTTTGTGTCTTAATTTGACAAAGATTGATCATGTGACAGGATGGTAGGTGTCCCACAAGTGTCTGATTGGCAGCACAGATTTACTCAGTTTACTCTTTGAGGATTCCTGGATAAACAAGGCAGACAAACATTCCTTAGCAGGTAGGTGACAGAAATGTGCTGCAGCAGCACAGCTTTAGCAGAGTTAAAAAGCTGCATTTCCAATTAAGTTCAATTCAACCAAAATCCAAATGATCATTAAAAACAAGAACTCCCAAAATATAAGCAATCCTTTACAAAACTGTCCATCTGTGTTTTGTGAAATCTGAAAGAAAAATGATTCTACAACAGAATTAGGATGTTTAAAATCCTATTAGGATCATCTTTTGATCTATTTTCAAAGCATTCCCAGAGGTCTTTTAGTAATTATTATGCAGGTTTTAGCCAAAGTCATCATTACCAAACATTATTTTGTGGGTGTCGGGTAAGCCCGACCCCTCTTCCCATCTCCTAACAAAAGTTTTAAAGGTTTAAACACAAAAAGTGCTGTTTTTTTCAAATTCAAACCATCCTTTGGATATTTTGAGCAAAAAAATTGTTAATTTTGCATTTGTAAATTTACTATATTCAATATGAATCAGTAACTTACATGTTGTTTTAGTTTTAGTTTTTTTTTTATTTGATTTTGTTCATTATTTAAATCCCCCTTTTTAAACAGCTTTAAATGACTTACTTCAAAACTTGGAAGTTGTTTTCCTGACTAAACTAAGTGAGATGCTGGCATTCTGGGAAAAAATGCATTTGAAATTTCGGGAATAAAAAGCTTCAAAAGGTCGTTTGAAATGACGCAGAAAATTAATAAGGACCATTTAGCGTTGCTTTTTTTTTAAGGACCTTGAGTCTTTAAAGCTTTTTTTAGATAGAAACTCAGCGTAAACTCTAAAATGTGGTTTCACTTTAACCATTTTGTTGAATACATGAGTTGAGAAAACCCTTAATGACTGCCAATAGTTAGAAAATGTCATAAAATAACTCTAATATGAGTTTTTTTAATGCTAAAAATCTAATATTTTTTTATTAGGAGCATTCTGGAGTTTGCATAAAAGAGATAGAATAATTTATTGAAACAGATACAAAGATTTGATCACAATCATTGATGCATAAAAGACAATAAAAACATCATCTACACATAAGAATATACATTTACTCTTTAAAAAAATCCAAAAGCAAGCCCACATTGGTCCCAGAAGTAGGAATAGAAAGGATCCTGATCAGTGGTCACTCGGAGACAGTCAGTACATTCAGATCTAGAAGCTACAGTGGAAATGTCGAAAAACAGTCGTTTGTTCTGAAGCTTTAAGAAAATACAGAATCTTCTCTTGTTGGACAGAAGAGTATTTTGTAAAATACGTCATGTATGTACACTGGAGTTGCAGGAAACTTCCCATCATCTAGTGAAAGTCAACAGCTGGCGTTTGCAGTCTGAGCAGCTTTGATGTTTCTGTCCGTTCGGGAGCATTATAGGGTAATGACGGTGCCATCCTCCTCCACCCCTCCCTTAGGGAGGGCGAGGCTGTGGCGTGGGTCCGTTTTCAGGGAGTTGAGGATTTTGTGCAGGCTGCCGTTGCTGTGTCGGAGGGCGGGGTTGCTGCTGTGGTGCAGCGGCTGGCCGGGTTTCTGCTGCTGGCTGTGCTTGGGGTCTTTGTGGAGCTGCTGGCTGAGGCTGCCGCCGTGCTGGTGCTGGTGGGAGCCGCCGTTCAGACTCGTCTGGGAGTGGAAGGACGCGGTAAGGACCATGGAGGAGGGTCGAGTGGGGGGGTTGCGGTTGGATGGCGGCGGCGGCTGCGTGCGTGACGCACTGGACGCTAAAGAGCAGTTGGACCTCTGTGACGGCCGCTTTAGGCTGTTCTCGATAACGATATCCGTTTCCTCGTCGCTCTCCAGTTCGTCGTGGTAACCGTGCGCGCCTGAGGGTATCTCCCGCGCCGCGGCCATCGACGGGTAGCCGGTGGAGCCGCTGCTGTCGGACGACTGGCCGGAGCTGCCGGAGATCCTGCTGCCGCGGACCACGTTGTTGCGCTGGTTGACCGGCTTGACGGTCACAATCAGATTGTGGCTGTTGGCGATCATCATGTCCGTCACCTGATCCAGGGACTTCCCCGACACTTCGATGCCGTTCACCTCCAGAACCTCGTCGTTGATGGCCAGCAGCCCGGTGCTCTCCGCCAGGCCTCCCGGCACCATGCGCGATATGAAGATGCCCGGGACTTTCTCCACGCCGTGAGGCGTCACGCGCATGCTGGTGCCGTCCCGGATGTAGAAGCCCAGAGGTTTGTCCGAGCCGTGCCGGTACAGGCGGACGCGGCGGTGCGATTCCGGCAGGATGTCCACGTCGATGATGGAGGAAACGGGTCGGAAGTCGTGCGGCATGCCGATGTGGATGTTGGGGCGCCGGCGGTTGATGTCGCTGTTGCGCAGCACCACGGCGGCCTTCTTCTTACGGGTTATGGTGTTGGTGCCAAAGGTGCTGTAGTCGACCTCTTCTGCAACGAAAACCAACCAAAAAAAAATGCTGTTTAGTATTTTTCCAAACAACAAAGTCTGTGCATGATTCCTTCAGTGCTTCTTCATAAACAAAACCATCTGCCGTACAGCCAGAAAGCTTTGGTCCAAACTTCACACAGATGTGGCCAAAAATAACTTCCACATGAAACGCGTGCTCGCCATTTCAGCCGTTTCCATTCCAGATGTGAGCAATAAAAAAACATTTTGAAAGTGGACAACAAACGGAGAATCAAAGAAGAAGAAGAGATCCCCGACATGTCAGCTACACTCAACACCCGCCAGAGCTGAGAGACAAGAGCGCGGTCCAGGTTTGTAGAAAGTGCCGAGTTGGCAAATACACACACGCTCCTGCGGCGTCCATTATCCAGACGCTTCTTACTGAAGGGGATCCATTGAGATGAAGGTCAGACACGGTGATCGCTCACCATGAACTAAAACAATGACTCACAACCCATCCAGAGTGACGGAAGTTCCACTCCGATCATCTTTTGATCCAAAAGCGTTCTCAGTGATTTTTTAATAATGATTAGGCAGCCAAAAGTAAAAAAAAAAAAATCATTTTCTAAGACACAGTTTCTGCAGAGTGGCAATAGTTCATTAGAAATTCAGCTCTAAGTGGGCGGGGCCATTAGTGTGGTGCGGCCCCACCCCCTTCTATTCCCAATTGCTGAGACTTTGAAGCAAAAAGCTTGTCTACTGTATTTTCCACTTCTTTTTAAAGCGTAATTATTTGGTCTGCTCCTGATTCACAATGATTTGAATAAATACATTTGCACAAATGCAATTTTAAATTTAATTTATTTGTATTTGTCCTCTATTATAAAAATAATGCCACAGGAACATAATAAAAACACAGTTTTCATGGGAGTGGAGCTTTAAAAGTTGAATTTATTAATCTAATCCATGATTTGATAGTCTTTTGAATTATTTTTGTTATTTTCAAAATAAAACAGCTTTAAAGGCAGTAATTCATAATTTTACAAAATTAAACTTTCCTTTTTGTTCAGTTTACATCACTAGTCTGAAAAGAGCTTCAAAAAACAGTTTTAGAATAGAAATGTGACAAATAATTAAACGTTTATAACGATTTGATTTAAAAAAAAAAGTCAAAATCAACAAAGATGAGCACACGCTTTTATTTTGCTTGCTTTAGACATGTGAGCTTAAAGAAAAAATATGACTAAAAGAACCCTGTTACAGAAGAAACTTGAATCTGTCACATCTTCCTCTCCTCAGGCAGACAGGAAATCTGCACGCAGCGATGCCTGATCTGACAGGAAGTGGAGGTCCACAGCGGGACCATCAGCTGCTGCACATCCAGCTTTTTTGTTTTCTATGTTTTTAGGCCCGCTTTGACACAGTCTTCAATCTCTGAAGCAAACAGACTCCCTCTGGTTTGTCAGCAGTGCTGACGCTGTGAATACACTGAACTCCGTCTGAGAGCAAACCGTCGACTCAGCAATAGTTTGTTTTATTATGTAAGAATATAAATATTTAAAAAATAAAAGACTTGCCTAATTCAGCAAATTTAAAATAATTAAACAAGAAAGAAGAGGGATAAACTGAGTTTTTAAAGAAGCCGCCACTTCCTCAATCAATGCTCCCTTTCACTCTCCTGAACGCCAGCGAGCGTGAAGTTTTCCAGTTTTCCCGTTTTCCGTGCACGCTGTGGCAAAAGTTCACTTGATTAAATCCAGACAGGCATCTGCTCCACGGCTGGAATTTCTGCCACAAGTGCAACTCTCCTTTTCTCTGATGGGAACCATACCCCGGAATGATGGCAGGCAGAGCGCTTTCATTACAGGTCTTTTCGGTGCAACACCCTGCGTCCACACCCTCCCTCTGGTCTGGAGCCCAGACCGCACCACACATCGGCATCAGGGTTATAACGGGACGGAGGATGTTTTGGTCAGAAATCCTATCAGGATTGGGCTTTAATGGGTCCAAATGTCTTACAGCTGTACTTGACAACTTTGTAGTAGGCGTAGAAGTTTGTGAGGATGAATGTAAATATGAGTTTGATTGGAAAAAAACATAAGCGGGAGGCATTAAGGTAAAGACTTGGTCACATTTTGATTTAAATAAAGTTTTTGAACCATTTTCATAACAAAAAGACATTTTTAATATAATTTAAAACCTTTAAAGCAAACACCCAGATTGCTGATTATGTAATCCGTCTTATACAACCACTCCAACAGTGCTGTGCATTACCCTGCATGCCTTTCTAGGCCATTCCAAACAGGAAGCAATGCCACATAGTTTGCCTTTACTTGTATTTTAATTTTTAGAACACTGGAAACAGCTGCAGGTGCTGCAGGAACGTCCGATTTATTCAACAGCTCATGGTGAAGGAGGAAGTGCAGAGCGGTCCTCTGTCCCATTTAAAGACACCATAACATGCCTTTGATCGGCAGCTTCTCAAGCCCTGCTGTTGGCTCTTCTGCAGACCTACAGCATTTTGTTTTAGCCAAAGTTTGAGAAGAAAAACTGAAGTTTTCTAGGACATAGTTTCTGCACAGTGACAAGAGTTCATTGGAAATTTGCCTCTGAGTTGTGCACGGGACAAATAGCACGGGGCAATATTAAGATTACAGTATTTCCAGAGTATAAGTCCCAATTTCTTTTTTTCATAGTTCAACAAGGGGTGCGACTTATACTCAGGAGCAATTTATTTGTGATTTATTTTTCTTTTTAAAACATAAATAGGCTCATATATTTGTTATTTTCTCACTAGCAACCGGTTGCCCTTTGGTGGCTGTTTCTGCTAACAACCACTAGGGGGTGCTGTATGTGTGTATCAGTATTTGCTACCGACAGTGCCAGAAGAAGAAGAAGTATCATCGAAAACAATCATGGAAGATAATCTGATTGTTTTCCTCTTAAACTTAGATATTTTTCTTATTTACTTCTAAACATTTTTATTCGTTTTAAGTTGTATGCGTCCTCGGGCTAACGTGGAACAGAAAGTCATCAAACTGGGTTACAGAGAGATGTAAGAACAGGTAAAAGCGCCGTCATTTAGACACAGATCCTGCAGTGTAGAAGGCAACGATCACTATTAAAAAAAAGACTGAAAGATCTCATTATTGAGACATTATAACCTTTGATTTTGTAGAGCTTTTTAAAATAAATAAACCTGATCTCTCGATTTCACCGGTGACTTTTGTATAAATAAAATATACAATCAATGCTTCTAAGTAGCAATAAGACAAAAAACTTCATGGTAGCTTCCTTCAACACAACAGGAGCGTATAGTTTATGAAAGCATTTTCGAAAGGAGCATTGAGCATCCAAATTGACCCGGGTCAAAAGAGGTAGTGGACGTGAATTGGATGCGTGTCAAAAAAGGAGGCAGTTGATCCCATTTTGATGTGTGAATCGTGTTCGGTGTGAACGCAGCATTATGCTGTGGTTGGTGAATTTGTTTAGAAATGTCAGACTTTTCTCCCAAAAGTGCGACTTGTATGTGGTTATTCTACATTTTTTGGACTTGCGACTTATACTCCGACGCGACCTATACTCTGAAAAATACTTCTTTATCTATGTTCTCCGTCATCAGAAAAATACCACAAACACGTTTTAAAACACAGTTTTCATCAGAGAGGGTCTTCAATCTGAGATGCTGAGCATAGAAGTGACCTGTTGATTGCATAGGACTATTGCATAAACTAAAGAGAAGTAATAAAACAATTTTCACAGAGAAATAGGGGTGTGCATTCATACTAAATGTTCCTTTATTTACTAGCTTTTTAGGAGCAAATTTACTTGAAAATTATAAATTAAACTCCTCTAAATATAAGGAAGAAGCATGGTTGGAGTTATGATCAGACAGAGCTGGATCATTTCATCCTTGACATATTTCGGAGTACAGCATTTCTTCATTTAAAAAAAATAACCGACATTGATAAAATGCACATCTTTATTTTTTTACAAATATTATAGATATTTTAATGCTGTAAAACCCCTCACTACACACTTTTCTCAGACAAACATTTTGTGCCTCGCTTTTGCCCAACAATAGCTGGGTTAGGCTCCAGCAACCCCGTGACCCCAAAAGGGATTAAGCAACTGGATGGAGATCCAGACTACCATAAAAATCCACATTTAATCCGTTTTGGTCATAAACACCAACGTTAAAAGAAGAAAAACCCACTTCAGCTGAGGGTCAAGCGATTAGGGGGTCAAAGGTGAAAAGGCAATTTCTGGACATCTTCGTCGGCTCTGCAGGAATGTGCTGCTAAAACGAGCCGGAGATATCTCCGGACAAGCTGAAGATCTGCACAGCTTCTCCAGACAAGTGTTTGCTGCTGCATGCACCCCCTCCAGCAACAAGCTACATCCCACCTGCTTAAAACTAGGAATAAATGCTTTTCTATTGTTTTTTACTTGAAGCATCAGTATCTTGAACATCAGGTAAACTAATTTGATGCCAGCTCCCTTCTCTGCCAAAAGCCCCATGCTGCTCACAGCTTTTACAGCTTCAAATGTTTGGTCTGCTGCAGCCCGACTCTAGTAAAGCAAAGCTGTGACAACAAGGCGCTTCAGAAGCTTTCCCAGTCGCTCATAAACCACGCGTCTAGGAGTTACTGGATCAGCTGGTGGGGGCGTTTGGGGACACGTGATCAGGGCAGGTCTTTTGGAAACTGAAAACAGCAGGACAGAGCTCAAACAACAGCCGTTTCAAATCCTTTCTAAATAAAAGTTTTATGGGTTTTTCTTTTTTATTTGAGCCAAAAAAAGGCATCAGTGCAGAACATTTATTTATGGGAAGTGTGTGCATTGAGAGGCTTTGTTTCTTTGTAAACATGTTTCGTGATAGATCTTTATAGACATATAAGTTCCAGGATTTATAGGAGTGTAATACAGCAGCTAGATCCTACAGCGGCGCCATAAGCAGAGGAGTTCAGCCTCATGATGTTTGGAGGTGTTTGTGGCCCAGAGACTCATGTGATATTTCACACGAGGTTTTGTGAAAACTGGCAAACTGGTACGAGAGCACAGACACCAGCAATGAAGCGCTCGGCTTAAGAATTGCTATGATTTACCAGCAGTAACTCAAAAAAAGACAAAGTTATGCAGAACAAAGAGAATGGATCAGGCTGGAAAATTTGAGGAACAAAAATTGAGGATTTTTGCTGAGATGATACAATAAAAAAATAATGGAAGGAAGAAAAACTGACGGAAGTGGATGAAACTGATGTAGCAGCAAAATATGGAGGAAAAGAAAGTTAAAAGGTTAAGAAAATATAAAAAGATTTTAGATTCTTGCCAAAAACAGAAAAAAACAATAACACAAAAGAAGAGGAGAAGACCTGACGGCAGATAAGCAGTTGAGACACAAAAGCCTCGTTTCTTCTGGGAGTGTAGGGAAAAATCAATTCGGCGATATATTTTGATATTTCATTTGGTGATACGTGTATCAATTTAAAATGTTAAGACAATATTTAGTCAATCATTTATGAGCATCCTTTAGCATCTTGCTGTTGTTTTCCACCTAAACCCCCAGCACACTGAGCTTCTTTGACACAATCTTGGGATATATCGCGATACGTATCGTACCGTGAGACATGTACCGTATTGTATCGCCAATACACACTCCTCGTTTTTACAGAGTGGTACGGTATTTTATATTCATAAATACAAACTCTTATCTGAATTGCTTGGACTATTCTGAACCGAACTGTACCACTCTGTGGAAGCGAGGTTTAAAAGAGCCAATTTATCCAGTTTCTTTACTGACCAAAATCCATCTAGACAAATACAGCACAGCTTTCATACTAACCATTAAGAAAATCATTAAAAACTATTACTTTTTAATATTTAAAATCATTCAACTGCTAAAGTGCACATATTTTTCTAAATATAACCATTTGTATTTCTTTTACTTATGACTGCTGCTCATACAAGTTTGTTTCAAAATAAAATACACCGGTCTCAAAGAAAGATCCTCCTGCTGCTGCTGCACTCGAGTGTTAGAATGTGCCAAAGCTAAAAAAAAATCACGGACTGAGAAAAAACTGGAACACTTCAGTCATGTTTTCCATCAACACTGATGCCCTTTAGGCTACTAAATATGTCTATTATCAGCTATTTCTTAAAACCTACAAAAGAACAATCAAAGAAAAGAGACACCAACAACCACAGATTATCTTCCCGAAAAGCTAAATCTGATTTTTTTTAGAAACAATGTTTATACTTTGAAAGTTTTATCTTGACCTTGGCCTTTTATAGAAACTCATTCATAAATCATTCGCTTTATCGCATAAAAAACTGGAAATAAGAGCATTGTAACACATTTCCTGACAAACTTATTATCTCACATTAAACTGACACTATTTAGTAAAACAACTTCTATTTTTGGTTCCTCCCAGTTTTCAAAATAACCTGAAATAAATAAAATAAAATACAAATAATATTCTGTATTTTCAGAGAAAAAAAAGGAAATTTTCTTTCAACATTGCACCTTTAAAGAATTGTTAATAGAACAAGGATTTTTTTTTCTGCACAAGACTTAGCTTTTAATCTGGGACCTGAAATGAACTGAAACCAGAAGAAAGGAACATAATTGGCTAAGGGTACTGGATCACTTTTGTCCATGTAACAGTCCATGCAGCTCTCAAACTCTAATCTTGTAAAGGAGTTGTCAACTTGCACACTGATAGGTCAGTTTTA
Organism: Oryzias melastigma; assembly: GCF_002922805.2. Lineage (NCBI taxonomy): Eukaryota > Metazoa > Chordata > Actinopteri > Beloniformes > Adrianichthyidae > Oryzias > Oryzias melastigma. The sequence goes on from NC_050522.1 coordinate 15,079,563, forward strand.
TGGCGTGGTCTGTCTGATATATGTCAATGAAATGAGGCAGTCAGGGACAGCCCTTTTGCTACTTGTGCTGGTTGTATAAACTACCTTAAGTCAAGGTTTGATTGAACCATTACTATGATTACACTTGTGATTACTGTCAAAGGCTGAGGGACTCAGATGAAACCCTTCTTGATCGTTTAAAATAATTTTGAAAATTGCAAACCTTCAAAAGTGGCTTTTTTGTAAAACTAAGATTTTGTGCCACTAAATTCCAAAATACATCATAGTTTTGTCATTTTTAGCCAGATAGATACAAACAATTATGGAGCTACCTCTTTTTAATGATCTTAAACAAAAACTAAAAGTTGTTTGATGAAGATTGCACTTTTCCTAAAGATTCCAGGTAGGATTTTATTTGAAAAAGATGTGTCCTTGTAAAGTGAGTTTATAAAGCTTTGTGCACTGCCATGGAAGCATAAGGAATCAGCTCAGACCTATTTTGGTGAAATGTTTCATTAAGCCTAAAACTTGGAACACAGTTTGGGGAAAACTAGTTCATGGTCCGAGGAAGAAACTTTCCTTTGATATCTATGAAACAAAGAACAATGTTAATACCATAAATAAATCCCCGTGGTTACAACATTGTCCTTTACCCACTTTCTGGGGGCTCAGGCCAGAACAAGAATAGTCTTAAGCTTCAGCAGAGGGAGAGAACCCAAAGTCCACACAGAAAATCCTTAGCTGATAATCTTGCTGCGAGGTAACAACACACGTGAATTCTATTATTTATAGCATTTGTCAGTTTAAAAAGTAACCACTAGGTGGCGTGTAATGGCCTGTATATGGGATCTCGATAACTTTAGGTTTTATAAGTAAACAAAAACCTTGAATCTTAAAGCCTTAAAGTCAAAAAACGGTTCCAGGAAAAATAGATGACCAGAGAAATTAATTTTTAAAGAGTTTTCTTTTTTAAACCAATCGTCGCTGCATGTTTATATCATTGACTGTACTTGAGAACTGGACCAAGTGAGCGTGATGTCACCCTCAGAAAATGGCTTACTTTTGGCTCCAACCAAATTAAATACATTGAGTCGCCTTTTTTTTATGCAATTGTTGGAGCCAGACGACATCAGTAAGCAGTGGTTGATCAACCTAAGGCCTCATTTCCACGAACGATCTAGCACGGTCCGGTATTTAGAGCGTTTCCGTTGCAAAGTGGATCCATTACTGACCTGTACCTCTTGGGAGCCACCATCGGTTATAGGTCCTTTGAAAAGTGGAACGGAGCCGCCGTAGCCAATTGGCAAAAGGTGATGACAACATGAGAAAGCACAAATATAGAACTCATTCAAGCTAACTTTTGTAAGCATTAAAGTTTTTGCGGTCTCCTGTGTACTCTTTTGGTCATAAGTCTATATAGAAAATGCCAGAAAACAACAGCAAGGCCTGGTCTATGGTGGAACTATGACGGTGTCATGCAGAAACAAACCGCTCAGTGGAGCAAGACTTAACTGAGCTCACCAGAAACACTCACCAGAATTAACTGGACTGTAGCGTACCACTCCTTACTGTGCTGTACTGGACTGAACCATTTAGTGAAAACGAGGCTTAATTCATCATTTCTATGGCAACCACACTCACCAATCTGGTGAAAGCTTGTTTGTACTCTACACACCTACCACTTGAATGCATTTTTGGAAGAATCTGTCAATAAAACGTTTTGACTGTTCAACATGAGACCACACACTTTTATTGAGGCATTTGATTGGCCAGTTCATAACTTGAATAACTTTTACTACAGTAAAATACAAAAAATGAGCAAGAACATGTTAAAAATGGTGTATCAAAGAAAGAATGGTTATTCTGAGAAATAGAATGGGATTTTGGCTTCTTGGAACCAATGGCTGTTTGGAGCGTGAGGGGGAAGAGCTACTTGGTCCAGTTCTCATATACAGTCAATGACTTATGTATTTGTGTTGTTAATAACCGTCACTGTGTTGATTAGATCTCATATCTATCCGTGTTATGATGATTGATTGGTAGATTTCCAATCTCATCAAGCTACCATAAAGATTTCTTTAACTTTTTAGTAACATGTTGGAACCATCTGGTAGTGAGATAAACATGAATAAACAGAGATTTAAACAAAATCTTCCGTTGATAGTGACGTCTCATGCGACCTTGGCCTAGAACTCTGTGTGCACGCATCCAGATTTTAATATTACCAAAAGCTAGCCAGTCCAACAGATTTTTAAACACTGGCCACGAAAAGAAAAAAAGAATACTTTCAAGAATTTATCTTGAAAATAACATCTTTAGATAGCATTTGAAAATACTTTTTTTATTGACAGGTTGCCATTATACTTGCAGCAACCTTACTGGGTGTGTACCAATGAATGTCAAGCTTATTTTTGCAACCATTTCACCCAAACTTTTTACATTTTAGGAAGATCGGGTTTAGTTACCTCATAAGACGGAACAAATCCAACCCTTAAAAACCAATTAATTCAAACCCATCTACATTTCTGCTCAACAGCCGTTGGAGCATTTCTAACGTATCAGAAGTTCCTAACGACAGTAAGAACACAAACCTTCAGAGCGCTCTGCTATAAAGAAAGGGTCTGTAACCTCTGTCCTGTAACTCGGCCTGAAGCGTATACAGCTACAGCCCATCAATGCATGTGACATTCCTGCTCCTCGACAACCCCCGAAGCCCCCCCCCCCAATAATGGTCTTCGTCCAAGCATGACAAAGTGCTTAGTGACAGGACGGACCACAATCACGAGAGGGAAAGAATAGTGAATAGAAGTGGAGTCTGCTGCCTTTAGCATTAGGTCACTGGATGCTGTGGCAGCAGGCTTCATCACAGAGACATGCACACAGAGCTGGAAGCTCCACACGCTCCATAGCGTGGCATGAAACCTCACACGGCAGAACAAACTAGTCAAGGAAGTCCTGGACGATGCAGCCGCATCAACTCAAACCCATATTTGGATCTTGTGCATTTTCTTGCATTATAAAATTATCTTTAAAGAGCAGACCCCTTCCACAGTGGGACACAAAACATGCTACATTACTTTACTCACAATCCCAATCAGCTTACATTAGAATGAACCGGAGCAGGGAATGTCTTATACCAGAAAACAAAAGTCTTGGGTGTTCGGAGAACACAGAGAAAGAATCCAGACAAAATAAAGAACACTTTTTTTTAAAAAGACATCCAAGCATATTTCACATTCCTGCAGGGGAGGTGGAGACAGAGCCCGAGTGGAAATTTGGAGGACTCGAACAAACGAACAACAAAAAAAAGAACAGACAGCAGAGTTGAAGGCTTAAATGCGACCATGCATTTGTACATCTGTGCTGCATTATGCACAGAAAAGAACAAGCCTACAAGGACAACTGAAAGAATCTTATAGCAGTACAAATGATATGAAATAAACAAAAATATATATATTTTCTGATGATATGTATTAGCAATTAATCAATTGAAGTCAAGTCAACCAATAAGATTTTGCTGGTCACTTTTGGTCCAACATCACGCTCCAGCTGATTCCACAGAGTTCAGTGGGGTTGAAGTCAGAACATCTGGCTTTCTGCAGGTAGTCTCTCATAAACTGTGCTCTGAGGAAGCAACCATTATTCAAGTCCATCATCTCGTTGTCTGTTTGCACGGAGATCGCCTCCCAAGATGACCAACTTTGATTTTCCACTGAGGCAGACGCTGCCCTACAGCATCCCACTGTTTAAAAGAGCTCTCTGTTGGTCATTGACACAGTTTTGATAAGTTAAATTAAATTGTTAAATTCTTGAAAATATAGTAAAAAAACAGCTGTGTGCTTCCCCCTACAGGTTGAATTGAAGTATTACAGTTGAATTTTGTGATTGGTCAAACCACGTCATTTCAGATGTCCGACATCATGACCCTTCAGCTCCTGTAATGATAACAGTCCAGCCCCCAAGCCCCTCCCCTCTGACTGGATTTTCACATTTCGGCTGTGGGTGGAGTCAACCTCCAACTTCCCTGTTTGGTTACCCTTTAAGCATCACCGGCGACACCTAAGGTGTTCAAGGGTTCCAGCTATATAAAAAAAATATGACTGATGATGATTTGCTTTTAAGTAGATACTAAATAAATGTAATTTTTGGGCCAAAGTGGTTTGATGCATATTTGCATCAAAAGGCACCATAGAGGACATATAAACTGCACTTCTAATTTTGTCTTTATTCAATTTTTTGAGAATCAGGGGCAGACAAAAAAAAAATGCTGTTGGAAAAAGCTTGTAGGTGTGAGGTAGAAGCTACAACGGCAAGGCACAAGCTTTTTGTTGTGCCCCTAATGCTAGGTTGGGGTTGTGAGGGGCTGTAAGCTAGCAGAAGAGGTCTACTTAGTACACAACTTAGGAAAGGAGCTTAAAGTGAAATGAATTTAAACTGGGTGATTCCTTCTGATAAATAAAAAAGGAAATACCCAGGATTACATAGCTAGGTAAGTCTGGCAAAAACAGCAGCTTGATCTTATGATGAAACCAGACTCTGAAGTCCTCTCCTGCTGTTACAGCATTAAGCGGGCAGCATCGTACATGTATTCTCATTAAAGCAGCAGTTGCTGCTGCACATCTGGGACATGTTGAACAGAGCTGCCGTCTCTGCTCCACACAGGCCTGGTCTGCATGTCCAAGCTGCTTTACTGCAGGTACCACCCCACCCCTTCTCCATTACAAGCACAATCACAACCCCACAAGCCAAAAATGAGTAGATTCTGTGCAAGATCAAAAACGAGGTAAAGGCTGAGGGGGGTAAGAGGAGATTAATCTGTTGGAGAACTTGGAGAGGGTGGAGGGCAGACCTGCTGCAGAGAGAAGGTGGAAAGATCAAAGGGAGAGCGAAAGGAGAGCGATGGAGCAGGCAGCTCTTGAAAATTCCTCCGGCGGGGAACGAAATACACCCCATTAAGTGTTCCTGCTCGTAAAGTGCTCCTGGGGTTTCAAAAACTTTCCTTCTTCCACCTTTCTTGGCTTCTAAAGCAGTGGCCTCTCTGCAGGCTTCCAGGCCTTCAAACAAATCCCGCTAATTTAAGCTTCACCCCAATCTCCTGCAACATATGACCTGCAGATATTCCAACTAGTTGCTTTTATTCAATGGAAATGCATGCACACTGCTCACAAGAAGGTAGGGTTATGGTGAAAAACTGTGGATGTCATATACAGCGTTTGTTTCACTCATTCAAGATTGTATTGAGGTGACAGCCACACCTCATTTGTGCTGTCCACTGTGTGCAGTGAGTCTTACTTATTGAAATTCTAAAAGAAACAGCAATGAGCAAATGACATTGCTTAACGGTCAATTGGCGCCATCTGGCCATAGCGGGCCTTTATGTTGGTAGCAGGCATTCAAAGGTTGTAGGTGAACTTGGTGAATCTCAGTGTCAACAACAAACTCGCATTAAGGCACAGGACTACTGGTAGAGTTTGTGAAGAGTGAAGCCCCAAATTGCAGCGATGACCAGTACCAAAAGACTTATGCACTCATCCCGGGCGCACACTGCATTCAGTCCAGTTCCGGTGCGGACGCCAGAGCGGTCTAGCCATGGCAGATGACTCACATTGGCTACGGTTCTGCTGCCGACCTCTTGAGACTCCAAACTTACGTAGGTTCACGTGATAACCCGCCATCTATATATAACGTGCAATTAAAAAAAAACATTTTTCCACCATGATTTTGAATTATTTTCACAACACTTCTTTTTGTGCGTGACTCGTCTTGATACAATGGGTAAGCATGGAACTTGTATTAATACTTTTGTCTTATATATGCTTAAATGTACATATTTGACTGTGTTTGTGTAACAAATATGGGAGACTGAGGTTGGTTGTCACAATGTTTGCAACACGGTGAGAACAGAGAGTACAGGTATACTGTAGGTTTTATTTTGAAAACTGTACCCCATGCACTTTACACTCGCTTGTATGATTTCCGGTCATTAATAGGCCCAATTTAAAAAAAAAAATAAATACTCTGGATTGGCTCTGGCGTCAGGCAAAAATTTGAAGGGAATGAAACAAATACGGAGCGCCTGAGAGACCAAACCGCCTAGGCTGGACTGGACTGCTTGGAGTGCGAGCGCCTCTTGCACTTTTCAAGTTCTGTAAAGACTCTGGCGTCCGCACTGAGCCGGACGGGATGCAGCGTGAGCCCGGGGTCGGAAATGGTTTTGCAAATGCCACAGCAGCAGGTGACTTCACTGACACCAAGACACCATCATGGACACAAGACCATGACCTGGACAGAGCAGCAATGGTCTACCGTCATGTTCACTGATGAGTGTCGGGTCACCTTGCACAGAAATGAAGGTCGTCAGCGTTGCCAGGGAAGGCAAGGTGAGCAATACGCTGAAGTCAAGATGGTCTCTTGGATTCACTTCGGTGGAGCAATCAACAGGTCAAAACCAATTTGGTTATTGTAGATGGTCCAGTCACTGCATGTTCTTACATCAGAGACATCATAGAACTCATCATCATCATTCTTTCAATTCCACCAGAACACCCCCAACTTTCTGTTCATGGATGATAACACTCCACCACATTGTGGCAGAACTGTCACAGCTGGACTTCAGGAAGTGGAAGTGCTTCATTTGGTATGACCAGCATTGTCTCCTGACCTGAACCCCATAAAGGACTTCTGGGACCAGCTGAAGCAGAGACTGGATGATGGTACCTCACCTTAACTGACCTGGCAGAATTGCATGTAGCACTTGTGGAAAAGTGGAACACGTTGTGAGGAGCATGGGATGTTGCTGTCAAGCTGTCATTGCGGCACATGGTGGAATTACCTACAATTGACATGGTCAATTTTTGTCATTTGGGGCCATCTTTATTATTATCTTAATTTTTGTGACAACAAATATTAAAACTAATGAAAATGGTGTTTCTTCTCATTGAGTATTGGTAATAATACCAAAGGGAACTTTTATTAAAATCCAGACCAAATAGGGAAGCACTCATGTAAGTAACAATATCCTTATATTATTGTGGACAGTATAAATTGATACTGAAACATAACATGTTAACTTGAAGCAATAATAATTTAGAGGTTTTTTGTTTAGACGTGAGGAGACACTACTTTGACTTCCACACAGACTCAGTAGCTCGGAGCTAATTTGACCAACAGATGATGTTTAAAGACACTCCAAGGATTTCCTCTCAAATAGATTTTTTTTACTCTGCTTAATCAAGACGACAGTGTTTATGGGGCCAAACAGTTTGCACGGTCCTCCTTCAGCAGTAAGGCAAGAAGCGCAGCTCATTTGGAGCAGTTTGTTGGGACAAACGAGGGAGATGAGCTCTTTTCAAGTCACGTTATTTATGGTTTCTAAATAAGATGAAAAACAACTGGAGGGAAAACACAGAAGGAAATGCTAAAGTGAAAAGGGCGGGTTCCAAAAAGAATAAATCCACATTTCTAAAGAATGCTGTGGTTGCTGTGGAGGGTGGGAAGGCTTGAGAGATTGTCTACAGTAAAAGCCACTTCGATTTAACAAAACCACCAAGACTTGCTGAAATGCATTTTTGTCTTTTGCATCTGGCGCCCCAGCTCCAAAACATCTCAACAATATCTGGAAGCCAGACACTGGGAATGATGGTGACTGTTATTAATATAAACGGCTGGGCTTCTCTGCTGTAAGGGCTTGTTCTGGTGTGATTCTACATTCAATACTGTTCAAAAGTTTGGGGTCACTTAGAAATATTAATATTTTCCCATTTTTATCCAATGAAGAAGATAACTTTAAACTAATCAGAAATACATTATAACATTCGTAATGTGGCAAATGACAAAAAAGACCATTCTAGCTTGTTTTTGGTGCATTATCTACATAGGTGACTAGAGGCCTATTAACAGCAACTATCACTCCGGTGTTCTAATGATACAATGTGTTTTCTCATTATGTGGCTAACAGATGGCTAGAAAATCCTCGTACAACCATGTTAGCACAGTGGGAAACAGTTAAGCTGGTTAGAGAAGCTATAAAATTGACTTTTCTGAGTAAGTTGAGTATCTTGAGGATCACATATTTGAAGTTGATGTCAACGCTCAAAATAGCCAGAAAAAGACAAGATTTCATGAAACACCCAAAAGTCTATTGTTGCACTTAGAAAGGAAGACTATTCCTTGCGAGAAATTGCCAAGAAACTGAAGATTTCCTCCAGTGGTGCGTACTACTCTCTTTAGAGAACAGCACAAACAGGCTCTAACCAGAGTAGAAAGACCTGTTGCACAAAGGAGCAAGAAGATAAGTATATTCGAGTCTCCAGTTTCAGAAACCTCACAAGTCCTCAAGTGGCAGCTTCATTCACCCTAAGTTGATAATACACACAAAAAAAAGACATTTGTTGCTAGAACAGTCATTTACTACATTAACAATGTGAGTGTATTTCTGATTAGTTTGAAGCTATCTTCATAAAAACAAAAAAATCTACTTAACCTACTTAAATCGAACATTTTTCAGCTGCAGCAATAGGAGGTATCAGCAAAAGCGATGTTATCTTTGGGCGCACTGCATTGACTATCAAATGAACCCTAGAACAGATCCAACCTGCAGCCGTGAATGCACCCTAAGGGTTATGGTTCGCTTACAAATGTTCTCTGGTGCGGTTGACTCCACAGATGAGCGCGACTTGAACCACGGGGAATAAGTGATGTAAGTGCCATTAATTACAAACAGGTCACAGCGCATTCAAACAACTGTGAATCATGCAAATGTTTCATAAATCAGTCCCTTCAGGATCTGGCGCGTCTGTTTTTTATGATTGTTGCGGCACAAAAAAACCTGAAGTTGCAATTTTGTTTTTAAAAAGTTGCAATGTAGATTTTACACAAAAATGAACAACATTGTATTAACGTAGAAAAGTTACATTTTAACTTGAGAAATAAGAAGTTGGCCTGCTAAGGTTTTATTGATTTTCTTCTTGAAATCAAAAATGTAACTGCAAAAAAATTTTTTGTCCTTGTTTTAGAGAAAAAAATGTGTTTAGCTTAGTTTTTAGTGAAATGAGGTCGTTGGTCACTAATATTTATCCTCATCCATCACTTTTATCTAAGGTTCTAAAAGTAAATTAAAGTAAACTTAAACGTGTTGTTTAACACAAACATTTAAAATCAGCTGTTTCAGGTAGACCTACTACTTGGACCAAACACTTGTATCTATGCCTGTTAAATAAACCTTTTTAATTCACTAAATATGTAAAAATTTGTATCTTTAATACTCATTTGTCATTCGTTTTTCTATCAAATTGATTCTCAACTGTCACAAGGAAGTGGTAATGTTAAAATTGCAATGTAAAGGCACAGACGATGGCTAAAACAATGACATGTTTATGGAACTTCTGGTATGACTACGTCACCAGAATACCAGCAGGGAAAAAAGGCAAAAGATTAGCCAGAGGGGTTGATGGGAAGTCCTATTAATTTTAAAATAAAAATGTTAGAACATATGTGTGCACTTTTAAAGGCGACATAAAGTAAGAAAAGTTGACCATGACCAAACTTAAATACAGCAACTTATATAAGCGAATGGTACCTAAAATTGTAGATAAACAATAGTTATTCAAAAGACCCTTTAGATTTGAGAATCCTGAGTCGAAATAGAGGACAATCTGAGTGCTTTTAATTCTTTGAGTTCAACTTGCAGTTAGACAACTCCACTATTAGTCTCCTAATTAGATTAACACATTAAATCTGCTTGTTTACACCACTAGTGGTTCCCTACAGATTAATGCAGCACAAGGTGCCACTCAGTTGGCCTTCATTAAAAGTAAAAAAAGAAATATAGCACATATGAATGTAACAAACTGAAATGAAGCCTGATATTTAAAAAGTTACTATTTCTTAGTTTTTTTTTCCATTTAAAAGTATTGAAAATCTTTCCTGTCAGTAACCTTCAGCTTAATTTTCTTCAGTCTCCTGACACAGAACACGTCTAACACCACATTCTAATCTTATCAGCTGCAGGTAACAGACAACAAGCAGACTAGGAGGATTATTGCGTCTTCTGGCTGTCTCACTTTCTCTCATTCACCCCACATACATACAAACTTGCTGCACACAGGTTGAGAAATCCTGGAGGATTTGACATTAAATCAAACAGGTAATAAAATGACAGTACAGGAGATAAACAAAAGGTATTAGTGTTTTTGTTGTATGGTATTTCACTTTTGTTTAATAGAAGTTGTAGGGAAAAACACAAAAAAAACAGATGGTGCGACTCAAACTCAGATCCACTGTAATGTTCGCGCCAAGAACTAAAATGTAAATAATCATTTACTCAGTTACTCAAGTGTTACGAAAAAATATGATCTCGTTAGATGATTTAAACCATTAATTTCCCCAATTGAACATCTTTTGATCATTCTAAAAGTATTCCCAGTGTTTTTTTTAAATTATGATTGATGTTTTTAGTGGGGGTGTGCATTGGCAGGAGTCTGGTGATGTGATGCGTATCGTGATACATGTGGCACGATACGATACTTATCGTGATATATATCCCAATACATTACCATATTTCATTATTTTTTTTCTAAAGAATATGACTTAGAAAAAAACTGTCTAAATATTTATAGATTTTATTACATGGATAAAATAATATAATACATTTGATTTAATGATCAAAGCGTGAAGAACTGCAAGTGTATCTCATATAGTTGACTTTATCCATGTAAAAAAGTCTTTTGGTAAATTAATACATCAACACTCAATGCGTTTGGATTTTCACAAAATATTTTTCAGTATAAGAAAAAACAAACAAAAAAACCCCAAAAAAACAAAGAATAAATGTGCTGTAACCACTAAGGTTCTACAAGTATGGTTAAGAAAATCAAGTGCCATTTTTTTTCCAACATTTCTTAATGAAGCCAAACGTTTAAAACATATCAGGCCCCTGAATAGGTGCTTCAAAAATTATATATAAAAAAAACGAATATTTTTTTTCTATAAACATTAAAGTGTGATGAATTTAAGGGTAAAACAAAAGTAAGATGCCAAACTACTTGTTTTTTTTTTTTTTTTATAATTTAATATTTAATAGGACAGTTTCTACAGAGCGACAATAGTTCTTTAGAAATTTGCCTCAGAATTGTGGCTGGGACTGTTGGAGGTGAGTAAGTCTGTGGTCATTTCCCATCATGCCTCTTTACACTCTCTCCTATTTGCTTACAGCCCTTCACAACCCAAGCTAACTTCAGCAATGCAACAAAAATGACGAGCAATATTCAAGCTATCTAGCTGTACAGTTTTGAGCCAGATGCCAGCTCAAACAAAGCTGTTAATTGATACATTTGTTTGCAAGTGGATGCATTGGAATGGAGCGGGAGTTTTAATCTTAATTTTCTTAATATACGTCAGCCAACATGAGAAAAATGCTACAAGAACATGTTAAACAGACCAAAAAACACAGTTTTTTGATCTACTGCGTTCTAGAACAAAAAGGATAGATCAGACATTCCTGCTGCAAGAATATCATGGAAGAGAAAAGCTTACGCAAGCTACTAGAACAGGTTACAGCAAGCTAGAAACATTTGTGTGTTTCATAGAGCATGGCTATCGCAGCATGTGATCAAATTCTGTAAGCCTTTAAGACCTGCCCAAAGGTGTTACCATGACACACCAATATGAAAACTGCTCATTCCCAAACGGAGCATAGATGGGAAAGTGCAGAGCCGCAGTTTTGATCCTGGTTTAAAATTTATTTATTCATGCAGGTGAGCACAAAACCAGGGTCAATAAAACAGCTTCTCTTTAGCCTCCGGGTGTTGGCCCATGTTGACTTGGAATTGGCAGGATCTGAAATCCTTTGCAAGCTTGAACATGCCCATCTTCCCTCACACCTGAAACATCAACTCCCCCGTCTTGCACAACCACAAAGCAGAACACCTCTTCCTGTGTGTGGTGACACATATCCTTGGATCTTCCTGCCCCTTCGATGCTCCACTGACTCTCTGTGTGTCTTTAGCACACACGCGTGGTCAGGGTTGTCTGTGGGAGTGCTTCCACATGAGCTGTCAGTGTCCATTGTTTTAAAGGAGCCTCTAGGACACAACTATCAGGACGAGAGTCACTGCTCATTCCTCATTCCTCCCCTCCTCCATTCTTTTCCTTCCTCTCCCATCCTGAACTGCTGAGTTGGCCTTATTCAACCTCCCAACTTGTAGTACACAAGTTTAAGGGAGAAGGAGGGTGGATGGGAAAGGGGGGTGCTGTCTGTGGTGGATCTATCTGCAACTATTGGGAATCCAGAATCAAACCAGACTTTAACAAATGAAAACATAGGAGGGGCTTTGTGTTTAAAGTTATATAAAAATGTGAATAGGAAGATATGGAAGATATTTATCAATGCATTTGCTCTACATCCCCAATGTGTAGACAGGAGCATCAAAAATAAATGTTTGTTTTGTCAGCCAATCATCACTTGATTGAAATGCCGAATGTGAGTGTTCTGTGTCAGACTTCTAACCGTGAAAATCTTTTTAGTGAATATTACTTATGATTTTCCTTTCAAAGTTGATGCTAAATTGATAATTTTAGATCCAAAGTGGTTTGATGCACATTTGCATCAATAGTGGTTAAGTACATAAATATGGAAATGTCAAATTTTAACTTTATAATATGCAATTTAGGTAGATCTTTTGGAGCTAGTAGTTTCTAAAGTATGTCACATGTGGGCACCTGTGCTCTACATCTATTTTAACCTTTTATCATTTAATGTAATTATATGCGTTTCTAGTTATTTACAATTATTAGGCTCAAAGCTGCTTTTTCTACCTAAAGGAGTAAATCTGTCCAAGAATAAACCTAGTCAAGGTTATCATGAGACATCAGGCATTTATTTTAGACATTTATATGACTTCAAGACACAATAACTTCAATATTCTAGATTACCATATTTATTTTTGTTTTTTGGAAAACAAAGCATCCACCTTAAATGAACACACAAAAACATATTTCCATTTTTAAATCAATACTTGACAATAAAAGTAATGAATATTCCTAGCTTAGTTCCAGATAATTTTCAGCCTAAACTTCCTACATATATCGCAAAATATGTTAAAACTATTGTTCTCTTCTGGTGTTGTTACAGCCCAACAGGATAATTATTCTCTTTAACATTACTGCATCTACGTGGAAATGACTCAACAAAAAAAGGTGGTTTCTAACTTACAAGTATCATTCTGAAAGTGCGGCTACCGTTGGGCTCGTTGCCTTCCCTTCACAGTCGATCTCAGCCAATCAGAGAGCTCCAGTGCCTGTCACGGCTGAACAGCTCCCAGAGTGCTGGAGGGCTTGACAGCTTGTCTTATTGTTTTAGCCACATGACCTACATCAGGCCGTCCACTGAACTCCCTGATGGCTGTTACGTTCCAGCAATTTGCCGATGTCTCACAAACAGATGATACATTATAGCTGCATGTAAAAGTCAAATACATGCAAAACATATGCAGTTTATGTGGAAAAATGTTTCAGAAATACGCCACCTGAAAATGCAACAATTAAAAGGATCTTTTTATGGTTTTGATTAACAATTTTTTTAGATGTGCGACTCACCTGCCGATGCAGATTTTTTTGCCAATATATTTGTAAAAATTATAACGGCAAATATAGTAAATTTTGCCATAAAAAAGTAATTATTTTATAAACAAATCAGAAGGAGAATAACGTTTTCTACAAAATAAAGTGCTTAAAAGACCAAGAATGCTGCACATCAGAGGAGACAGAAAGTAAAGACAGAAAGTAAAACACACAAACTACAATCAATCTATTGTTTTTTTCTTGATTTGATTTTCGTTTGACCAAATATTATAGATCACAGGTGTCAAACTCCAGGCCCTGAGGGCTGGTGTCCTACATGTTTTCCAACCAATATGCAATTGAAGCTCTTTATTGGCCAAACACACCAGATCCAGGTAATCAGCAGCAGACAGGGCAGGGTTTCTGGAAAACCAACAGGACGTCGGCCCTCGAGTTCGACACCCCTGCTATAGATGGTCTACATTTCCCTCTCCTTCTTCCGGAGCATTTAACTTTTATTTAGCAGGTTGAAACCAGACAGGCCACGCCCCCTGCTCATTTCTGATCTCCGACATATATTTACATATAGATCAGTTTAAGCATAAATGTTAGTAAGGACGATGTAAACCGATTTGTTACATACATTTCAAGAGCCTGCTAGGCTTTCCATTACAAGGTTATCCTTCAGATTTTAAATGCAATTATTTTTTTTGTTACAGTATTTTCAGAAGACCCTTATCTTCCGTAGTTTAGTGCGGGGGGCAACTTATACTAAAAGACTAATTTGAGATTTTTCAAATATAAATTGGCTCATATATTTGTAATTTTCCCACTAGGCTGACCTTTAGCGGTTGCCAACAACCACTAGAGGGCGATGTAGGCATGTGTATTCGTTTCTGCTACTGACAGCAACACAGAAGAAGAAGAAGCGAATCCAAAATGAAAATTGAATCTGATTGTTTTCTTCCAAATCTGTATGACATTTTTCTTATTTGAATTGAGACATTATTATTCTAGTTTGAATTTTTTTCTTCCTCTAAGTCAAGTCATCACAGAGAGTGATGGGAAAACAGCTAAAAGTGCCTTGATCCAGACGCAACTCCCGAGGTAAAAGGTAACAATCACATAAGAAAAAAAAAAAAGACTGAATGATCTCATAAACTCAGACATGTACTCCTTTTTAGAGCTTTTCAAAATACATAAATCTGATCACTCAACATCATCCCCGTCTTCCATGCATTGTTAACAAGATATACAGTCAGTGCTTCCATGTAGAGATGACGCTAAAAACTTGACGGTAGCTTTTTCCTAACCATGAAAGAATAGTCTAGTTTATGAAGACATTTTTGAACAAGCATTGGGCATCGAACATGATCAAAAGAGGCAGTAAATGTGAATTTGATGTGTGAATCGTGTTTGGTGTGAATGCAGCATTACACCGGATTTGGCAGATTTTTCAGAAGTGTTGAAATTTTCTCTCAAAGGTGCGACTTATACGCCAGAGCAACTTATACGTGTTTTTTCTTCTTAATTAGGATTTTTTTTCGTATGCGTACACTTTTTTTAACTTTATTTTTTGTACTTTATTTTACATTTGTCATGGGATGGATAGCATGGCAATGTAAGGCTTGGGTCATCTGGACCCCATAAGATAGCAAAAGTTAAAGAAAAAGCTTTCATTTAGCTCATAGTAAGCCAACAATAACTACTAAACCCTTCTTAAATTTAGCACAACAATTGACACTTCAACGTAAAGATATATACAATACATGCAGTAGGAATACAACGATTCAATTTCCCCACAATTCAGTGTAAAATACGGTTCGGTTTTCGATCCATTGCAGCATCCCTGGTGGAAACCATGGAGTTAATTAAACCCCAAAGAATGCAATTATTGTTCATGTTTCTCCAGAATGCTGCACATTTGTTAGGAAAGCCTAAAAACACTCAGGTTGATAAAATAGATTTGTTTGTCTATATGGACAGGTATTACATTGGTATAAATGGCAGGTGTTTTACATTTCTTGGTTTACTTCTTAAGTAGCAGCTTTCCTAGTAGACCTGTTAGTATGTTGACAAAGCTACAGAGAGGAGAGGCACACCAGCAGTGAGTGCCTGAGTTCCCTGTGACTAAACCGTCCAGAAAGCAGAGTCAGTCCCTCCTTTGTAATTATGGAGGCTCAAAATAACTAAAAGTGAAAAGGTTCACGATGTGATCTGGATGTAAGAGAGCTGCATGCTGTGCGTCAGATTTAACCCGTAAGCCTGGAGCAGTGCTTCTCTGTAAGAAGAGGCCTTAATATTTGAATGCATAAAAAAACGCTAACGGCTACAAACATCGCAGTCAAGACAAAACAAATTCACACAAAAAAAGAAAAAAACGACTTGTCTGTTCAGATTTATCAGATCGGCAACAAGCACATAAACAAACCGATGAACTTAGATCAAAATCCTTAGATTCCATAAAAGATAAACTCTTTGTTCAAGCTTGCAGTTCATAACACTAGCTTTTTAAAAAGCATTCAAGTTTTGTTTTGTTATTTTTCTTGCCACACACATCCAGCATGCCTGGCCTTGTCTATCAGGATAGCAGTAAAAAAAAAAAAAGAACAGCATNNAAAAGTCTCTCACCACGTCCATCTCTCAAAAAAATCCACAAAAAATCCCAAACTTTGTCATCTTTCTCAGCTTTGCCCACAGCTCAAACTAGAATTAGCCTGGCAAAGTTCTTATGTCGTCACCTGAGAATAGTCTTGGTCTATATTTGTACTATTTAGTTTTACTGGGGGGGCATCTTTAACACTTTACCATGAGAGTTGTAGCTTCGGTGTTGATGCTCTTTGAATTACCGCGACTCAAAGTGTTTACGCAATTAACGTAATTTATTCCGAAAGCCAAAAAATATCAGCTTTGCGATAATATGCAACGCTTTACAGAAGTAAAGTGTAAACACATTTGACGTAATTCCAACAGATGTCGCTTTTATCAGCTTCAGACTCTATAGTTACGGTAACTTTAAGTTAGTTCCTGCACCGGTGTTAAAGAGCAAATACGTTAATGCTTTAAGAAAAAAATTTAAAAAGTATAAAGTAGTCATTTTCTTTGGTTCTCAGAATCACAGAGGGAAGGCATAAAAATGTCAAACTGAAATAGCTTTTTCTCGAAAACTGAATTACCTTTATTTTCAGACCATAAGGTACACTTAAAGTAGGGCTGGGCGATAAAACGATAATTATCGTTATCGCGATATTACTTTTTTACGATAGTGAAATGAGTCTATTACGATAAACTTTCGTGTTAAATAACACGAGAGAAAACCCCGGAAGAGCCGCGCTTCCTCTTCTTACGGAGCGGCTGATTCTAGGAGCCCAGACTGAGAGCGGGGGGGACGGAGGCCCCGAATGATGACAAAAGGACACAACAGAAAACATTATTTCAGTAAACCAATAACCAATATATAATCGCAAATACTTTTATTTTTAATGTCAAGGTAACGATGTTTATATATTTTGTTTTGGAAACGTCGTCACCGGACCCCCCTCCTCTAAACTGAAAATGGTTCGGTCCGACCGGATTATTCCTCCGCAGCTGTTTGTTACCGACAGACCCACAGAGTGTGAGGGAGAGAAGACACGCTTTAAAATCAGGAGTTTAAACACCTGATTTAGAGGAGAACCTCCATGAAAAAAGAAAAAAGGAGACAGTCTGTCTATTGCCGCGCGCTACGTGTCACGCGGGGCTGAAAGAGGAGAGACTGTGCATGCTAGTAACAGCCGCGCACAGGGGGGCGGGGACTCGATTGTGGCTGTGGAGTTTAGAGTTTGAGGGTTTTGTTAAAATATTAACCAAAATCTTTTGTATAGAGCTTCGAATTAGAATAATTTGTTGTTTTATTGTGTATCAATAATGAATTTCTTAGTTACATTTGTTCCGTTTATGCTCATTTCTTAATGAGGTGATCTAATAATAGTAAAATAAACTTGTTTTTAACGACTCCTGACATGACACTAAATGAAGAGATCTTATGTGTTTGATCAATCCTCCAACATGTACACATGTCAGATGACTGAGTGAAATGATGATTAAATCTATTATCAGAACTGTTTATTTTAAGTTTACATGTTATTATCTTCTGCTGCACAGCAGTACCTATAGTTTATGTTCAGAAGAAATTAGAAAATGATATAAAAATAACTGCAATATATTTGCTGCTTTAAAACAATGTTATTAAGACTTAATTTTAATTTGAAAGAAACTTCTATGTGCTGTAGTCAGATTAAAATAAATCAGAAATTCTGTACAGCCTATTGAAAACATACCACCGTTATGGTTTAACTATTGTGTACATTATGTATATGTACAATATTTATAAGAAATATTTAAATGTTCCTCACAGTTAGTTTCAATACTACAGTTAATAAAAAAAATAATGAAAGTTTAATTTGAACTAACTAAGATTTAATGGGGGGGGGCAAAGTTAAGGTGTAAAAATCTGAAGTCGTAAATCTCTGCAATAAAGATTACTTTGATTATTTGATTGATATCGTTTTTAATATCGTTATCGCACAAAATGAAAAAAGCGATATCGCAATATGAAAATTCCCATATCGCCCAGCCCTAACTTAAAGTTACTTAATTCTTGCAAAAATATTTTGCTATTGCTCTTACTGACCTTGCACACATTTTCAGAGGTACACAGTGCTCAGAAATCAAAATGTTTTATTGCGACAAAGCCACACTGCTTGAGTGAATTGTACTGTGCTTCAACACATTAGTATGCAACAAAAGACAACCCACTTAACTCTGAAATGACTAAGTCTTAAACTCTTTTTTTAAAAACACACAAAAAAACCCCCAAACATGGCGCCACAACCTGCAAAGAAAGGCCCGCCTGATTTTATAGGGGGTTTTTGGACTGAGAGGAGGTTTGGACATCTCTAAGACCAAGCCGAAGCATAAAGGGCTCGACAGTCACTAGTGTACCTGAAAAACTGTCCATTTAAAGCTCTAATAAATAACACTGCAACTTTAAAATCAATACAGATTTGATGGGCAGCCAGTGGACATCAAACAGGACAAAAATTATGTAGTTCTTTCTGCTTGTACCTGTTCCTGATGCTGCATTAAGAACCAGCTGAAGCCAAAATAAAGAACAATCGAATAAATGAAACCACTAAAAAGAGCATTACAACAGGAAAATGTGGCTTAAATAAATGCAAGAGTGAGTAATTCTGGATCCCTTTCAAGTATCCTACTTTTTCATTCAGATAGTTATCTTCAGTGAAGTAGTTTTAGATATCAGCCTTGAATGGCCTTCCAAACAACAGCCCAAGCTTTCCCTGAAACTTGAATGTAAAACTGGAGCTGAGAGACTTTAGGGCCCAATCCGAATTCTTTCCTTCTCCTTACCCCTTTAGCCCTTACCCTTCATTTATCACTCCAAACGGAAGGTTATGAAAAATAGTGTCCAATATTTTGGATGTGATTTTCGTTCGATGACATCATCAATAATCACCGGTCCACTAGCATTAGCGCAGAGCTTCCACTGCTTAAATGTACATAACAGCAACGGTTTTATACCTTTAAAAAGTCGTGCTACAACAAAAAGTCATTTAAATGTAAACTTCTGTGGTTCAAAACGCACCCACGTGAAGAAAAGCGCTTCACAGCGCGATGTGGTTTACTCTCGCAATGGAGGACTTCGGACCCCTCTGTTTGGAGGTGAAATTTAAATAATTATCCGGACACGACTTCCACTTCAAATTAAGGGGAAGGGCTAAGGAGAAGGGAAGAATTTGGATTGGGCCTAGGTGTTTTTTTATCTGAGGAATTTTGTTGAAGGGGTAGGGGTGTCTGAAATAGCTATTTTAAGGGCTAACCCTCCGGTGCGAGGCTGTTCTGCGTCGCATTGTGCCACGGAGGAGAAGCGCTTTTCTTCACGTGGGTGTGTTCTGACCACATAAACTTACATTTAACTGTAAGCAATGACTTGTTTTTAAGCATGACCTTTATAAAGTTATAAAACTGATGTGTATTTCTCAGCGCAAGCAGCTCCGCGCTAATGTTGCTGACCGGCAACTATTGAGGATGTAATCGAGTGTTAGTAACATCAGAATTGGAAGACAGTATTTTTCCATAACTCTTCATTTGGAGGGTTAAATGTAAGGGTAGGGGGAAGCCGCAGGGGATTAATTCGGATGCTGACTAAAAGTGTTGGCTATTAGATCCTAAATTAAACAATTTTTTGATAAAGTAAAAGCTATCTTAAAAAAAAAGAAACAGAAATTTCTAGATTATAAGGAGGATAAAAGGTGTACTGATTTGGGGCTTTAAATTCTACACACAATTCCCAAGTTTTCAAGGCCTAATGAGTTGAGTTCTTGAGCAGAAACGGTAAAAAAAATAATAACTTTACAAACAATTCTTAAAATTTCTAAAAGTGAATGTCCACAGAAATTCCAAAAATTGCCGCTCTTTTGGTTTTGTTTTTGTAGAAACATACAATCAAACTCGAGAAAGGAAGAAGCGAAACCCACAGAGAGCTTAAAATTCTAAGACAAACACACGACAGGATCTCATTCCACTTTCAAGCCGAGTCAACAAAGCCAAGAAAGAAACTTGTTTTGTCTCTTTGAAGGCCGGGGCAGATGAGGAAGCAGTTTGTTTGTCCACGAAAGACCTGCTTTATTCATCACATTATTGTTTAAATTCCAGATTCGGGCTAATCTAGAGTCAGATTTCCAACAATCGGCTCCAAAAATCGAGAATTTTTATAAGTTGTGTTACTATTATAAAATGCAAATCGAGACTTTCAATAGAACTTTGATTGACTATTCAGTTTTGATTCAAATTTATAAAAAATGAACCTGTTTGATGAAAAATTATCTGAAAGTGTAGCTGCAGGGGCTCCGATGCAGACACTTGTCCCACAGTGTCTGGAAACTTCCCCGCGGGAGAGCGGGGGTGGGTGGGGTCACGGTTCAAAGGAGGGTCATAAACCATAATGAAAGCCGCGACTTAGGAGAACACAAACACTAATATAGTTTTGGCAAACACAACAAAAAGTTTAATTAAAAAAAAAAGACAAGACCTCCCCCGTACAAAATCCTAGACATGACGGCAAACATTTCAGGTAAATCAAGAATCCAATTGCACTACAACCCCAAAAACGTGACACATCAGTGGTTGCCTCAATGGGATGGGTTGTTCTTCGTGCCAGCTGACATGATTTACAGCATGACTCAGGCATTTTTTTATTTAGCGGAGCTGCAGCCAGGGCCACAGCTCCCAGTTAGACGTGGCTGATGCCGCTCTCTGTCCTCTGGCAGCAACCAGACATCTCCATCACACTTGAACAACAGCAGGCATTGTCTGAAGACACGGCCACACACAGGTTTTACTGAGGAGCCCACACACACTACCTAAAAAGGTTTATTGGCTTACAAAACCCTTCCCAGTGGAGCTTCATTCCACGGGTGCATATTTCCACTCAATTCCGACACTGGCTGGTCTTTTTAAATACAGCCCACTTGTCGGAAATAAAAGAAAGCGTAATTTCCCATGCTGCCCTCCTTTTAATGTGTTATTAAAGCTGAAAAAAAGCCTCTGCAGAAATTTGCTGTAGCTTCCACAGCTCAGACATAACTTAAAAAATATGTACTAAATATCCTCACAAATATCTAGTCGATCCTCCCACCGAACACCTCATCAGAACCAATGTTTGCTTTGGGATTTTTTTTCTACCCCTTTTGCTCTGTATAGGTGAGTCATACTTGAGGTTCATTTGTAAAGAATGAGGATCCATTGAGTCAGCTACCATATATACATCTATATAAAGACAATAAAAGAGCAAGAGGAAGAGGAGAATGTCATCTGGATGAATGGGAACTGCTGTGACCTTTGTGAAACAGCAACTTTGGTTCATGAAATACTTGAGGTTGTTTGAAGCACAAAAACCGGCCATGAAAGTAACAGTCCGTGCAAAAAAACAGGCAAAAAAAGCTCACCAGTGTCGTTACGGACACAATTACACATCATTTGTCTTTAAAGCATCTTTAAGACACAGCTATGAAACATAAATACTGACACATCTGCACAACTATCCAAAACGACATGAGGACTGAAGCACATGCTCGAACACGCGTGTTCTCGGGAGCTTTTGACAATGCCAGCAACCAGATGTGCTCATAGGAACCCTGCTGTTACCAAACCAAAAGAGCACGCATACTCACAGGCTCATAATAAAATCCACCTGCATGGAAAACCCACAGCAGCAGAACTTTCTAGACTCATTTTTAGGCGTCTGTTTTTAACAGTCATCCCAATGAAAATGAGGTAAAGCTTTTCTCTGTCTGTCAACCAAAGCAGCACCACTTAAAGAATATTAAAGGCAGCAATCAATCCATCTGAAAAGACTTCTATTTTTTTTTTATTTTTAATATTTTTTGCCCTTCTCTAATCCCACTTGTGGCTAAGCTTCTCCTTTCAACAATGTGTAACCAACTTCCTTTCATGAACGCTCCAATAACGTCTACTTGTCAACAGCTGGCCATGAACAGTAGCACCTCCTTCACATGATGACTGATACACCAAAACAATGACTGAGATTTGCATTCAATCCATCCTAACAGGCTCCTTTAGTCACACTTTTTTGTATTGCTCAAGACCAATGTCAATAGTCTTTTTGGTGTTTTTAATGCTGTAGTCACATGCACCTGGATAGGGGATAATCAGTACAGGTGCTGCAGGTTTTTGGGTTGTTCACTGGTGTCTTTGGCAGACATAAAATCCTGTCCACCTTTGTCATGGAAGGGATCACACATCAATATAAGGGTGGGGTCATCTGGACCCCATAAGAGAGCACAAAGGTTAAGGGGAGAGCAGGTGTGTCTTGCTGTTCCCTTGAGGCTTGTGTGGCCACCTTAAGGAACATCATAAAAATGGAACTTACAGTTGTTGTGTGTGTGGTAAGTGTATCATGAAGTATTTGTAAGGATAATGTAAGTTACACACACTCATTGGCTCCTTTACTGACCACTTGAAAATGCTACATGCATAGAGTGTGTAGGTGGTACGGAAGTGCCCATAGGATGCCCCAAAAAATTTGCTCTGATAGTGAAATTTCCTCATTTCTAACAGTCAAGCTACCAGCATGAAGTGCACAAAGGGCATGAAAAAAGCGCACGCTTATCACTTGAACAGCACAAACGGGCTTACTGTGAAGAGCACAGGTTTCAGGGAAGTTGAAAAAGGGAAAAATCTGTATGCCATGCCTGCGTCCCATCCCTTTCACCCTTACGTGTTGTTTAAGTGTTTGCTAAAATCACGGCAGTAGAAAAATCATGTTTCTCCTAGGGTGCCATGCAGCCCAGCTAGAACTATGTTCTAGAAATCACACCATTTTATTTGGACTAAAAACATCATAATGATTAAAATACAATTGAGAAAACGCTAAAATAGATCAAAAGATGATTGGAGCAAGACTTTAAAGCTGCAGTGGAAATGACACAGCTAGATCTTGGTTTTAGCAAAAAAAAGGAACAACTCAGTAGCTTTAGCTGGCACAAGTGCTGCTATTTTTTAAAAACAATGCCGTTTTATAACTATGCTAATGCTAGTTTCAAATCCAAGCTTTCCCAGGTGTGGCTACAAGCCGGGCTGCTGGAACTACAAAGCTCGATACTCGACATGCAGATATGAAACCACCCAGACCCGACCTTGGCCGAGCTTGAGCGCTGTATTTATTTAAACTTTTAGCCCTTTGCAGAACAGCAATCTCTTTTTCTCTTTGCAGAGAGTTTAGTCTGTGCGCTGTCCACTGGCTCATGCTTCAAAAACAAAAGCATTTTCTACATGCAGATGAAGTTTGGAGAAGGTTGGACCAACTTTGTCTAGATCAAAGCCGATCAGAGATAAAACAATACCGACAGGGGCTACTTTTCCCTCCCCAACAGGTCATATTGGGATATTTGTGCAAACACTTGTAAAACGTAGAGTTTCCCTGCAATCAAACAAGTTCCCGTTAGATGCCAGAAAAAGAAATGAGTGATAAAAGTAACTTGGCATTCCTATTTGCTGCTATTTTTTTTCCAGAAGTTACATTGTAAGCTTTGCACACTCTTTATTTGTATCATTTTGCGCAATAACATAAAACACAACTCATTCTTCAAGGTTTCTTCAGATGAAAATACTACATCCGATTCTGTAAAGACTGAATTTAACTGCTCCATATTACACTTCCAGGAGACTTTAACTTTAGATTGAAGTAACTTCCATGTCTAAGATCCATTTAATCCTATTAAAAACAAACACACAAAAGCAACAATCCGGTTGTTACCTGGGAACACGTCGTTACTCCAAGTGGAAACAAGTGCAATGTAATTATCTTTGCTGAGAGGCTACTATATAATCTTAAATTTAAGCCACAAAGTGCAAACATGTATTTTCTGGGTGAAGGCCATCAGCCAACAAAAGCTGAAAAAAAGCAAGAAAAAAAACATACCCATTGGGGAGAAACTTATCATCATTGTATTGCCACAAAGGGATGGCACGTGCTTAAGAGATTTTACCTACAAAGGAAATCTAAGCCTGGAAGGGAGTGTCAGGTAGATAAAAGCGACGAGCATATGCTGTAGTACCTATTGTTCATGGAGGCATAAGCTGAAAAGGATGCATATACACACACAGGAAGCCCAACGGTATTCTGGTGTTACAGTAGAGAATGGTTTGTTTCTCAGCTCATTGAAATTCAAAGATTAACCCTTTTACACCAGAGCTCTAGTTCTAGTGTTGACATTGTTTGGTGGGGATGCGCGATATATCGGTGCCAGGGAAGCTTATGTTTACAGTCATAGTAATTGTTCTGACTATTTTAACTATATTTTATAATTGATACATGTTGTTCCTAATAGATCCTTGGCAATGGCAAGTTCATGATTTACATGTACTTCTAAAACTCAGTAAATGGTCTGAATGTTTTCAGATACATTTTAAAAGTTGTAACCCTTGTGCTATCCTTGATATGTTTACGTTGGGCGTGGGGTCATCTGGACCCCACAAGACACTACGCTGAACTTTTTTTATGTGGATTGCGTAAACACCTCACACTTTACAGTTGTGAGGTGTTTACGCAATCCACATAAATCGAATGAGTATGTCAAGGAAATAAATCTGTGCTTTTGGTGTAGTCGCACTTTTATGATGCAAAGTTATGCCCTGTGACGGTCCAACTTTGAGTGGAAACACTCGCTGAACTGGCTGGACCGTTCTAAACTGGACCAGACCGTACTGTACTGTACAGTGGAAATGAGGCTCAAGTGTCACCAATGACATCTCTGATGTTAAAGGGTTAAAAGTATTTAGATATACAAGGAATATTGATCAGCTATGGTCAGAGGAAAACACATTGCTGAATGAGTCTTTAGTCCTTTCATTTCTTCATGCCTTTCTTCTCCGTCTGGGAGACGATGGGACAAAGAAGTCCCTACTGATGCCCCGTACTGGTACCGTCTGTTACAGCTTTCGTCACAAACGCTTACATTTGCTTATAGTGTGAGCCACAGGGGTGAAGGGCATGTCATGAGGTCCTCGGGGGTTTACTCATCTCTTTGTTGAAGAACGTACAAAAAAAAATGCACACTCACAAAACTTCAACATCACAAGATACACTGCAGTGATGAGTTTAAGCCACGAAAACACTAAACAAAGCTTTCTAGAAAGTAGCATTAGAAGCCACATTTGTTCATGTGTTAGTAAAATTGCTCTTCTGTTGAAGAAGACACCATTAGTCAGCTATTTAAAAAGACCACTTAAAATAGGAATGGATAAAGTGAGAAGTCAAAATAAAATGTCTGATACATCTTAGTTTAAGTGATACTGACTTGTATAGAATCCAGTAATGCAGTGGTTATTCAAAAAATATAAAGTTTTAATCCAAATTTGAACAAATGGTGCAAAAATAGTCTAAATTTAAGTTGATTTGACATTGTTTATGCATTAATAGGGAAGTTTTTTTTGTTGTAACTAATTGCTTGGTGGCCTCATGAGGGATCCCCAACAAACTTTACTTGATTCTTCTTTGTCTTTTGGTAGTTCCTTTTAGGAATTAACAAAGCAAATCCCGATTTTCATATTTGATTTGGCTTTTCTTTGATGTTGGATGCCCTTTGTCACACAACCCTCTATGTTTACCTGGCTTGGGACCGGCACACGATATTACAACATCTGTGGCTTTTGCTACAAACTTTACTTTCCCCCCCCATTCAGTGTTTATGGGAAGTTTGTAAGACTCTAGTCAATGTCTCACTTCAGGCTTCATGTTTGAAATGATGTCATAGATTATCCGTCCTGTCTATGCCTGTCTTTGCCATAAACTCCTGATTCACAATAGAAAACTTGTTCTAGATCAGGGGTATCCAAACTCAGTCCTCGAGGGCCGGCCTCCTGCTGGTTTTCCAGAATCCCTGCCTTATCTGCTGCTGATTACCTGGATCAGCTTCAATGGCAGGTTGGTTGGAAAACATCTAGGACACTTGCCCTCGAGGACCGACTTTGGACACCCCTGTTCTAGATTATCAACTTATCAAGACTATGCGGCACATGGTCTCAGTAAGGTCTCTTTCTGTATAAAATCCCAGTTTCATGAGGGAAATCTACTACAAACCTATTCAAAGCACTTGGGATGTCTTTTGTTCTCAAACCCCTGGACAGTAATTAAAACAAAACCCTGGAGTGCACATGTTCATTCCACCACCAAGCCAGGGACATTCCACGAAGGATTGACGGCAAGAATGGATCTGAATGTTGAAGGATTCATTTGTGCGCTTGCTGGATGGTTGGCGAGCAGTCAAGACTCGCTACGTAGCGGGGATCAGTAAAAGAGATGGAGAATGGACTTGGTCCCCAATTTTAAACAAACACATGCAGACGCACAGAAACTCCCAAAGGCAGAGCACTCAGTCAGGAGTCTCCTTTTCATGCAGATCTTTTGTCTCCCAGTAATGTCTGGTATGCCAGGATTCAGGCTTTGCTCAATGACCTGATTTCTATGGGGCTGCCAAGGCACCGATGTCTGTGTGTACATTTGTGTGTGTGTTTATCCACCAGTGAGCCCTTCCTTTGACTGAGGCGCAGGGTTTAGCTGGGCAGACAGACAACAACTCAGACTGAGACTGATCCAGGGAATAAGAGTGCAGGAAACACGTAAGTAGACACACGAATAAAGTCCTGCCAGAAGACAACAAAAAGCCTCGAGGCAGGAATTACCAGATGAAGAAATACTCTGTGGAGAAAGTTGTTTTAATCACAAAGATTGCTGTAGATGATGCGTCTACAAAGAAGCTGTAGGCACAGTAATCGCAGTGGATTCAGAGATAGTTGTAACGTTAGGCCCAATGAATGCTGATTGCCTTAAAACTGGATTAAACAAGGTGACAGACAGTTGGGGAAGTTTACCTTGTCTTTGTATGAATATCCTGAGGAGCGGATGAGCTGTTGACACTGCTTTGCAAAAGTTGTCGTCGTTGTTTATTGGCAGCAGGTCCCCGTGAACATCAGCGTAGCCGATCATCATCTCCATATTAGCAATGCGGTGAATGTGCAAGAGGAGCTTGTAGAACTCCTCGAACTTTCCTGGTTTAACCCGGTCCACCGAGAACCGGCGAAACTCTGCCCCATACTAAACGGAGACAAAGAAAAAAAGCAGGATAAGAATGGAGGACAAAAGAGGATGCATTACAAACAGGAAAGTGAAATGTTAGGGGGGGAAAGAGTAGATGTCCGTTCAGGACGTGCAACTCAAAAAATATACAGAATTGGCAAGTTTCTATCAAAAGATTCAAACTACCTCACTCTGCATAAGTAGTTTCAGCAAAGCTTAAGCGTTTTCTAACAAAATCCACAGCCCAATTACAGGGAATTTTATCCGCGGGGTGAAAAAAGAAACGTTTTGTTTCTAGCACCAGCAGGACCAGTACGACCGTTTTGAAACAAGGAAGCAGAACTACATTTTCACTGGAGTTATATAGCTGAGGATTCTCCTTACACTTAACCAGAAGCTGAAAAAAAAGCAAAAATACAAAAAAAAAATCAAAAAACAAAAACAGCAGGACTAAGTATACATTCAATATATAATATGGCTGTTGACTGTGTCAATCAATCTCTTCTGTGACATTTCTTCTATAGAGAATGCATAGAGTTTGCCAGAGTTAAATAAATCTTAATCAGATCTTTGTTTTCATATATGTCTATAACACTGGACTTTGTTGAGTATAATCATTTGAACTTTAAGAGTTTAAACATGAGAGAAAATTGCGAACATGTTCATCTCTGTCTGAGAAAAGTGTATGAAGTGTGTAGTGAGGAGCTTTACAGCCTTAAAACATCTGTAACCCTACTTCATGAGGTATTTTTAGAATGTAACCCCTGTGAAAAACGAGAGAACAGCATATAAAAAATACAAGCCCTATTCTGTTTATATCGGGTTTCTGAATTTAACCTAAGCTAAGGTGATGTGAAAAGTACTAAAAAGGTTCTCAACTACTATTTAGAAGCTTTAAATTCAATTCAAATTTTGATTTTATTTATAACTGCATAGAAAATTCCATGTGATGGTTTAAGCTGTACTTTATGCATCAATTATTTGTCCAATTAACAGATTACTTCATATAAATATAAAAGTTTACAAAAACAGACAAATGTGTGCTCATTTGAGTGTTTTTCATTACATTTAAAACATTCTAGAGGACACTTTTGAAGAAATACTACTGTACCTAAACTGCATAGACTTACTATGTTGCATGGTTTTTCCTCCAAATGACTTATTATTTTGATTTTTTACATTTTGTTTTGAGTTGGGTTGCACATCTCTTGCAATCCCAAGAGTTCTGAGATGGCT
>NC_050522.1:15108029-15129507 GCF_002922805.2 Oryzias melastigma
AGCTAGATTGTAATACAAAAGACAGTAGTCACTCTTCTCCCTTTGAACAATAGATACCGGCCACGAACAATTGTGTGTGAGCTTTCCTGTCGAGGTCGCTGACACACAAATGACTGGAGGTCATGGTGGCCGTCAACAGCTTACTGCAGCTCCGCCAACCACCGCAGCTCATCTTTGAATCCCAGAGGTGATTTATGGCCTAAAAGTGTCGCTTGGTACCGTCATCATAAACTCACACAACAGGATGTTGGCACGAAGAATCGCAATTAGTGAAAGAAAAGAGGAATCTAGCTAACGTTGGAGCTGAGGAAAGATAGAGAACAGCAATAAAGAAAGAAGATGGAGAGGGGGAAACACTACTTAGAAGATGAGAAGTAAATTTAAGGAGCAGTGTGTTAGAAGACTGTCTAAAAGGGAGCAGGGGCTCACGCTAGGAGTGTGTTGAAAGGTTGGCGCCCCAGCACGTATAAAAATGTCAATGGAGAATGAGATCAGACGCTGACAAACAAGTTTCATCCGCCTTTCAAAGAAGTTTTTAGTAATTTAAAAAACTCAAATGATGATTAGACTGTAATTTACTCAGTAACACCTGAGCAAATGGCTTCAGAACGACCAGATAACACATTCATGCATCACTAGCTTTAGTCACTCCTCTGATTGCAAGAGTTCTCCTCGTACTGTACTTGATGATAAGTGTGAACAATATGTTTTAACACGCAGAACTCAGCCGCTGGGTATGAGCAAGTCTGGACACGGTTGGAATAAACCCAGGCTTCAATGCCAAGAATAAATCGCTACAAACCTGACATCACTCGTCCTCCTGGCCTATTAGGGCAAAGTGACTTTTGACAGGCTGAAACATGTCGGAAGCCTTAAAACTGAACAAAAGGAAAGAGGGAGCCTTATCTCTTTAGCTGACACGGGCTTTTCCCTTTCCTACAGAATCAAGTTCAGAACATCAGCAGAGGGAATTTTAGGAAAACGAATCCTGATTTGGTCCAAGAGTTTTAGAAGTTCAAGATCCACTCAAATGTGGTTTTAGTGTTTTTAACGTGTTCTTGAGGCTTTTGGGGACATGTATAAAGAAGCTCAAAAATGCATTTTTGAGTATTTCTTAATTCAAATCGTGAATCTGGAGTTGATGAAAAAATCTTGGAGGTGCCACAAGCTCCTCACTTGTAGACAACTAGATCCATGAACGTCTTTGTTTTCCTCGTTCGAGCTGGCGCCAATCTGCACGGCTGGATAGCTCTAATATTGCTCGCCATTTTTGAAGTATGACTAATGTTAGGTTGGAGGTGTGAGCCGCGGGAGAGCACGTAAACAGATGGGCAGAGGGGGCGGGGTTACTCCACACCAATAGTCCCACCCAAAAACTACTGCCGCTCTGCAGAAACTACGTCCTAGAACACAACAAGTTTTTGATCTAAATTCAATTCAAGGCTTTTGAAATCGATAAAGAGGATCGGAGGAAGAAAGGAAGGTTAACAGAGAGTGTGGTGTCGGGGGTGGGACTTCCATCCAATCCCTGACATCCCAGCATACTCTGTGATAAGAGCCCATGTGAGAGAAACCAGCACCTGTCTTGGTTGAGGCTCCACAACAGGCAGCCAGACACCTCCAATGTTATCCTTGATAAGCTTATCAATGGAGAGAGTTTCCTTTAAGGAAAAGCAAACGTTAACCATGGAGAGGGAGCATCAGGAGAACAAAGCCTCCAACTTTTCCAATGACTCTACAATTATTTCAGGGAAAAGTGTGTTTTTCAATGGATGAATCCACACAGTTTTTGTGATCAAATGGGATTTTTTTAATCTGTGAAGTTGAGAAAAGTTTGGTTTTAGTACTTCCTCTACAATCGTTTGGTTTTAGCCCATTTAAATGGGAAATAAACTATTTTGGATTAGCTCAAATGAAACATTTAAGACTGGGGTTTTAAGACAATGGGTTTTTAATTAATTAGAACAATATTTAAATAGAAACAATACATAAACCAGATATAAGTGACTGAAAAGTCTCATTAACAGGTAGAGGTGTACGATCCCCAAAAACAAACAAAAAAGTAAAATAAAAAGGAAAGGATCACCTCTTCTGTGTAATCTAGCAGCAAAAAGCCCAATTCCAGAATACTGAGACTGCAATTGAGTATTTTTTTTTCTTTTTTGTATTTGAAAAGCAACATTTTAGGATGAAAACACATATGTGGGTGTGATGCATTGTCGCCCTATATTTAACCAGACCCTAAAAGAACATAATTGGAAACCTGCTGCAAAAATGATCCATTCCATTCCAAACTGGACAACAAAAGTTCTTCAAAAAGTGGTTGAGATCGCTCTTATGAGTTAGTTTAGTCCATAAGATTAAATATATATATATATATATGAGTTTATATCTAGAATTCTTTCTTCATTGGTCTCATTACAATTATTTTGAATAACCTCCACTGGGAGAAAGCTTCATCATGGAAGAGTCTGGATACTGAGAAGATTTTATCTTTTTTTTTTTAGGAACGCCTTAATGTCCTCCCAGAAGAGCTGCAGGAGGTTGCAAGGAAATGGGAGGTCGAGGGATGTCCCTGTAATCTACTCCCACAGAGAATTCATGTATAATTAAGAGAAACACAGATATAAGTTCCATTTTTATTTGTGTTCTCTTATACTAGGAAAACTAGGGCAGCATTTGGCCAAGTTTTTTGTAAATGAGCTCAGATTTAACAGAAACTGGTTTACTGAGGGGGCTTCATAGTTAACTTTTCATGCTTTAAAATTATTATTTGTGGTTCCACCCAAAATATGGAAGCTCTTCTAGCTGTTAAATGTTTTTCCCCACCACCAATGGAGTTTTTAGTGCAGACAAATGCAAACTGTGACCTCCAGGGTGTAAAAAAAATCATTTTATGATAATAGAAAAATAAGATACCAGCTTAAAGCCGGCTTATAAAAAATATATATTTACATAAAAAAGCTTGTTTTTATGGCAAATTGAAAACTATATATTTTAAAGGATGTTTGTTTCTTATAGTTGGGAGTAAAATAAATGTAATGAGGGATTATAATACTATTGACAAACGCATATAAATGGAAAAGCCAATCATAACAAAACCACGTGCTTTTGCAAATGGATTCACGCCACTTATTTCCTTTCATTAACCATCAGATTTGTGTCCGCATGCCTGCTACTGGGATGAAAATTTGGTGTGACAAAAAAACATAAAGTGAGATTCTGAACCAAAAAAATAAATAAAAAACACCTGAAAGTGCGATAATTGTGAAGGATGAGTTAACTTGTGAGTAATCCCAGCAATAATGCAATAAGTTAAAACCACAAACAAATCTCTGTCAGGTTCACTCCCTAACAAGATATCAAAACTTAGCTTGACAAGATATCCAACAGGCTGTTTTTAGGGTGGCTTGTTGTCAACTGACTATCAGAGCATCTGCTAACCATCTCAGAGCAGGTCAGGTCATGACCCCAGCACCCCACTAAAACTGTCTGGAGAAAAATGAAAAAGTAAAAACATCTCTAAATAAAAAAGGATTTTAAGACATCAAAATTAGCTGTCAAGAAGCAGCTCTGTCGTCCTACTGAGTTAAACAAAAATATTAGAATAAAAAAATGGAATTAAAGAGGAAATTTATAGAAAAATGTATATTATTTAATAAAAATAAACATTTATTCTGAAAAGTAATAATTTTACAGTAGTAGTTTTTTTTAATTAATATTTGTTTTTTCATTAAATAATATAAAAGGGGCAGGAAATAAAGTTTCTTCTTCCTGTTATCGTTTTAAAAGATTCAAAAAACTAAAATTAGACTTTTATTTTGATAACGCTAAGCTAAAATCAAAGTGGATCTTTCACAAACGACTACAGACAATTACATAACTGGGATTATTTCATATATAATCCAACTGTAGTAGTTTAGACTGACAATGACAAACTTAACACTGATTCGATTGAACTAACTTGATTAAACTAGCAACAAATCCTAACTTGTGAGGTTTAGCATGTCAAATTGCCGTATTACTGGAGGATTTGCTGCAAAACTGTCAAACAAGTTTTTACACCCCCATGGAGCAGCACAACATGCTGTTAGAACGTAAAAAGAAAAAAATAAATAATATAGATAATAAAAGTGACTAAAACTCTAAAAATGTGTGACAAAAACACCCAAACCATCTCCGTTTCCATAAAGAAAAATGTACGACAGCGAGCAGTTTTCCAGCAGCTCCGTTACAGGACAAACAAGAACTTTTTTATTTTCGCTCCCAATCCCACCGGGTGAGTTCCCGTTCTCTCCCACTCACCTTGCTTTTCACTTCCACAGCGTTGCAGTCGATGTGTCGCAAAGGCTGTGATTTATTAAAGCTCCGATTCATTTTCGTGTGGTTTAAATAGAATCCAAAAGGGGAAAAAAAGTTCAGCCGCCTCTGCCCGTGAACGAGTGGGGCTCCGTTTCTCTGTCTCCTGCCGAAAATATCCTCCTCCCGCCTGCAGAGATGAGGGTTTTTGTTAAAAGCTTCTCGTTCAAAATCCCTTTTTTATTTTTATTTTTTAAAGGACCAAATCTGCCCCGTTAAACACGAGGAAGGACTGCGCCGTGGAAACGATGGTAAGCGACTGACCGCGCTAAGTTGAGAATGCAAGTTTTGAAATGACATCAGCCCTCCTCAGAAAAAAAGCATCACGTTGCATTCAAGAGCTGCTCGTAAATCATAGCGTCCACATAGCCACACCAGTAATGTTCGAGTGCTGTGTTGAAAATATGTACTGAAAACTAAAAATGTAGATACAGCTAACCAAAAGCACTATATAGAACCTCAAATAAATTAAAATTATAAAATTAATTTAGATACAGACATAGAATTACGGGAAATGAACTAACAGTGTCATGACGTATGTTTGCTATGACGCAGCTACATAAATTAGCAACAATAAGCTAAGAAAAAAATGCACCAGAAAAATAAATAAAAATGTTTAAGCATTTTCCTTTATTTTTTAAAGCAAACTTAATATTCTAAATTGGTTGTACACTTCTAAAACTAAATTATGAATTAAAAATGAGGATGAAAACCACCATAAAATTCTTAAATAAATGAACTGTTTAACTTCCCTGGTAAACTTCTTCCAACTTCATTTCAGATCATACAGGGGAACACAGGATCTAACCTAAAAAAGTTTATTTTTTGACACATTTTACAATTGTATTGATATATTTATTATATTCAGAATGGCAAAAAAGTTTAAATTAAATGGGAAATTCTTCTAGACTGCTTGAACCATGCAATGGTGGTGTTTTTTTATATCTATAGATATTTTTCACAGCCTTTTAACAATTTTAACACTTATTAATTGTGCTCTGTTTTTCAATGAGCAACAACTTATTTATGATGTATGTTTTAGTGACCAAATAAAATACGTTTTATGTATTATTTAAACTGCTTTAGTAATTTTAACAAAGCAAATTATTGTTTCATCCAACCAACACGATGCAAACAACACAATAAATGGATTTAGTTAGCAGTAATGGGATGTCAGAGACAGAATACTATTAGGATCCAGAACAAAAGCTTCTCTTTCTACTGTACAGCTTCAATGTCAGTCTCAGAGTGGAGTTTGTGTTTCCCACTTTTGAGGTTAAGCTATTGCAGCATAAATGAAAACTAGATAATAACTCAAAATGATATAGTTTCTAAGATAAGTAATAGCTGTGCTGAGAAAAAAGAAGATATTACTTGAAGGGGTTGTGTGGCTAATAGCGCCCACAATGGTTTAAAACTTGAACAGCAGCCATCTCTCTTTGGCTTTATCTCCCACAAAGTCTCATTTATGTGACTGTTAACTTTAAAAATGTTACTTTGTGTGACACAAATACAACTGAAAAAGTGTCAAACACTTTCTGAGGCTGTTAAGTATTTTTTCACATTCTCTCGGTTCTTTTTTGCTTTGGTGTTTGAATTTGGAAAGACAAAAACAACTCAAATATTTATGATAACCTCAAGACTATAACATAATCACACACCCTTAACATAAGTATGTAAATTAGAAAAAAAAGTAAAATTGGTCAAAAAGGAAAACACAGTAAAAACTCAAACCTTATATACAGTGTGTGAACGGTTTTCTATTGTAATTTTCCATCTGACCAGCAGAGGGCAGCAAACCTCAACAATTCACATAGCATCAGTTACTCTTTCCATCTTGGAGAGGGCTTTGTCACTCACAGAAAGCTTGTAAAGCAAGCCTGTCAATATCAAATACAACATTTCTTGTCATATATAAATTGAACTGAACTTACTGGATCAGCTGTGGGCTGCATGGTGGTGCAGTGGTTAGCACTCTCACCTCACCGTGAGAAGGCCCTGGTTTGAATCCCAACTGCAGCTATCAGTTCTTATATAGACAAATGAACTAATATTATGTCATATTTCCACTATCTTCACATAAAAGTCAAACAATTTTATATTGTACTAACTTTAGTAATGAATGCAATAGTTTTGGAGCCTAAAAGTAGATATAGAAAGACAGTTTCTGACTTTTAGGACGTTTTATGACAACAATGTGTAGCAATGATTCAGAAAAAGACATAAAAGTGAAAACAAAGGAGGAAAAGAAGGAAGTGATTTATAGTGTGGAAATGAAATCGAGAAAAAAGAATACAAAAATGTTTTGAAAATCAACTCTCTCAGTCAAGAAACAACTTTCCTTTCAGCATCAACGTGGCCTCACGCTACACACAGAGCTCATTTTGGTCAGTGGTTTAATCCAGCTACAAGCCTAAATCCAGCTCCACTCTTGAGGTGGTCCTTTTTGCGGCACAGAGAGAGGAGATGACTACACGGAGATGAAGGCGTACTCTCAGTGATCCAACGTCTTAACAGGAACAGACAAACATCCGGGGACGGTTACTCAGATGGCACGAGTGCCAGGTTTGAGGCCGGAAGAACGGCACGAAAGCCGTCTGATTCATCTATTTGCCCCGTTCTGCTCCACTCACTCTGTGATTAAAGAGAGAAGGAACACACACACACACAGAAGTCCTGGAATTCAGGTCATATTAAACAGACATCACGGTGGTACTTTGGCATAAGCAGAGATGAAGCATTTCCCTTGGATCACGCTGAGTCATGAAACATAATCAGACTGAACAAAATGAAACGCAGGTTCAGTGGAAGCTACATATAAGTTACTGTAGTCCTGCAGCATAATTCTACTGAAGCTTCTGTTCATATTAATTTAAAGACCCATTGCAATGAAAATCACGTTTTTGGTGGCATTTTTCTGATGATTGAGTACATATATTTAGAAAATTTAGCTTAAAATTGTGTATTTGGCATCTGGCTGAAATTGCTCGCCATTTTTGTTGCACAGCTAACGTCAGACTGGGGCTGTAAGCTAGCAGGAGAGCGCGTTAACAGATGGATGATGGGAAGTGGAGGGGGGGCTTGAAACTATGGGACTTGAAAGTAAATAAAAAGTAGAAAAGAGCAATAAAATGATGCTGCTGAGCTCATATACACTTTCTGGTTCTATAGTTGGCCTCAATAACAAACATGGAGGCTCAGCGTTTCAAAAAAAATCAATAACCTACAAGGGAGAAGCTCCGTCGAGGAAGAAACCCAACACTGACAGACCTCAGGTTGCTGGAGCTCCACAAATATAATAACTTCTGAGTCACACTCTGTCTTCAAGGTTGTCTGAGAACCTTTTTTTTTTTCCTTGAGATCAGCAAAATGTGTGAGAGTCATAAAAACAATTCCACTTTGTTTTCCCTGCAGCTATACTTGCTTTATTATTTGCCGCTCCATGCACGTGGCTTTCCGTGCAGATGTGTTTAGGAAATGTTCTTTGAAGAAATCACATCAGTGAACAAAATTTGTTTTTCTTTGGTGGGCTTTCTCTGGGAAACAAATTACTCAGAATAAACAGTTTTGAAAGGTGTTTTTGTTTCCGTGCTGATGAGTTTTAATCTAATATCTTTATTTTTGAGTATTTGTTGTGTCCTCTATTTGTTTCAAACTCTTAGCTTCAAAATAGTTCAAGAAAGAAATTGTTTTGGGTTTAATTTATGACTGTTTTATTAAACATTTTCCAATATAAATTTAATTACGATGGAGTATTAGGGCCAGTTTACAAACAAAAAAAATGTTTTGTTTTTTTTTATATTTCTTTAAATCTCTCGAAGTTATAAGAAAAAAGTTGTAACTTTTACGAGAATAAAGTCATATATTTACTTTAAAAGTCATAGGCTAAATGTATGACTTACATACATTTTTGTAAATTTACCTATTTTAAAGTCGTAAATTTATTGCTTTAAATCTTGTAAATTTACAAGAAAGAAGTCATACATTTAAGAGAAAAAAGGGGCGAATCCAGAAGAAAAAAATCCTAAATTAAGGAGATAAAAAGATCGTACATTAACGAGAAAAAAGTCAAACATTTACGAGAAAAAAAGTCATGAATTTACAAGAAAAAAAATTGTAAATTTACAAGAAAAAAATTGTAAATTTATGAGGATAAAGTCAAAAATGTATGAGAAAAAAATGTAATTTTAGAAGATTTAAAGTCATAAAATTTACAACTTTAAATCTCTTCCCCCTTCGAAGGAAATCCTGTTTTTAGAGTTTTTAACATGTCTGTGGGGCATTTTTAAAATGAAAGAGAACAAATGTAATAAGATATTTTGTTTTTGCGTTTTCAAGTATTTCTCCTTTTAAATCTGTCAATCAAACTGTCACAGACAGGCTCTGTTTGAATTAATGAGTCTTCTTCTTTTCTCCCGGCTAGCTTGTCTAGCTCAAGTGGCGGCTAAGAGAAGATGGCGTCTTCGCATTGACTGGGGTCAAATGATGTTCGCATTTCTGTGGTCAAATCAGCCGTCACTGGATTTTTTTGTGAGTTTCATCCAATACTTACGGTAGCAGGACTGAGAATGCTAGAAAATCTCCACCAGACTCCA
This sequence comes from Oryzias melastigma, assembly GCF_002922805.2. NCBI lineage: Eukaryota > Metazoa > Chordata > Actinopteri > Beloniformes > Adrianichthyidae > Oryzias > Oryzias melastigma. The sequence goes on from NC_050522.1 coordinate 15,116,984, forward strand.
CGGAGCTTCTTGATGTGACCACGGAAATGTGAACGGCGGCTCATATGACCAAAGAGCATTTTGATGTTTTCCCAAGGACTCTGCTCTGAGAAACCAATGAATTGAATGTATTAGTCACAGCAACGTCAATAAATATTCAATAATAGGGATTTAATGATTCAGTCAAGCCAGGATTCAATTTGATTCACAGTTTTAAAGTCACAATTCCGATTTTTTCCTATTTTTTTTTTCTCAACACAATGAATTAAAGGTATTTTAAGGTCAAGTATGTTTTCTTTTTGCCCCTTACATTTGACTGTCTGTTTTCCTACTAACAGAAAGAATTCAATACAAATAAACAATTATACATAATACTGAAATGATCATAAATCCTTTCATACTCGGTTCATGTTGGGCTCCACGTGTGATGGACCGCTCTGCACCCGCTCAGCGCAACGCCCCCACTCCGCACTCGCGCATTCAGTGCAAATTACTGTTCACGCGCAGCTCGCAGAGAGAGAGATCAAGAGGGTTGATGAAAAAGAGCAGAGCTCCCGGGCTGGGAAGGAGTCAGAAGGGAAACAGTCGCTAAGCTGCGTCATCACCCATGACTGCTGTCACGGTAGATTGTGACAGTAACGTTTCGATGCAAATAACGTTGCAGGGTGAGCAACATATCTCGGCTTTGCTTGAATTTGTGTTAATAGTTGCAATCGCAACATTGCGAAATCCTGGAGGGACTGACTTGATTGAGCTGCGGGAATTTCCTAGGAGGGGGGCGCAGATGAAAAGCACGCAGCGAGCCTGCATGGAAAAATGTCCTCTGCCCTGCATTTTTTTAAATTAAGGTACAGGCCAAGACAAACTGATTTTTTAAATTGTCTGCACTGATGAACATTTTGACAAGTTTTAATCATTCATGAAGAACCGTTACATCCTTATTCGATAATTAGCTAAAAGAGTCTTTGGTGAACTGAAAGGAGAAAGAATCTGACTTTTGTAATAAGTTCGGTCCACAAAGCTCTTCATTTCCTGGTCCAAGCTGACTTCTGGCTCAAAATATTACGGCTGGACATTACTGATATTGATTGACATTTTTATGAAGTAGCGGTGAAGATTTGGGCTAGCGAGACACAAGGTGCTCACACACCGGCTGCGATGGCGAGCATTCAAGTGGCCACTTTCAATGAAAAGTCTATGCAATCGTGTGAAAAGCAGAATTTTGGACTTCTACTCAAGTTTGCATTAACTTTACACATACAGAGCTAGCATAATCAGACAGGGGGGATCAGGGGCGGAGCTACTCAGCTCAGCTCCAAAAGCCACGCCCCCTCAGAGGATATTTTGCAAACACAGACTTCAGATCAACATGAAAAATGGCTTTTTAAGATATTTAGGCTGTGGGATTTTGGTTAAGAACGTTATAATCATAATCAAAACACTACTGGGAACGTTTTTTTTTAATGAAAATTGTCATGGGGGATTTTAAATTTACTGAGGTTTTTTTTGTGGCCCTAATACTCCGTCATACAAACTAGCTGTACATTGAAGGACTTTATTGGTGTCATAGCAGTGCATTTACATGTTTCATTCATGAAAGTTTTTCAGATCTTCTTGTATTTAAAGTTTACATTTATTTTAATTACTTAGATTTTTCATTTGCATTCATAAGGATTTGTTTAAAGTTCCATTTCAGTCTTCTTTTGATTTATTGTTAAAGCATACCAAGTGGTTTTTAGAAATTATAATTATGTCATTTTTAGCCAAAATTTGAAAAATATATGTCGTTTTTTTAGGACATAGTTTCTGCGGAGCAGCAGCAGTTAATAAGAAATTGAGTTGTGGGCGGGACTGTTAGCATGGAGCAACCCCGGCCCTCTTCCCCTCACCTTTACTAAGAGCTTCAATCAAGGCGCTTGTGGCCCGCTTGGCGTACTTTCTAAATCAAAAATACATTATTTTTTAAACAGCTTTTTTTTGGTCTGCTCCTGATTAACAACGATTCGAATATTAAAAAAAAAAAACAAAAAACTCAGAAATGCAATTTTATGCTTAATTTTCTTTATTTATGTCTTCCATCATCAGAAAATCGCCAGGGAGAACCCTCCAGATGAAAGTGGTTTCAGAGGACATCTTTAGACACACCTTTAATCACATTTTATTGGGTCAAACATACAAAAACAAAAAAAAACTCCAACACACGTAGTAAAGTTGCTACCACCTGAGGGTGCCATCGTCATACCAGCCCTTGCAGACATACATGTGCTCTGGCACGTACACAGGCCTGCCTTCATTCATTGTCTGTTTCACTGCACATACACATCCTCCCAACCACGCCACCTCTCAGACTAGCGGCCTGCTCACTTTCTGTCTCACTGAGACTTTGTGAGAATCTTTTGATGTGCGAAGTGGGAGAGGCCTGCAGCTTGATCTGGACTTTGTCACAGTGTCACCAAAGCTTACAGGTCAGTAAGAGAGCAGAGACGTTTTTGCACAAGCAGATCAGTCCTAGTGTAGGTTAGATAAAATAAAGACTTAAGGAGGCAGAAATGCTTCATCGTTGTTTACTTTTAGGAATAGAGAATTCCGGTGTTCCTGCCTGATTCAGCAACAGTTCCCTCTGATCCCGTTGACAAACACCTCCACCGTCCTCCAACGCACTTTTCTACTTCAGACAAAAACTGAGCCACTACTGGTTTGCTTATTCTGCCTTCAGACTTAAAACATCAGCCATCTGGTCGAGGGGTGAAAGGTCAAACCTCAGGCTGGTAATGAGGGTGGCGTCGCTAGGGGGATGTAGAAGTGGTTTGTGTGTGTGCGCCTGCAGGCCTCACCGAGCGTGTCTGCTTCCTGAGAGAGCGCATTAAACATTAACAAGTCTGATCTGCACGTCCAGAGGAAAGACAAGAAGAGAGAGACGGTGCACCCGCGCAGCAACGACTTTAGGCTCCAACGTATGCAGGTGGATGCAAGAATGCAGACAGAAAACTGGAATGAATGTGGAAACACTTTTGCTTCAAGTCACTGCAAAAAGCTCTTCTTGTTTATCGACTTGGCCTTCCTACTTCCCATCTATCAATAGCTTTGGTCAATGCAGGAAAAACAGCTCAGAGTGACAAAGGAGCGTGAGTGTGTGTGTTCTCGCTCGCCTGAACCACTTCATCCAACACATTTTGTAAATTTGGTTTTGTTGTTTTCCACCAGGCTGAAATGACCTCCTTTAGACTTTTAGTTTTGTGGCTCCAAAAGAACTCCAGCTGTTATGAAAACACTAACCAGCCTTCTCTAGTATCAGCTGCAGTTACCCTATTGGCAGGAAATCACAACAGTAAGGCTACGGTCACATATCCCATAATGCCTAAGTATGGCGACCTAAACGCAAGTTTTACTTGCCACGCAGTGGCCGTGGAGACTGAGAAAAAGTTACAATTTTACAGTGACCGGATGATTTTGACATCAGTCAGTGACACATTTCGAGGTTGTGTGGTGGCAGTCCAGTGAGAGACCAGGATGACATTTTCAAGAAATTGAACAACAGCCAGGTGGCTACTGGTGGCGCTGACTGGATGATCTGTGAATGTGTCCGGGCGGTGACTGTCCATATCAAGTCATTCCAGCCGCCCAGTAGCCTGGTGGTATAAGTAAAGCGGGCCATTCTGCACACCTGAATGCCACCGTCTACATTAATGACCACGCCAATGATTTTCCAAAGAAAAACAGGGGGTGGCATGAAATCTCGAAGATTCCGTCTCCCCATCGTGCAGTTAGAGATGTATTTGTATTTTAGAACAGAGAAGTTCAGGGAAGTTGAATTACACCCTGATCAGTTAATGTTCATTATTATTTTTTGCATTGATGCACTCGGCATGTAAATGGAAAAAAATGGAAAAGAGGGAATACTTTTGTACTTTATTTAGCAGCAAACTATCACCATTAAAGACCTATGCCGGTCAGCTTTTGATCTATTGTAATAAAAAAGCCTTTTCCAGTATTCTTTAGATGCAATTTTTAGCCAAAATAGCATAAAAATAATTAAAATTGTGTTGTTTTCCAGGACATTTGAATAAATAATTACTCACAAATGCAATATTAAGCTTAACTGTTTTTATATATGTCCTCCATCGTGAGAAAATTGCCACAAGAACATGTTAAAAACACAGGAAAGGTCTTTAAACACTTCCACCAAAAATCAGGAGCATTTGTAGTCATTTTCTATTATTGCAGATCATTTGGATAAGGAATGCAACTGTTCATATTTAAGTTTGTGTGAGACGTTAGGAGGTGTTTCTGTGTGAAATCATCTTCTGGCTAAAGATTCATGTCATTAAACTACACATTATGTGGACCTCAAAGTTCCATTCTGTCTTCAATCTTTTGTAACTACAAGAGATTTGAAAAAAAAAAATGCAAAAATAATATATATTTTGTATTAATGCATACTATTAAAAAATCAACTAAATTTGTAAATATCATAGCTTTGGTGTTATTAACATCTTTTTGCGGCATTTTTCTCATTATGGAGGGCATTTATAAGGAAAATTAAGCTCAAATTTGATTTAAAAGTATTTTTTAAAATTTAAATCTTTGTGAATCAGGAGGAGAAAAAAATGACATTTTCAAAAGAGCTTATTTATGATGTAAAAAATACAATGGAGAGCCAAAGCTCCATGCTTCAAACTCCCACCAATGGGGAGGGGAATAGGGGCGGGGTTGCTCTGCAACAACAGTACTGCCCACAACTCAGAGATGGATTTCTAATGAACTACTGCCAGTCTGCTGCTCTGCAGACTCTATGTCCTAGAAAACAACACAGATTTTTAGATTTTGGCTAAAATAATAATAATTAAAAGACCACTGGGAACGCTTTTACAATAGATCAAAAGATAATGGAAGAGGGGCTGTAAAGAATAATACATGTTAACATCTTCAAATCAAATATTTGAGACATTCTTTTACACAATACCTATTTATTTATCTAAAAAATGTAAATAAAAAAAATATTGTTTAATCTATGCACACACCACAGCTATCTGGTCAAAAAAGTAATTTTTTAGCGTTTCGACAAATCAGGTTTTGTCTCTTGATAAAGATGTTTTTGCTGCATCAGTGACTGTTTCTTAGCCTGTACCAAGCTGAGCCATCGCTGTCACTGATGTCTGACACAGTTCTTTTATTTTTTTTTGTCAGACAGACTGTGTGTTGTGACTCAGTGTGACAAGGAGAAAGCAGTTTGTGAGACATGCAGAGGAGCAGAGTCAGCATCTCAGCTGCTGAGTCACTTTCACAGTGAAGATAGCTCAATGTACTGATGCAAACTTTAGAAAGAGTGATAAGAATAATCCAAACAAATCTAAAATCTAGCCTTTTTGTTAGATAAAAAGGCGTTCCATTGTCATGACTACATAAATATGTTTTTTTTCAGTCCATTATACTTTATAACCAGCTTTTATGGTCAGTCCAAAGTAGTTTTGGGGAAAAAGTTGCTTTATCTTTTGCACTAAAGGGCACAATGGATTATAAGGTATCAATAAATGGTCTATTTTTGAAATTATGTAATTTATAAAGTGCACCAAATTATAAGGCGCATTAAGCGAGACCAAGGAGTCAGAGATAAATCCAACAGTTAGACTTTATTAACTCACAGTAACGTTACTTCTAGTTTGTAATGCACCACACAGTGGCCACATTAGAAGCCTTCAGCGGTAGCGTATTTCCAGACGCGTTCGAAACACAAAAAAGCAGACTGATACATAAAAATAAACATTACTGTGACCACGCTAACTACAAATCTAGTTAGTAACAAGTAAAAGAAAACAAATACCGTCGCAGCTACCAATTAGTTGCACTAGCTTAATTATGACAACACCCAACCAAGTTTGCAACTCGCAAAAAACAGAATGATACTAAAACAAAATTTACTGGGACTATGCTAATTCCCAACGTTGTTAGTAGCATGTAAAAAAACAGCCCAACACCGCTACATGTTAGCCACAATAGCCCCGTTAGCATATTCACAGTGAAACCCAACATTTTGTTTGCAACTCGTAAAAAAACAGATTGATAATGCTAACTGTGACCATGCTAACTCATAACCTAGTTAGTAAAATGTAAAAGAAAACAAAGACAGACACAGCTACAAATTAGCTGTGCTAGCTTAAGTATCATAACACCCAATCTTGTTTTCAACTCGTAAAAAACACCTGATAGCAAAAAAAAAATGTTACTATGACTATGCTAACTCCCAACCTTGTTAGTAACATGTAAAGAACAAACAGTCCAACACCGCTACATGTTAGCTGCATTAGCCACATTAGTATATTTACAATGAAACCCAACACTTTGTAACACGTAAAAAATAGACTAATAACACTACAATAAACATTACTGTGACTATGCTAACTCCAAACCAAGGTAGTAGCATGTGAAAAAAAACAAAGACTGGTCATTGTGATTCATAAAAAACAAATGATACATATAAAATGAATGTTACTGGGACTATGATAACTCCCAACCTTGTTAATATAAGATAAAAGAAAAACAATCCAGCACTGCTACATGTTAGCCACGTTAGCATATTCACAATAAAACCCAGCCTTGTTTGCAACAAAAAAAAACCCACAAACTGATACCAGTAAAATAAATGTTACAGTGACTATGCAAACTCCCAACACTGTAAATGCATGTAAAAAAAACACAGTCGATTACCGTGACATGTTAGACACGTTAGCGTATTCACCAAAAACAACCCAACATTTTAACAGATCAGCACGTACCTCTCAAAATCACTTCAACATCAGTAAACAGAGTCAGAATGAATCAATATATAAAACGCTCCAGATTATAAGGCGCACCATTGTTTTTTTCTTTTTTTAAATAAAATTAAGGCTTTTAATTGCACCTTATAGTACAGTATATAATTATTTTGAATGCTACACAGGGGAATGTATGTGCTGGACTGTGTTTTCAACTTAGCAGACTGTAACTTTAACTTTGGCCTTCAAACTGTTTTTAAGTTTCGTCTCATTTAGCTGTCAAGCTTATAGCCCTTGATCAGAATAGATGTGTGGAAACTCAAGTCGCACATTTAGACCGTTTTCTGCTCACAGAAGATAATCTGGTTTATTTCCTGCCCAAGTCAGAGCCTCATTCATGCACAGTAAAGCTCCAACCAATCTTTGATGTTTGGTCTCTAGTGTTTCTTTTGAGTATTTTTCTGTATAAATCCTCTACGATGAGACTTCAGATTCTATCGATTTCTGTTCCAAAGAAACTATAGGCTAAAATCTTTCATTTGCACAGTTTTGGGGTTCTTCAGAGGATAGATGTGCACAATTTGTTGGATGCTCTCTCATAGCTCAGAGAAATTACAGATGCAACAGTCCTGTGGGGGAGTCTATATTGAGAAAAGAAACATTCTTTTAAAGTTTATCGGCTTGATAGAAGCGGTCCACGATGGTGAACGATTTAGCCTGCAGACAGGCTTCTATGCCTTTCACCTGAATATCTGTGAGTTTTGGAGTTCACACTTTGACTTTGGGTCAATATGTACAAAAAAAATGTGTTTTTACACAAGGACGAACACACTCACGGCATAGCAGGGGATTTTTGCTCAGATTGACCAGATTTACCTAATGTGTGACATTTCAGCGTGTGGAGTTTTGATAGATGGTTAAAGCTGAACTTAATTAAAATAATAATAATGATTAAAAAATAAGCACACTTTGGACTTTTTACAATTTCTACCTAGTGTTGTTCCACTGAACCCAAAATACTGTTGCAGTTCCACAAATGACCACTGGAGGCTGGTTTTCAACTAAAGCAAATTTTTACTGATTGAAGTTAAAAAGTCAAAATTTGAATAGAAAAAAATCTTTGAAGTTATTAAAAGGGTTTTAAAGTAGTTTAAAAAACTGTATCAAAACAAATGTGCATTAATAGGAGCCCGTGGTTTTGTGATTGACAGACATCTGGACATATGGGTAAACACTAAAGTAAACACTTTGTCTCAGTCACTCATGACAGTTTTTTGATATTGACCTTTCATATGAATGTTTTCTTGAATATTGTAAAGCCTTTTATTAGAAGTTATGAACTTGATTATGATAACTGTAAAAAAATAAGTTAAATGAAGCATTTAAGGGGGGTGGGATTATACATTTTCGTCTCCTCCCACTTCCTTTCGAGCAATTAATTAATAACGTGAGCACAATAGGGGTGGGAATATCCTCCTGCGGCTTTCTTTTTTTTAAAGTATTTTTTGTTTTGATTGCTTGAAATAAACTACTTCCAATCCTCCCTTTTCCTGTTGGAGTGGGCGGAGCAAAGTCCCCCTGATACACTTTAGGCCTCATTTTCATGCGTTCAAACATCCATTATTTCTTTATGCAGATTAGAAACTTTCTTTTAAAGTATAGAGAATAAACTTCTTTTTTGCTGCACAGACTGCACTTTTGATATGGTGCAGATCATAACTTTGTTAAATTCTTTGCCTCAGCCTGTTGAGGAAACGAACATTTGTCTAGTAAGTTTGTTCTGTTTCATATATATAAAATAACAGTTTTAGATAAAGCTTTAGAGGCCAGTGGAAAAAGTGAGACAGACAGACGTGGAGTCTGTCTTCCTACTAAGAAGAGCAGTAAAGGTTGTTTATGTGTGCAGACTGCAGCGTGAGCGCGTCCCACACGGCTGCTTGATTGAAAGAAAACAACATCAATCTAGCGCAGGCCCCAAGGCCTTTAAATAACCAGCAGGCAGTTTAGAGCAGAAATTCCCTCCTTGCTGCCACTGCTGGGGCCGATGTCGGACACAAATGGGAACATACTGATGCAGAAACAGAACATATAGGGTTTTTTAATATTATTTTGGTTGCCATCCATATCTATAATTATGAATACATAAAAAGCCTGTGTTATGTGAGTTCCTCCCTCCATAGGTTTGCATTGTTGTTACTTTCATTCATCTCCAACATAATCCAAAAATGTCAAGGACACACATGGTTGAGGAGAGGGAGGGGCAAGAACTGAATGCAAGAATTAGTCAAGCGTGTATTTTTTATTCCCCCACTCTCCTTTTTCTGTTGCCCTCTCACCCCTGTGCTGCCCCCTCTCTTTATCTGGGCTGCCCTTTGGTGTGTGTGAGCATGTGTGTGTGCGTTTGAGAGGGAGGAAGGAGCTGCAGGGAGCGCGAGCTGGGTTATCAGAGGTGTGGGCCGAGCTCTTGCAGGAGTTTTTTTTTTCCATTCTTACTCTGCTGAGTTTGGGTGTTTCTGTGGGGCAAACAAAACGACAGTCGATGACCTTTTTGAACCGCAGAAACATCTTTTTGCATTTTCTACAGATTTTAGAGCATGTGACAAAAATATAAAGATGTATTTTAACATTGATTTTTAGAGATTTCTTGTCTTTTCATTGTCAAATAAGCAAAAACATCTGATTTGGGTTTGAGTAGTTTTTCTCATATTTTATTGATCATCACTGTAACCGAGTACTTGCAGAAAGCGATGCTTTTTTTTTAACCCCATATTCTCCACAACTCAGCCAGAAAGACCTGCCCCCTTCTCCCCGCAGAGCCCTGAAGCAGTGCCCCAGGAGAACAGAGGTAAATAACTCCCCCCCCTGTACCTCACTGCGCTCCCAAAGCTCCAACCTCACACCTCCCCTCTGCTATCTAAGTTTGTTTGCCGGCAGGCTGCTCCCTGGACTTGTTTGGCTTTAAGCTCGGAGTATACTTTGAAGACGCTGCAGCAAAGAGGAGGCAGTGAAACAAATCAATCCAAAGCGTTGGGGTGGCGTCTGCTCTTCGTTTCTGTGTGCACGCACAGATCGTTTGGATGCAAGCCCAAAAAGCATGAGCGCAGGTCCCGGTCCGCTAATATTTATGTTAAAGACGTGAAAAAACACAGAAGTGCAGCCTTTCACACAACATGACAAGTGTTTTTCTATTTTGTAGCTCAAAGACATTTTTTCTCAATACAGTTTTTTTTGTTTAAAAGTTTGTTTTGTCACTTCAAGCTTAACACTTTGACAAAGAAAAGAAGTGTAAAAGTTGAACATCTATTTAGCGCTCCACAGCATCATAGCTGAAACATCAACTGACAGTTTTTTTTTTATCTTTGCTGTTGATGGAAATGTCTTCTGATATGTTAAAATTTGTGCTGTTTGTTGCAGTGAAAGCTCTGTAGAGAATAGATCACCCACGAGCATCTTCACAGACAAGAGTTTTAGTTTATTTGAAACCAGGGGTTTTAAATGTAATATTTATGCTGCATTTGAAAAAGAAAATAATTTGAGATGGATTTGTTTGTGTTGAAGTAAAGTCTTAGTGATTGGAACCCATATGGGGGTTGACCTGTACAGAGTATTTTGTTGTCCGGCCCCTGGAGAGTCATAGGAATGGCTGCATCTTAAGCTATTTCACACACTGACCTCAGCGATGGGCGTTCAAGCAACCACTTTTAATGAAAGTCTATGCAAACGTACATATTTGTGCATTTCGGGCTTCCGTGTTCAAAACTCTTGCATTCTTGCATAGCTACAAACTTTTTTAATACAATTTTCTGACTCTATGTACAAAACGCCATAGAACACAAACAAGTTAAACCAGGTTGAGTTTTGACCAATCCGGGACTTAGATTTGTTAGTGACGAATGGATGGCGTCCCCTTTAATTGATGGAAGTACCAATTATTTGAATACTAATCATACAGGAGTATTGATAATTTATTCCAGTTACTAAACTGGAATAAATTACATTGTTATTCCTTGACAATGTTTTATTTTCCCTGTGATCCTGGTGTCCCCGTAGATCAGGGGTAGGGAACCCTGGTCCTCGAGAGCCACCTTCCTGCATGTTTTCCAATATACCCTGCTCTGGCATGTTCTTATTGGCTGGACACACCTGAACCAGGTAATTGTTTGAGTCCCTCCCCATGTCAATTACCTGGGGTTCCAGGGTTCCCTACCCCTGCCATAGATGGTACACTCTAAATAAATGACCGTTACCTTGGTGTAAAAAGTTATTCTGCACTTACGTGATGGTAAAAGATTGGTTGTTTTCATGTTTGTTTTTTGAGTCAGCCCGTCATTTTTCCAACATCACATGAATGCAGCATTTTTTCATGCTCGCATCTTTCCCTGAAGGACATCAACCTGTTGGCGAAATTGGCTCTAAAATGAGAGCAAAAACTGCAGTTTTGACATAAAACCCCAAAATGTTCTCCTTTAAAATGTATATATTTAAATCAAAGCATGTTAAAGCATGTTTTTGCCCAGATCCCATGTTATTTCTTTCTCTTTTGAGGTAGATTACCAAAACGTACCACGCCAAGACATTCTCACTCCCAAGTCATCATAAAGTGATGTTTGGTTAAGGACCCCTCCGTGTCACTTTTTGACGTTTTGGGTATTCCCAAGTCGTCGTTTTTCGATGCACTGGTTGTTCCCATTAAATCACGGGTACCCAACCTCCGGGCCCCGAACCAGAACCGGTCCAGTACCGCGATGCATAGTGCACCGATAGCCAAACCTGGTACCGGTACCCTAACCCGACACCAAACCAGATGCATTAGCAAACCTGCACTGGTACCAGACGTGGTACCGGGCGCAAAGCAGACTTGAACCAGTACTGGGTTAAGGTTAGGTTACCGGTACTGGATTAGGGTACCAGTACTGGATACGTCCCAAGAGCCAGTGCACATGCAGTACTGCATCTGGTACTGCGTCCCGAGAGTTGCAGACCCTTAATTTTATGAACAGCCAGCACATCAAAAAATGAAAAGTTGGAGACATCCACAACATAAGAGGGGTCCTTAACCAAACGTCAATATATGACGACTATGGTGCCTTTACGCTGCGCTAAAGTATGGTCCACGTACTGGGTATGCAGATAAGTGCCTGTAAGATGGTGACTCAAACTACACTTCCTACATTTCTAATAGTTAGGCCCAATCCAGATTCTTCCCTTCTTCTTTTTCCTCCATTTGAAGGGGCAGTTTAAGTGCTAGTTGTGTCCGGGAAATGTATTTATAAATCCAACCCTCTAAACGGAGGGTAAACAAGTGTTATGGTTTGGGGTTTACTTTATTTGGTTTTGTGTTTTTGTACTTTGTTGCTGTTTCCATCAAATAAATCTTCTCTGAATTAACACCCAGTCTGGCTCTGCGTTGGGATCTGTCTACAAACCCTGACAGAATAACCTGGCCACAATGGATCCCGCAGAGCTAGACAAGGTGAAGCAAGCCATCACTTCCCAAGGGGCTCTTATGGGACAGCATGACCGAGCTCTTCAGGAGATCATGTCTTCCCTCCAACATCTCTCCACCGGAGTGAACCGGCTCGGCGGTCGTCTGGACGTGGTTTCCTCCCAACTCGACTCCCTAACGCCTTCAGGCCAAGCTCCTTCCGTGGACCTCAACCCAGCTCCAAGTCCAGCTCCTCCTCTAGCTCCTGCCTCGCAGCCCAGCGAGCCCTTCATCCCCACTCCGCACAGGTACTCAGGAGAACCTGGACTCTGCAAACAGTTTCTCCACCAGTGCAGGCTCGTGTTTGA
>NC_050522.1:15130582-15135278 GCF_002922805.2 Oryzias melastigma
TTTTAGTTTATTTGAAACCAGGGGTTTTAAATGTAATATTTATGCTGCATTTGAAAAAGAAAATAATTTGAGATGGATTTGTTTGTGTTGAAGTAAAGTCTTAGTGATTGGAACCCATATGGGGGTTGACCTGTACAGAGTATTTTGTTGTCCGGCCCCTGGAGAGTCATAGGAATGGCTGCATCTTAAGGTATTTCACACACTGACCTCAGCGATGGGCGTTCAAGCAACCACTTTTAATGAAAGTCTATGCAAACGTACATATTTGTGCATTTCGGGCTTCTGTGTTCAAAACTCTTGCATTCTTGCATAGCTACAAACATTTTTAATACAATTTTCTGACTCTATGTACAAAACGCCATTGACCACAAACAAGTTAAACCAGGTTGAGTTTTGACCAATCAGGGACTCTGATTTGTTAGTGACGAATGGATGGCGTCCCCTTTAGTTGATGGAAGTGCCAACCATTTGAAAACTAATCATACAGGAGTATTAATAATTTATTCCAGTTGCTAAACTGGAATAAATTACATTGATAATCCTTAACAATGTTTTATTTTCCGTGATCCTGTTGTCCCCATAGATGGTACACTCTAAATAAATTGACCGTTATCAAGGTGTAAAAAGTTATTCTGCACTTATGTGATGGTAAAAGATTTCTTATTTTCCTGTTTTCATGTTTGTTTTTTGAGTCAGCAGTCATTTTTCCAACGTCACATGAATGCAGTATTTTTTTATGCTCGCGTCTGTCCCTGAAGGACATCAACCTGTTGGCGAAATTGGCTCTAAAATGAGAGCAAAAGCTGCAATTTTGACATAAAACCCCAAAATGTTCTCCTTTAAAATGTATATATTTAAATCAAAGCATGTTAAAGCATGTTTTCGTCCAGATCCCATGTTATTTCTTTCTCTTACGAGGTAGATTACCAAAACGTGCCACGCCAAGACATTCTCACTCCCAAGTCATCATAAAGTGATGTTTAGTTAAGGACCCCTCCGTGTCACTTTTTGATGTTTTGGGTATCCCCAAGTCGTCGTTTTTCGATGCACTGGTTGTTCCCATTAAATCACGGGTCCCCAACCTTTTTGTTGTAGCATGACCCTTTTAAAGTGCTAAAACTGCTGTTGTTATGTATATTTTAAGCACTGTAAGCTCCGCCCTAACGCTACCAGACAGGCGATTATTGGTGACGTCATCAAATGAAAGTGACGTTCAAAATAATAAACACTATTTTTTCATAACTCTCCATTTGGAGGGCCAATTGAAGGCGAAGGGGGTAGGGCTAGGGAAAATGGAAGAATTTGGATTGGACCTTAGGAGCACGCACTGATCACGTAAACAACACCACTGGCTCCTTGTGCAGTGCAAAGGGTTTGGAGGGGTCAATAAAAATGAAAAATCTGTTCGACAAGCCTGCATCTCCCTTACTTCACCCTTTCTTATGTGTGTTATGTGTTCACTGCAACATGGCCGTAGACATTTTAACTTTTCAGGTTCACCAAGCAGTCTACGATCTTGATATTTCCTGCAAGCACCCCGTATACCCCTAAGGGCAGTTGTGATTAAGACGTTGGAAACAAAAGAGCTCTGGAGTTCACAGGAGGTGGGATCTGACCCTGCTTTCCTCTCTGAACTGCAGATATGAAGATGGAGCAACCTTCTCCTTTGCGTGTCTGTCTCCTGGTAACGCAGTCCTCTGGGTCAGCTGGTAAAACAACCATATGGCGGAGGTTTCGACAAAGAACACGCGTAAGCACTTTTCAGGCAGTCATACACTGTGTCCAGGCAAGCCCACTGTCTGCACAAGTGACAGATAGAGGTTGCAGACTCTGCAAAAACTCTCCTTTCTTTTTGTAAAGTTGGAACACAGTCTTCTCCGTCTCCGACACGCCTCAGTGTCACAAGGTGGTGCCGGCTGAAGACAGACAAAGCAAGTCTGGTTAGGATTAGTTCCTCGTAATGCAGTAACCTCGGCCTGAAAGTCTAGACCGACGTTTGGGTTGTAGTATCTTTCCCCTGCACCTGTTCTCTCCCCGGTTTGTGGAACAATCTTCTCAGTGCATGCCTATTGCATTTCCTTTGAAGGCTTATTTTTATTTCATGTGTGGGTATACTGTGGCAGCTGATACTCAGCTGGGATTCACAACGACAAAACGTATCTGGTGCGGAGAAGTTACGGGACCTCAGAGGAAACGCTCCGTGAAAAGGTCTCCAGAGACTGATCTTTAAAACACTATGACTCATAGCGGGATTTTTTGGCATGAAATGAGGAGTCAGCCTTGGATGGATTGTTCAGAGCACACGGAACAAGGTGATGATGATATTCAGATGTAGGAGGAGGTGTTCAAGGAAAGCTCACCGCAACGGGTGTTTTGGCTAAACTTGTGACCCGCCACCAGGTCTGAGTAATGGTGGGAATAAAATATAGATAAAGAACAAAGCTTAGTGCTTTTGGACACTAAAATTAAAAAAAAAACTGCCATTATATAGTCAAACAGTTCATTTTTTGACAGTGTTTGCTGGATTCATTATGTATAGACCCAATCTGATGAAAATAGAGTTTTTAACTTGTTTTTGTGGCAATTTTCTCACGATGGAGGATATATACTAGGAAAATTAGGCTTAAAATTGCATTTCTGAGTATTTCTTAGTTCAAATGGTTGTAAATCAGGTGTTTACGAAAAAAATACTGGGATACCAGGAGTCCCACCCATAACTCAGACGCAAATTTCTAATGAACTCCTGCCGCCCTGCAGAAACGATGTCCTAGAAAACCACACGTTTTTAGATTTTGTCTAAAAAGGACATAACCATGATTAAAAGACCACTGGGAACACTTTTACAATAGATCAAAAGATGATTGGAGTGGGACTTGAAGCAGTCAAAATCCTCTTTGCACACAAATGTGATATTTAAGTCCCTTTGGTATAATTTGACCTAAATAATGTGTTTATCTTACAAAAAATATTACGTTTTTTATATTTGTAAGATTTCGCATGTGTGATTTGGGCCTGCAGCAAAAGGCACCTGGAGAAAACCCCACACAAACCAGGAACCCTGTTGCTGCGATGCAACACTAATGTGCCGCCAGAGGCTGAAAGTAACATTCAGTTGTTGCTGGATGTTCTTATTTCAGCAAAGGATTTGATTCTAACATGTAATCTAATAAGTCTTTGGAAGATTGAAAACTACTTATATGCAAGCAAATCAATTAGTCGGCTGACAAAACTCTTAAAAAAAAATCTTAAAGCGGTTTGTGCTCGCTAGTGTGTGCATCTGCATGCTGCTCTTTCCCATGCATGACTTTGTGTAGTTTCTCTTGCACAACTCGCCACATACACCCAAGCTGCCCCTTGAGGAAGTGGTTACCTTTCAGGCTTTCTGGTTTCACATATCGAGCTGTGTTTGTGAGGCAGCGTGTGTGTGTGAATGTGTGCGTGAGACGGAGCGAGGGCTCTCGCACAGTGGGGATTAAGAGAGGCCCGGTTCAAGGTAAAAAGACAGCCGTGGTCACTCCCTCCTTTGTCTCACTCCTCCAGCCCCCCCGCGCCTGTCCTCACCCTCCGTGGTGGCGCTATGATGGATGGCAGACTGCAGGGGTGAAGGTGGAGGAGCATGTGACCAACAGTCTGACTCGGGGGTTTGTGTGAAGCTCTTTCCAGGAATGTGAAGCCTGTAACCGTATAATGACTCACTAATCACAATGATTTGATAATCGGGGAGGGGGGGCTTTCAAACAACTGAAGCACACACATGTATGTCCTTGTATGATTCCACACACACATGCGCTGACATTAAAATTAATTCCCTGAGCCTCTTTAATGGTGCGAGGGTTTATGTCGTCACGTGTCACCATAACTTGCAATGAAAATAAAACCCAAGCACATTATACTTTAATTAGCCATTTTATACTCCCCATTAAAAGACTCCTGTTTCTACTACCCAATGATAACAGTTTGAAAAGTAATATTAGACTTTATGGCCTATCCACACTAAATCTGGATGATAAAGAGGTTAAGGTGGCCGGACTCAATGTGGCATTAGCGTGCTCCAACACGGTTTCAGGATTTTAACTCAGTCACATGGCAAACAATTGATTTGGGCTCCTCAGTGCGGTGACCCAGAAGTGCAAATCAAAACAACAAATCACTAAACAAAAAAAATGTATAAAACAAAACAATTACATGTTTTAGAAATCAAAATAAAATTCCAGGAATTAAAATATAAAAGAAAAAAAACGTTAGAAAATGGAAAATCCTACCTGAGAGTATTAGAGGGAGCTTAAAAATAATATATATATTTATGACATAAAATCATAATTTTGTGACAATAAAGTTGTAAAATTATGAGGAAAAAGTAAAAAAAAAAATTGCAAGACTAAAGTTGCAAAATTATAAGAAAAAGTCTCAATTTTACAAGAATAAAGTTGTAACATTATAAAAAAAGTCAAAAAATTGCAAAAATAAAATCATAAAAATTATGACAAAAAGGCGGAATTTTTTTAGAGTAAAGTTGTACCATTTTAAAGGAAAAAATTAAAACATCATGTGAACAAAATTGTAAAATAAGTAAAAAAAATTTGCAAAAACAAAGTCGTAAAGTTGTAATTTTATGATATTAAAGTCGTAAAATTATTAGAAAAATTGGAATTTTACAAAAATGAAGTCGTAATATTACAATAAAAAAATTTCTAGA
>NC_050522.1:15136248-15142423 GCF_002922805.2 Oryzias melastigma
ACTCCTAAAATGATATGAAAAAGTTGCAATTTTCTAAGAATATTTCCAAAAGAAGACATTTCTTTAAGCTTCTGGCCACAGCCATTGCAAAAGTTCTGCAATCGATTGCTCGATCAACTCTTTCAGACAGTTTGGCCAAAGCAACCTTCTGCTTTATCTCTTCTTGAAAAGTCAACATCTAATCAATCATCTCTTTTTTTGTGCTTATTTTTGCTTTTTAATTGTCCTTGTGATCTTTAACATGTTTTTGCATTTAGGGATTAGTTGGTGTAATTTCCAAGTCAGGGCCACCGCACATTAAAGCTTCAGCTGCTTTTGATCTAAAAGTCAGAGAGGAAAAAAAAGAAAATCAAAGCAAAACATGTGGAATTGATACACTGTCAATGAAACATCTGTTTAAACGAGTTCTAAAACCATATCTGAGGAAACAATAACTAAGCATCACATTTGTTCTGAAGAACAACACATAGAAATGAAATTGACAACACACTACATACAATACATACATGGACCAGTGCTGCAGCTTCATGTTTAAATACAGGGGAGTGTATTTTTTCTTCTCCCATAATTCAAAGTATGGTGCACAAATCAATATGTAAAAGATTTAACTAACTTTGAGGCGAAAGTCACAAAGTTAGTTGTAAATACAATCTAGATATTTGTCTTTTTGTTTGCATCACCTGTAGAAAGCACAACAGGGAGATAAACTGACAAAGTTCACCAGAAACCAACAATTTGCTTTATATCAAGATAATCTTGTTTGCACCTGTGGTTTTAACCAAAACTGCCATTACTCTCATAATTTGATTCATTTTTTTTTCAATTGATAAAATCAAACTTTATTTGTCGAGCATTTTTCCAACAAAAGTAGATCAAAGTGCCTCACATAAAAACATTTTCCAAATTTAAAAATATATATAAAACACATACAATACAATACCCAGGTTTCTCACACACTGAGAAGTTTTATATTTTTGTTTTGATAATAAGATCTCTCTCTTGTCTTTAGAACCAATAGCTAAAACCTCTGTTTGTTCCTGGTTGAGCTGTAAGAAGTTCTTGACTCTTCGTCATCAGGAGACACAGTGATGTAAAGTTGTGTATCATCAGCGTAGCTGTGAATAAAAATGCCTTCTAATGATGTCCATAAGTGGCAGCATATGATTAAAAAGTAGTGGGTCTAAGATTGTTGTTTGGGGGCAATAGTCAGGATTTAACAATATTAACATTTTTAGATAGACAATGCTCAAAAATACTTTTATTAATGAAGGCTTTATAACAAAAATGAATGTTTATGCATAAAATTTGAATATAAAATGATTTAGAATATCATCAGGCTATTTTGTGGTTGTAAAAACATGTTATGATATCCTTTTTGGAACAATAAAAATCACAAACAAAAATGTCAACTATCAACTTTGAAACACTTAAGCTGGGTAATAAATGCACTGCCTTTCGCTTAAACTTTCATCCACATTCTGTCACCTGCAAACGTGTTTATTTAAGGCATACAAACACCTCATCTTACACAGCCTGCACCTTACATCCTGTCTGACTGTGATCACAGAGGAGAATATGTCAAGCCACCGCCGCGCTTCAACCACACCTCCACGCTTGTCTTTGCAGTTGCACAAGCATACCACTTTGAAAAAAAAAGAAGAAGCAAACGTGCATTTATTTAAAAACACAGAGCACCGTGATCAGGCTTCAGCGTGGAACAAACACTTTTTTTAAATGCAGAGCAGAAAGGAAGCAGCTGAGCACTTGTTATCTGGTGCTTAAACGCTCCCTTTGGTCTGCTGCATCGTCCCGATGTCTGGATCCTAAAAGTGGAAACAAATGGAAGCTTTATTCCAACCAGAAAAACACCAAGACGGACCAATTTAACTTCTGATTAAATGTCTTCAGCAGATCGTAGATCATTTTTCAGCATGTGTTTGTGTTTCGGCACCTTTGTCTTCAAGTGTGCAGTCTTGAGTGTATATTATCTGTGACATATTAACCACGAAGGCGGTAAGGAAAGTGCGATCAATCAGTGCTCGCCTGGAGCCAGTTTCTATTAACATCCCCATCTTCCGGTAATGAAACGAAGCTCACATTCTCAGGCAGAAAAAACAAGAATGACTGAGTGTGATGGTGTGAATATGAAACAGCGTCGTTATCTGACTTCCTTATCAAGAATCACTATATATTGTCTTGAGCGTGTGAATTAAAATGAGTACTTTCTGTTTCCAATATGGAGTTTTATTCCAGTTGCATTGACGGCCAGTCTGTTGAATCAGCTCAACCACTTCTAACTAATAAGGTTGTTATCAGTGTGTCAGTTTAGTTGCCATCATCTAAGATGATAAAATAAGTCAAATTTGTTTCTCTATTTGTCTAATTGAGTGTGTGTTTCTGGTTTTTACTGCGCATGTAACCCTTGTGCTATTCAAGGCATGTTTACAGTAAAAGTAGGGTCATCTGGACTGTGGGCCCTGCCCATAGTAATTTGTTCATTACAAATACAGTCTTTTTCAAACTAAGTGTTTTCATCTGCTCCTGATCAGAAGAGATTCTGGTTCCGGGTTTGTCGTAGATGCTTTGAAACTTGATTACATTAATGATATTAATGATCCTTAATAGCCTGAATCTATAAATATTTGATACTAAGTCCTGAACCGGAGTTCATGTAGAGAAAATGGTATGGTCGAGTCGGGGTGGGATTATATAAGTTCGCTTCCTTCCACTCCCTTTCAAGTGATCTACTTGTGATTTATTAAGTGATATGCTATGTATGTATTATGACCTGATTGCTTGAAATAAACCAATTCAGTCATTCATTCATTCATTCATTCATTCATTCATTCATTCATTCACAATGATTTGAGTAAGGAAATACTCAGAAATGCAAATTTAACATGCTAAAAACACCAAAACCATGCATACACACACACACACATATAGCTTGATGTCATACAGTATATACTTATATATATATATATTTAAAAAAAACGCCCCTCTCACCCTCCGCGGTTGATTTCTCCTCTTAGCTCAGGACCTCTACCAGAGGCCTGGGAGCTTTAGGATCCTTCGCAGTATCTTAGCTCTACCTAGTGCTGCGCTTTTCTGGACTGAGATGTCTGAGGTCTTTCCAGGAATATAGCCACTCCTCCAGTTTGGAGGTTTCAGCCCCGAGTACTCCAATTACCATGGGCATCACTTTCACCTTCCAAGCTTTCTCCAGTTCCTCTCTGGTTTTTCTCCAGTTTCTCATGTTCCTTCTTGATGTTACCATCGTTGGTACTGCCACATCCAACACAGCTGCTTTCCTCTGTTCTTTATCCACCACTATAATGTCTGGTTGGTTCTCCATTACCATCCTGTCCGTCTGTATTTAGAAGTCCCAGAGGATCTTTGCTCTCTCATTCTCTACCTCTTTCTGAGGTGTTTCCCATTTTGACTTTGGGGTTTCCAGTCCATATTCTGTACATGTTTCTGGATATTATTCCAGCTACTTGGTTGTGGCGCTCCATGTTTGCTTTTCCGGCCAGTATCTTACACCCTGCAGTTATGTGGTGGATTGTTTCCGGTGCCTTTTTGAACAGTCTACACCTTGGGTCTTGTCTGGTGTGGTAGATCTGAGCCTCTATCGCTCTGGTGCTAAGGGGTTGTTCCTGTGCTGCCAGGATCAGAGCTTCTGTGCTGTCCTGCAGGCCAGCCCTCTCCAGCCATTGGTAGGACTTCTTGATATCAGCCACTTCAGTTATTGTCCGGTGGTACATTCCATGCAGGGGCTTGTCCTCCCATGAGGTTCTGTCCTCCAGCATCTCATACTCTGCTCTCCATTGTCTGAGACATTCACTGAGAACACTGTCAGTTGGGGCCTTGAGCTTGACATATTCATCCATCTTGGATGTTTCATCCAGGATAGTGGCTTCCACGCTCACTTGTCCTCGGCCTCCTTCCTTGCAGCTAGTATACTGGATTTGGGATGGAACCCTCCATGTATGGTGAGGAGCTTTCAAGTCTTAACATCCCACAATTTCTTTGCCCATTTCAGTAAAAAAAAATACTGTATTTTATGTTTATTTTCAAGAAGAGTCTAATTTGTTTTTTTAATGAGGTACAATCTGATAGAAAACTGGACACTAATAAGATTTTGATTGTCTTGTTGAGAAGAACAATTTTATTAAGTGTCTTTCAATAAAGTCAGTTTAGATCTCCGTAAAGTAATAAAAATCTAACAGGCAGCCCATTATTATTACACTATTACTCATTTAGCATCTTCTTGAATAAACCAATAAACTCAAACTGAGAATAAAAGAAAAAGCATAAACTGAAGAGCAGCGAAGGCCCTAAAGCTGTTGACAAGAATTAAAAATGAATATTTTAAATACAGACCATTTACCCTTATAAGGGAGGACGTTTCCAAAGGCTGCATGAGTTTCCCAGGACTGAAAGAACTGTGAGTCATGATAAACAGCTTGGAGCAATTTTCAGCAAAGTGGGACGTCTTCACAACCTCAGAGTGGAGTGCAGCCCCCACACTCATTCTACTCAACCTGCACAGCATTTCTGCAAGATTCTGATCTTCTCTGTCTCGGCTTTAACAAAAGAAAAAAGCTGCAGAACATACAAATTCATCACAGTTAATGGGCTTGTTGATTTTAAAGGGACTTCATGTGATGTTTTTATGCTGTCTGTTGTGAAGATGACATATTTGTTTATAATTCAGAGCAGAATTCTCTGCTTTAACAAATCCAACTCTGATTAAAATGATGATGTAGGACTTATATTAAATAAAATTAAACTTAAATTGGCATTTCTGAGTATTTCTTTGTTCAAATTGTTGTAAATTACATAAACAGAGAACTCTCAGTAAAGGGAAAGGGGGCGGGGTTGCTCCTTCCAACCATCCACAATGCAGAGGTAAATTTCTAATAAACTACTGCCACTCTGCAGAAACTATGTCCTAGAAAACTATTTAAAATATTGACTAAAACAGCTTAAATATAATTAAAAGACCACAGAGAATGGTATTAAAATAGATCAAAGAAGTTAAGAGCATATTTAACCTGTTGCCCCTCAAAACTGTTGGCTTTAAGATATGCTGCTGCTAACACTGATTTCTGTGTTTCTCTTCTGTTCCATCTGGGTTCTTCGGTGCACCTGTGAAACCTTTCTTGGCAACAAATTGAGTGCAAAACATGAAACACTGTTCAGAGTTTGATATATTCAGCCTCCAAAATCTGATCCCTTGTAAAAGTTGATCAAAACATCATTCAAATGCAGTTTAAGTCTTACTATTGCCCTGAAATTAATTAAAACACAGCACAATTCTTATAATTGCCCCAGTTCTTTTTTGCTTCATTAGCTGCTAATACTTTTTTAGATGGTAAATATTAAAATGCCATTATTTATGTGTTTA
Organism: Oryzias melastigma; assembly: GCF_002922805.2. NCBI lineage: Eukaryota > Metazoa > Chordata > Actinopteri > Beloniformes > Adrianichthyidae > Oryzias > Oryzias melastigma. The sequence goes on from NC_050522.1 coordinate 15,141,659, forward strand.
ATTAAAACTATTTTATTGAGATTTAGAGAAGTTTCCAAAACTTAGATTTTCTGGCTGAGTCCACAGAAATCATCCCGTTTTTGTTTTCAGGCTACAGAACATTTGGTCAGAAGGTCATTTTTGCACTTTAAATTCAAGACTTTTTGATTTTGATTTTATTATTATTGTTTGTGTTGAAGGTTTTTTCTAAATTGATCCTTTTTTAATTTCAAAATGTTTTGATTTATTAGTCTTTATTTAAGGTGGAAATTCATTTTTTTTTTGTAAAACACAGTGTTACGGCCCACCAAAGAAAACAAATAAATTAATATTATGAGATTTAAAGTAATAAATTTACTACTTTAAAACACGTAGATTTGCAAGAAAAAAAGTCAGAAATTTAGCCTCTCACTTTAAAAGTCATAAATAGACAGAACGACTTTATTCTTGTAATTTAACGGTTATGACTTTTTTCTCTTAAATTTATGACTTTAAAGTCATAAATTAAAAAAAAAATGTTTTAAAAGTAATGGCCCTAACACTCCATTGTATTTTTAATCCTATATCAACTTTTTATTATTTTTTATCTAAAAATTATGATAGTGCTACTCTGAGAAGTAGTAAAATATATCAGTTATGAGTTTGATTTTTTAACTCTTTTTTTTAAACTACTTTTGCTTCCTGAAATATTTTTTTACGGAAACCGTACAAAATGTAATATATAATGTAAACATATAAAAATTTATAGTACCAATCATAAAATTTGCATACTTAAAGATACATTTG
>NC_050522.1:15142463-15179012 GCF_002922805.2 Oryzias melastigma
TCAAGTTGATTGAATCAAACATTTTCAGCTGTTCTGGAACCGAAAACCCTGAGTTTGGGAATTTTGAGCCCAGTGACTCTAAGTTCAGGTTCGAACTCTAAATTTGTTGAACCTGCTTCTTGAAACGGGCCCCAGGTTGTTTGTGCATCAAATGATATGTTGGTGCGATCTGAACTTTAGGACCACTGCACAAACCAATAGTCTGGAACCCGAAATTGCAAGGATGTGCCAGGAAATAAATAATAATAACAGGTCTATAAATAATACTAAAACATTTAAACTCAAACATATATTCATGAAACAAACAAAAAGAGTGATAAAGCAGACAAGGACAAACTGACAAACCAGACATTTGAATAAACTGACTCTCATTATCTTAAATGAAGACAGCTGTGGATAATTAGCAACGAGAACCAGGTGTGTCTGTGACAGGTATTGCACTAAACATGATACAAAAAGAGGGAAAAAAATAACAAACATTAAAAAAACTAACAAAAATGACAATAATTTCCATAAAACCTTTGAAACATACTTCTTTAGATCTTGAGTTTCATCATTTGTAGCAGCTGACGGGTTTGACTGCAAACCTGCCGTCTGTAACAGCATAGAAGAAACTCTTTGGTTAGTTCTAGAGTAAATCACTAGATATGTACTTGTATGGTAAAACAAGATGCAGAATTTATATGCTTAAAATATACAAAAATAGGTATATAGTGAAATGGGACAAAGTCCTAAAAATTAAGCCTTAAATTCAGTTATTTAATAAGTTTGTAATGATTATAAAAATCTGTAGTTATTTAACTAGCTGTTGAATAACAGTGAGTTTGTGTTGATTTTCCTTTTACACAGCTCTCTACTGTAACAACATTTTTCTGCATTTTCACGCCTTGTAATTGTCAGACATAAACATAAAAAAACAAAAAAACATGATGAATCTGTCTGTAGTTTTCTTACACTTGCATGTGTCAGATCTGATCGGGGCTGACCTGTATTTGTTGATGAAAAGCCAGAGCTGGCAGCGTGGAGTAATCTAATTCCTGCTTGAATTGAAGGGACTGTCAGAGCGAAGCAGAGCTGACACAGTCACAGGAAGAAACCCATCTGATGTTCTTAACAGCAATAAGACAGGACCGGATGTGTCTGTCCATTTAACAGAGCTGCAGGAGCAAGTCTATAGCGGCAATATGCAAGTTTGATCAAACTGCAGACTTTAAATATCTTAAAAATTAGGGTGCAGGAAACAAACACAAAAACATTCTCCATGTAATTATTCTTAGTTTTCTTCTTGAAAAACGTGAAACGTGGAACTGAAACTACAGTTCTTCAACAGAACGCACAATTACTTTACTTTCATATCTGTGTTATAGAAGGATAAAAACAAGTGTCAGAGCTTTAAAACCAAAAAACGAGATTTTTCATAGAAATTGCATCTCTTAAGCAATAAATGTGCAAAAAATGGCTCAGATTGGCTACTTTTATGCTAAAAAGGAGCAAAAAGCATTTCAGCATGACTCATTTTGATCAAAAGAGTTTTTTGTACAGTGAAGTTCATACAAATAGAAACAAATTTTATAGAATTGATATATATACACTTAATAATCAATATTAAATGTCTCCTTGCAAACATAATATTAAGGTTTAATATTTTCCCATCTGTGTCTTGTTAGTAGAAACTTCAAAATAAAATCTGTAAAATCGTCTAAAATTGATTTTAGACGAACAAAGTCATGTTTTAATGTGAAAACACTTTAAGAATGGTTGCCAAACTGAACATAACACATCCTGTTGAATGCCAGCTTTCAGTTAACAGCTGTTACAGGAAAATAAACCAAAATATTTTATTATTAGACACGCTGTAATGCATTAAGGAACACGTGTGGATTTATTAGACACATTTGACAAACATGTGGATCTGAGATCTGTTTGAACTGCCTCTATAATCAATAACAAGGGTTTATGACAAAAACTGGCGGGCACATTTTAAATTTGCATACTTTTCAAACACAAATAGCTTGAGAACTTCCAGGCCTGTTTTTGTGCAGCATGATTTGAAAGTGAGATCATATTGCAAAGTTTATTTCAGCCCAATTGAGTTTGGTGTTGCTCTCAGGACTCATACATCTGTACAGCAGGGATGCAGTCAAATGAGAGTGGAACGGTTTGTCATAACTGTGATCTCTATTAGTCTGTGACTTTTTCACTACTGTATTTTCTGCACTATAGGGCGCAATCTCATTGAACGGTCTATTTTTTAACCTATGGAATGTATAAGGTACACCTATAAAGTGCATTAAGCGACACAAAAGAGTCAGAAATACGTCAGTCAGACTTTATAAACTGAGTTGACTGTAAGTAGAACTTGTTTGTAGCATAGAGCTGCCACCTTTTCATAAAACCTTGGAGTGAGACTCAAAGTAGGAAAAAAAAAAATCACTATATGGCGGCAAGATATGAGATAAGTCAAGCGTAGTTTTTTGAACGTGTAAAATAAAGCATAACTGGTGTAATTTACATTTCACAAAAAAGAAAAAGGAAAGTAACTTTAATTGTATTTCAGCGTGAGAAATAGAGGTGTGGCGAAAGAGAGAGGAATCAATCAAATGCACGAGTCTCACGGCCAATGCGGGAGAGTTGGAAGTTGGAAACTATTCTAACTCCCAACCTTGTTAGTAACACTTAAACACACGTTTGCATATTCACAATAACACCCAACTTTGTTTTCAACTCATAAAAAAACCCACTGATGATTGTAAAACAAACATCCTTGTAACTATGCTAATTCCTAACCTTGTTAGTACATACAAAAAAAAAATCCAACGCTCCTTACACGCTAGTTGCGCTAGCATGCATATTCACAATAATACACAACTTTGATTGTTACTTGTAAAGAAACAGACTAACCACTAAAACTAATGTTACTGTGACTACAGTAACTCCCCACCTTGTTTGTAACATGTAAAAAAGCAAAAACACGGCTGCATGTTAACCACGTTAGCATATTCAGAATAACAGCATACTTTTATTTTCAGCTTATATATATATATATATATATATATATATATATATATATATATATATATATATATATATAAAAAAGGCTAATACAGCTAAAACAACTGTTACTGTGACTCCGCTAGCTTCCATCCTTGTTAGTAACACCTATAAAAACACGAACACTGCTACACGTTAGCCGCGTTAACATATTCACAATAACACCCAACTTTTCATTTTCAGCTAAAACAAACGTTACTGTGACTACGCCAACTCCCCACTTTGTTAATAACACGTAAAAAAACATAAGCGTAAGCTGCACGTTAACTGCGTTAACATATTCTGAATAACAACTAACTTTGTTTTTTTTAACTTCCAAAAAAACAGATTGATAAAACAAACGCTGCTTTGATTACGCTAATTTCCAACCTTGTTGGTAACATTTAAAAAAAAAAAGACAACATGTATTTACAATCCAAGCTTGTTTGAAAGTCATCAAACAACAGACCGCCCCCTAAATAAATGTATCTGTGACTATGCTAACTCCTACCCTTGCTAGTAACGCATAATAAAAAAACACAATTCAACACCGCTACACGTTAGTCGCATTAGCATACTTACAATAACACCCAACCAAGCATTTTGACAGACCGCCACATACCTCTCAAAATCGCTTTAACATCAGTAAACACAACCAGAAGTGATCTGTATATAAAATGCTCTGGATTATAAAACAGATTGTCATTTTATAAAAAAAAATAAAAAAAATCAAGGCTTGGTTGTTATAATGCGGAAAACACGGTTTAGGGGAAAGAGTTCACCAAAAAGGAATCAAATAAGCAGGTTGTCTGCTTTTTACAGAGACATTCTCATTTCTTGCAAATGACTAGATATTGTATTTAAATTCCATCAGACATCCAGTCCACATTTTTCATATTTTTCTTGAACTATGAAAACTTATCCCCAGAGAAAGGAGAACCTGTGGATCCTTTCACATGTTTCTGAATACAAATGAGCTCTGCTTTTTCTATTTTTGTAGATAAAACGTACTAGAATGTCAGAGTAATTAAAAAAGGAACACTCCAGTTATAATGAAGTGATGGTTTTTCCTCATAGTATCACCTTTGAGCACATGCAAATCACATTTGTAACACCTGTGCATCCTTCCTGTCTCTCTTCTTGAACACAATGTCACCTTTGTCGCCCAGGTTGCTCCATGCTTCGTCCCACTGTCACCCGAGTGACACCTCTGTTTCACCTGTTTGTCTGACACTTCGGTGGCACAGCTTGGTGCCTCGTGCTGCTGAGAAAAGAAGGAGACAAGATAGAAAAGTCCTTCCTCCTCTCCTTTGTTTCTCTCTGCCTTGCTAGACTTGATCCCCCCCCACCCACTGTGTCCATCTGTTCATCTCACAGAGGAGCAGGGTGAGGAGGAGGTGGGACATGCAGGAACACCGACACTCACACGGGCTGTAAACAAGAACTCTGCACCCACACAACAACCACAAAAAAGCTTTAAGTAAATGTTTGAAAATTACTATAAATTTAGTTTACAGCTAATAGAACAAAAAAGTTGTAAAAAATGTAAAAATTGTTGGGAGACTGTCACCAAAGTCTGACAATGTTTTTTTTATTTTTTAACTCTTGATTTCTACATATTTTTGCATTATTAATATTTGTATAGTTATAATTTAGAAATTGGATCCCCATCAAATGAAGATTAATCTCCTTGATCAGATCTATGTATGACCATTGTTTGTTAAATGCCCACTAGGCGTATACTTATTAGATATCTAAATCCATATATCATCAAGTTAAAAATACACATTATGCATCTGATATACATCAATGTGTAGATATCTGTTGCATATCGCAGTTTAGATCTCTAGCAGATGACCTTCCTGCTGCTAATTGCGTTGCAGTCCCATCATGCATTGCACCTTGTAAACATTTGGATATGTTCTTCCCGCCGCACACATGTTATCTAATAGACATCTATTGTAGATGTATATTAGCATTTAATATACATCTACTGTAGATCTCCACAAGTTATCTAATAGACATTTACATTTGTTGTATATTAGATAACTAATAGGCGTTTATTATAAATGCCTACTGGACATCTCAGACAACTTTATTAGATGTTTACCAGTAATCTTCTGCATATAAAGGTCTCCAACACATACTTTTAGAGATCTAATCTTTGGATAGTTTTAGATATCTATTAGAGAACTTTTTAAAACATGTACTAGATATAAAATAAAAAAGCCAAGTCAAACATATTTGTATTATTGTGATTTTTGTGTGCTGTCATCCTTTTTCTCCTTTTACTACCAAACAAACAAGACAACATTTTTTCCTAATCTATACATGTGAATGCAGGTCTGTAGCCAGTTTGCTGCTTCTTGGAATGTAGAACTTTGTGATTGTAGTTGTCTGTGAATGAAAAGGCTGCACAGTGGTGTAGCGGTTAGTTCTTTCACCTGACCGTGAGAAGAAGCGGATTCAAATCCCTGCTGGGACCTTTTCTGTGTGAAGTTTGCATGTTCTCACTCTACAGGTGTGGATTTTCTTCTGTTTCTCCTGCAGTTTCATAACATGTTTCATTCATAGGTTAATTGCTGTCTGCAAATCTCTCCTGTGGGTTTGTGTGGTCCTGTGACAAAGTGGTGACCTGATTAGGGTGAACTCTACCTTCAGTAGCTGAAAGCAAACCTGTGGCCCCTTTTAGTACTTTTTTAACTGGCAAATGTTTTTTTTTAAACAAGCTATCTAATAGATATCTCAAAATATTCCAAGATCAGTAACAAAATTGAGTTGTCAGAGATGTCCTGTAGAATCTGCAGTACGTGAGTATTAATACTGTGCCTAGTGGGAATGGTCACGGTTTTAACCCCGTTATGCCTGAAAATGTTTTCATAATTTTTTTTATTCAAAGTGATACTAAATTAGATGGAGGCCTGGATTAAATGGTACGTTCTAAACTAGTGGAATACAGTTTGAAGGCGTTAAAGATAACTTTTCAAAATATATAGCAGAATTTTCTGGTTAAAAGTATTGCAAAACTAATAAAAGCACCACATGTAATATTTTTTCACTCCTATTGTAAAAGCTTGCAAAAATAGTGATGATTTCAATTCAACAAAGTTAACAAAAGTCCGTTTTAAGAGGAAGTTTTGAGTAAAGCTCCAAGTCAAATAGGTGACTGTAAAGGCAAAGTGACTCTTTGTGTAACTTTGAATGCAAAAGTGTGTCAGTGGTTAGATTTCTACACCTGATACTGCTGAGCATGTTCCCCTGAAAACAATGTTACCATGGTGATAAGGGCATGCCCTCTGAGTTCTGGCCTCTGCCCTCTTGTCTCTCTGGAGGACAAACCCTGTAGTGCGTTTGTGGAAGTGCTTCTCATGGAAAGTGATGATGCTGCAACTGTTTGTTTTAGATTTATTGCATGGGTTGCTGTACTCTTTAAGGGAAGATTTGTTTCGTACAAACAGAAAAGGGAGTCTTTTGTGGTCCTACGAATATTGATAATTGTAAGAAAAATGTCACTTATTCTTAGAGCATAAATCTTATTGTTTGTTTTTAAAATAATGACAATGAATGCCAGTCTGACTATTGTCAAAAGAATTTTGACTCAATTTAATGGTTTCCTTATTTCTGAATATTAATGAGAAAAAAGAAAAATTCAAGATTTTGCAAAAATCTTGGATAGGTTTAGATCAAAGATAAGTTAAAACAACCTCAATATCTTGGCGGTCTAAAAACAGAGTTTTTTAATCTCTATAAGTATCATCAAGTAGTTTGCATTTCACGTTGTAGCTGCTAAGATCCAGGTACCAGACTCAATTATTTATTGCAGTTTTCTTTTCTACGATGTACAAAAATAATACAAAATACATCTTCTGTCTGCATAAGTATGACTCCAAGGCATAAGAAGGTATTTCCACAACAAAAAGTTTCCTCCCATATTTTCCAGGTTACGGTTCATGGTTAGTACATCACCGATTTGACAGTGTGTGGAATATAGCTTATGTATGTTTATTTATGCGTCTGCTCGTAAACAATCCCAGTCTGCTCCTGATTTTGTTGTCAAACACACACTTGCAAAAAAAAGGAAGCCTTTCTGAGAGCACAATGATCACACATCACTCGGCTGCTGCTATTATGGCACTATCGGGGTGTGTGTGTGTGTGTGTGTGTATAATAAGTGTGAAAAATCTCATTAATGCAGTGCGGCTGCTGGGACACGGCTGCTGCTAAGTCCCTTGTATTGTCACTTTTCTCCAGGGCCCTTCAGTTCAAGCTAGCTAACTAGCATCATCGCCATGGAGACCTCAGCCGCTATGCTTTCCCTCTCATCCTCGGGACTCTCATCCTTATGTAGCAAACACACACACACATGGACAAGCAGAACAAGGAGGGGGACACATGCACCTTCATTCTCTTCCTCCCTCTCAGCTCGGCTCTTTTCTTTTTGTCCTCTGACAAAGCTTGACAAACCGCATGTGACTCAGAGGGCTTAGCACCTAGGAATTGTCAGGGTCCCCCTCTGCAATTCATACAAACTTGAAATAAGCAGCCATGGTGATTTTTAATGATGTCAGCCAGAGGAGAAACCTTGCTGCTGTGAAGATGACCCGAGCAACTTTTGATAGAATCTCTCTGGAAAAAATTGAAATGCTTTTAAAACTACTACAAAAAATGATACAAGTATTTTTTAGAAAATATCTCAAGTTTATGTGGTTTGATTATATAGATATTTAGCAAAACATAACAATATTTGAATCACTTCACATTCTCCAGGAATTAACATATTTTTAAACCTCTACCCACCGAATTTGATACACTCATTTTAACAAGGTTTGCCTCTTTTATAAATAATTAACTGTCAACAAATTTAGCATTTTTCATTACAGCAAGTAGTTATTTAAAGAAATAAATAGCAATAGATAGTTATTCTCATCAGAAAGTTTTTAAAAATTAGCTAAACTTTTTCCTACCAAAAGTGGTTTTGAGATTTTATGGGGGCAGCCATTTTGAAATGAGCAGGAAATGTACTACTGCCCCTAGTGGAACGATGATGAACTACAGGGCAGAGAGCATGGAGCAAGTTATATTCAATGGGTTTTTAAGGAGAGTTTAGATTATACCAATGTAATGGGAGTCTCAGGAATGTGTGCAAATAGCTAGATCATAAAAAGAAAACAAATATCTTGCTCTGCTGGTAGATTTGCCTTGTCTTTTTACGTAAAAATGTTCTATTAACATAATTTGATGTTATATTGTTATGTTATGTTCTTATATTGTTATATTATCACACTGTTTTTTTCCAATTAAAATTAATTTTTGAAGAAATGTTTGACAAATTTACCTTCCACAATTATCTGTTTTCCCAGAAAGGAGGCATCTTGAACGTCTCTGCTTTGGTTTAGGTATAATCTTTGGAACGAAAGGTTGAGAAGTGCCAAACTGGGGATGGGTAATGTGGTTCAACCAGCAGCTTTAGTAATGTTTTACAAACGGCTTCTTTGAACCTGAAATGTTGACAGCTATTTTAGCTGATTTGACACCTCTGTGCGTGCAGCAGCAGCTCATCTGTTAAAGGCAGCTTGCAGTCCACCGGCAGGAAACACACATAGACACTTTATGCTGCTGCAGACCACAGATATGTGTCATCCTGAACCTCAGCAGCCTGATCTCACTTTGAGCCTATCACACTCATGCAGAGTGTGCTTCTTACCGTTTTGGGTGCCACAAATAAAAGCAAATTGCAGATGAAGTGAACCAGCAGCAATAAAAAACATTCACCTGAGAGGAAATCTGAACAGAAATCAAGAGTTCTATATAAAGAGAGGCCACTACACTTTTAGCAGTCACAACAAATATGAATAAGGAAATATATTTCAGATGTGTTAATTGTCCAAACATAGTGGCTCTATTTTTGTTTAATTGAATTAAATGCCCACAGGCAGTTGGTGATGGTTAAACAAGGACAAACTGTGAGGAGATGCAATCTCTAGCTTTGTTAAACCCATTTGAGGTCAGTTTTTAGTTCTGAAAGCATCCAACGCTTTTAAAAAAGAACAAATGCTTTAGACAAAGGAATCTGGACTTTGATGGAGCCCGTCCATTCAGGCTGTTTTATAGTCAAATACTTGACAGTGATCTGTCAATCAAAGCAGCACATGGCTGTTTGTGCTGTTTTGAAAAAAAAAGGTTCATAAAAACTCACTTATAGCAGATTAGCATGCATTCATCCGACTAAATTTCAATTAGTTGCTGCATCTCATCAGTCCTCCTCCACTTTGTTTACATCCCAAAATCCTGTTGTTCCTATTCAGAGTAAGGAAACGAAGACTACCCGGAAAGATAGGTCCAGAAGTGGTCCCTGGTTCCAGACTAGGGTCTACTTGGGTGTATACAGACAGAAAATTTGTTCTGGAATATTGGTGGAAATAAACTTTGGTTCACTTTAAGCCACGTGTGTCAAAGTCAAGATAATTTTAGTCAAGGCAATTTTATCCAGCCCTCCAGATCATTTGTATTTTATTGTTATTAATTATCTTGCGTTCTAGCTTATATAATTTTGACAAAATATCTTTTATGGAGAGTGAAATATTGAAAGTTATTTAAGATTAAATTGATTTATTCTGGATTAATATTCCTGCCTTTTTATTATTCATTGTAACGTTAAAAAGTTTCATTTTTAAAATAAAAAAAATTGCTTTTAATATGTTTAATAAACTTTTATCCTGTTTGGCCCATGACCTAAAGTGTGTTTTGGATCTTGGCCCCTTGTGCAATTGAGTTTGACACCTAATCAAATGTGTCCAGTCTGAATACACACTCCAGTACAGCTTATATGCACCACTTACAGTCTCACTTATAAGCAGTTTTACCTTTTTTAATCGTTACCTAATAGACCGGTAAGTAAGACGGCACTATTAAACCCTGTTGTGTTCACAGATATGTTTTAGCTCACAATTAAAAGATCACATGTAACTAAAAGAGTCACAAACCTGTTTTAGGATCCTAGGTGAAACAGGAATCATGGATGCCATTTTTATCAGTTTAAAAAAAGAAAAAAAATTAAAACCGGCCAACTAGTGGTTAGGCAGTGAATTGCATTGGCTTTCAAAGCAGACTCACATAGGCAGTGGAAACATTTTTCTTTACAGAAAAACCACAGACATGACACTATAAATACTGGAGAAAAGAAGAAGAAAACGGTTATCAACCAACTTCCTCTTGTTAATTTAGCTTTATTTGTGGGCAAAAGGGGAATAAAATAGTCTTAAATATTTAATTAATCTCTTAGTGATACATCCAGTGTTGAATGTTCAGCTCAAACATGTTTCAGCAGTAACTCATTTGTTATTTCAGACCTTTACATCAAACACAACCTAAAAGAGTTGTCACAGGTTTCATTTTCTGACTGTTTCGATACGTTGTCAAAACAATTCAGGGAGCTCACGAAAACCAAGAAAAGACCCAGAATCCTGCCTGCAACCTTCCTCTCAGGGCTGCCTGCACATATGGAGGTGATTTCTCAAATCACAAGTGTCACAACAGCTAATTAATCTGTATCAGTGTTAATTAATCAACTTAACCCCAGGCTTTACAGACCACCCTCTGCTCAGCCTGTGCGTACACTGCTGTTAGTACACGTGCTCTGACGTGCACACCCAGCAAACTCCCAGGGCTTGATTTGGAAAATAACTGTTATTTAAAGAGAGATCAGTAATGAAATGATTGTTTAAAATGCAAGAAGAAAAGTTTTCCGAAGAACACAAGCAAACACGAAAGAAAAAAAAAAGAAGAAAAGTGTCAACATGATTAACCTCTCAGACATTTAGCTAATTAATTTGGTGTGTTTTAAATGAAGTGAGCAACCTTGAAGCAGGAGCTGGTCAGCAGAACTCATGTAAAATGCATTTCAGCCTACATCAGCGGGCGCAGAACAAGAGCCGCTGCTACTTGATATAATGACACATGTAATCTTTATTCAGCTCGTACCCTTGAGGCACACGGCTCTGCCGCAGACGAGGAAAAACAGCTAAACCTTTAGCCCACAAGTAAAGCTAAATAAACGGGCGGTCTATTGACACAGCTGGAAGCCCAAAAAGCCCTGTTTGCATGCAATTATGCATGTTGGAGTCAGTATTAATGATGCACTAACATGGAATTCAGGGTGAAATGGATTTCCTGTATGTCAAAGCGTTTAGTTTAGAATGGATTTCTATGCACATGATGCATAAATAACTGTGTTTTAGAACAAAACTCCAAAAATAAATATATACCAGGAAATGTTGCGTTTGGAAAAGACATAACTTACCAAGGAGATAAATATTGAATAGAAACACAATGCATGACAATAAAAAAAATAAAACAAACATTTCTTTAGTAATAATTGTCCTTTTTTTAATAAAAAAAAATTCTGCCAGCAATTATTTTTTACTTTTCATTGATTTTTACTTTTTTTTTACTTTATTTAATCAGTGGAAAAGAAGTTGAGGACATTTCTTATTAAATTCCACAAATTTCAAAGAAAATCAGTCAATAAAACATTATTAATGTGGAAAATCATAGATAACAGAATGACTTCCTGTTTGGGCCTCTTCTGTTTTTTTTTTAAAACATTCCTTCTTTTCTTCTGAACCTCTAATTTGCTGTGTGGAACATGACAAATTAACAAAACATTGTCATTATCTTTTACAGGGTGTAGAGTAGAGAATCCAAACACTCAATCATCTTTCTTCATTTTTAGGCCTTTTTCTTTCCCAACAAAAAGGGAATTTCTGCATGAATAGCCTCAAGGACCGTAAAAGAAATGTACGATAAAGTTTTCAAAATCCATTCTGTATAAGTTCGGGTAAACGGGGTTAGGTTACCCAAACTCAATTTTGATATTAACAATTTTAGTGTAAGATTTAAAAATACTGATATTGGTTTTTTCAAGCATCCTATTGTATCCCCACAGTCTTTGATCCACATGTTTTAACTCTATTATAAAAAAAAATCAACAAATTTTACATGTTTCCAATACAGTATGTAGTCAGTTAGAAAAATGAACAACAATATTGGTTATTCTCATCATACAATTTTGAATATTAGCAAAACATTTTGTTTTTTGAGATTTCATGGAGGCAGCCATTTTAAAATGAGCGGTAAAGCCCTTCTACTGCCCCTAGTGGAATGATGATTAACTACAAGACAGAAAACATGAAGCACATTATTTACAACGGTTTTTACAGAAAGTTTGTATAAATTGAGATATGGGGTCTCAGAAATGTGTGTATCAAATACAATGGTCATTGTAGGAATAACAATTATTACAATTTTTTTCTTTTTTAAGTTGTTTAAGAAACATTGGTTTAATAAAATTATTATTATTTTTTTAAAGACTTTTTCTGCCATCCGAAATAGCAAAAAAAAAGGGTTTCAGACAGATAAAAACAGTGTGATACCACATTGCTGCCAAGCCTCCAGTGACAAAATAATTCACTCAAGTATTAGAAATGATTGCTGGAAGAACCTTCTGGATGGTCTTGTTGGAAACGATTTGGCTTCTCCTCTCAGTGTGATTGTAGAGAAAAACAAATCCGAGTTAAATGTATGTCGACTTCCATTCTGGACAGGCGGCGCTAATTTGATTTAACCCTGTTACATATTTAGGAGCTCCTGCACGCCTGCTGAACCAGATTTCAAGCCGCCGTGCCCCTTCAGATTAGTTGCATTGTGTTTACTTTTCATGCATATTTAGTTTGGCTGATTTTTTCAAGTATTTTTCATTTTTGGTTTTAGCATACAATAAAATCATTTGAACTGGAAATGTTTTTTGTGTCTAAAAACGGGGAGGAAATGGTTCAGCTTAAGCAGAGTGGATGGAAAAAAATACATTTCATAGACGAACTATAACTTAAAGCCTCCAAAAAATTAACTTAAATGTGATGTGAATAAAAAACTGTAATTAATTTGAACTTCACAGAGAAAATAGCAGGATCATCAGAGCAACGAGGCCATTAAAGTCGATTAAAAATGAAATTTGAGGTTATAATGGCTGATGGAGCATGAGTAAAAATAGAACAATTTAAAAATTAGAAAAATCCAGAAAACTTCACCAAAGACCAGACTTTAAAAACACAGTTTTGAAACAGTAAAAGAAGAAAAAAAAGTCTTCAATGAGTCACTTTGTGTTCGATCCAGTGGAGTCTGATATCTGCAGAGTGTTGTTGTCCACTTCAGCCAGAGGTTGTTGGGTGCACAGCAGAGGTCAGAGGTCGTCATCTGGATAGTTTTAGCTTTTTGGGAACGTCTCCTTGAGCGCTGATTGAGGTCATGCGACGTGGCCTCCCGCGAACCCTAATCCCTCTGCAGTCATCTGGCTGCTGGCGTAGAGTTTCCATACTAATGTGAGGAGGAGTTCAACAAAGCAAACTACAAAAAGTAAGAAAAAAATGTGTTTTTAAGCTTTTAGTCAATAAAGATGTCTAAATTTAAATAACTTTATTTAAAAAAGGACCTAAAACAATTGGCAAAATTCTGTTAAAAATAAAAAGCACTTCAAAATATACATTTTAACTGAAACATACATGCTTCATGATTGTAAAGCCCATTTTGTCTTTCAGAGGAAAAGTCTGACTCATGTTTACACCCGCCAGCTGACGGAGTCTTTCATGCGCTCCCGCTGCGTTAATACCATGAAGTTTATGGAGTGGGCTCTGCAATTAAATATTGTCGGATGACTTTGAGGGGAGCACAACAGATTTCTTTTTCATGCTGAACGCTCCTCGGCCCTCTTGCGGCGCTAATAGGATGCAGATGGTGGCCAAAGGTTGGCGGTTCACTCAGCCGACCGCGACCAGCAGGGAGTGTCCTAAAACTTGTTCATGGTGTTCACAAGCCATGCCCAAGACCGCAGAGTCTTTGGATTTGCAGAGAAGATTTGTCAACCAAAAATGAAGGGAGAATGAGGACGTTTTGGGTTTATCTGCTCACAGAGGCCGGTATGTTTTGTTGCAGCGATGGCTGTTTCCTGTCACTAAATGTTAGTCTACACCAGACTCTCCAGTTTCACCCAACTTCCATAGCCTGAAGCAAGGCTAGACCTTTAAATTATGCAGCCCAGACGTTTAGGGAGGAAGGCATTAGACACAAACTTTCTGACTGTAAAAAGAGCCAATAAGTCTGCAGCAGTAAAACTAAAAGCTTCTCAAAATTCAATTTGAGGACAGCCTGACTGTGAACATTTGGGTTCGATTATGAGCGGAGCTCCCTATGCACCAGTCATTGATTGCTCCTAGATTTGCATTAAAGTTTGTTTGGAGTTCAGTATTTCCAGTAACGTCCGGTTGCCGTGGTGACCTGATCATGGGCTCCACAAAAGGCTTTCGCTTTGGTTGCAGTTCGGAGAAACCTTTTGATTCGTCGCACAAACCCTCCTCCGAATGCTCCACAGAACTGATGGGATGCGACGTTTCAAATGATCTGTGGGTCAAAGAGCCTTTGAACTTTGACCTTTCAACTGTGGCACCTCACAAAGGCAGGAGACAATGGGAGAAAGACGACAGGGTCCGCCTCCTAAGCTGCTCATGGTTTCAAATTTGACGAGTTTGAAATTTAGTGAGGAGGTTTTGCATCAAGATGAGAATAAAATCATAATTTATCATTAAAAAAATGTTGTCTTTTGAATTTTCTGCTTAGAGATAGTAAAACATAAAAAAGGGTGTTTGATCAGGTGATGGCAGCCAGAGCATCACCTCTTGATTGTGGCAAACGAACGTTTCCTGAGTCGCTACATGTCACATTGGGGGGCTGATTTGGTCTTTTGTTTCCTGTTCTCCACTTTTCAAAAATCCGTCGTGTCCACCAAGAAAAAAATGAGTTGTTGGCACAAACCACATTTTCAAAAGGCCTTCTTGAAAGGTGAAGTTTGGAAATGATTTACAGGCCGAGAGTCACTGTGATCACAAAGCTGTTGTGGGCAGACCCAAAAAGTAAAAGAGTTTCCTCCCCTTCTGGCAGCGGCTTTGACAAATAACATTTTTATGATGCCAAGTGCTTTTTGTTAACTTAATAAAACTTCCTGTCTTGTAAACAGAATACCTGCCAGCGTGCATGCTTGCCAGCCTAATGAAATTGACTTTAAGCTTATTTTTCCCGGCTGCTTTCGAGGAACCCCCTATCTGCTCTCAAGGCCAACTTTCAGTTATTAAAAAAAAAAAAACTGCTCCTTGAGCAGGAATGAATAACTCCCTGTGAGGCTGCAGGGTCATTTCTTTGACCTGATTTCTCCTTGCGGTAAGAAATGTCATCGTAACCTCTGCAGAAATGCTGTAAAAACAACGTTCGTGTAATGATCTGGTGAAATAAAAATGTGGTAATAAAAATGCATCCATTACCTGCAGCGCAGCACAAATAATGACTTTACTGCTGAAAACGCCATCAGAGCATCGCTGAACACAACACTTCATTTCCCCTTTCCTCCATCATCACACCCTGGTTTGTTTGACTCCCTCTCACCTCCTTTCATGCTTGGCTTCCAGCGGCTTTTTGTTTCGTGGCAGGGCTTCTGCCTGTGATGTTGTTGCTCACTGACCGGACCGTTCAAGGGGGCTGCTGGAAAAAGGTTGTCTGCTGCCCTTAACTCTTTTGGATGAGCAGGCAATGCTTCAGTAAATTGCACTTTTCATGAATAGGGGGCTTGCTGTTGTTAAATCTGTCAGTGAACTCGCATAACTTCGACAAATTACAAAGTCTCGTTGTTTCACCATGTTCTCCTTCATTCAGATGATTTTGAGAGAACAGGCTGCTACTACAATCTAAGATGGATTTTAGTTCTTATATTTAAAGGCCCATCACTAGATGTGTGAAATTTGTTCTCAGCATTTGACCCGTCCCAAGAGGGAGGGGTGAGCTGCAGACACAGCAGCGCTCGGAAACCGTTTGATCTATTTAACCCCCCAATTCAACCTCTTTATGCTGAGTGTCGACTCAAGCTAAAACATTCTCAAGCTGAGACATGTTGACGAATGGTTATAGACCCTCTGGTTCAAAAGTTGACGGTTTGGGTGTCCCCAACTCGTCGTTTTTTGACGTGCTGGCTGTTCCAATTAAATCAAGGCTCCCCAACATCCGGGCTGCAAACCGGTACCGGGACGTGGACTGCAATGGTGTTCTAACCCTAACCTTAACCTGGTACCGAACATGGATTGGTACCAGACACGGATCGGTACTGGTTCCAGATGCGTTAACCAAGTTAGCGTTAGGGTACAAGTACTGTTGCATCCCAAGGTCCAGGCCACGTCCAGTCCACGTCCGACAAAACGACCGGACCCCTGATTTAATTGCACGTCAAAAAACGACGAGTTGTGGACCCCCAAGAAATCAAAAAATAAACCGCAGAGGGTCGTTAACCATACGGCAATTTGTGACGACTTGGGAATGAGAATGTGTTGGTCAAGCAGGTGGGCATTGGGTCCTTTTGATATGACTAGACCTGGAATTTGTCCTTAAATATCACAAACAAGCTATTTCTCTGATTTGTATTCAGGTGGTAACCCCATTAAAGACACATTTTTTTTCTAAGATGGAGAACATGTAATATTTCTGTACTCAAATCGTTGTGAATAAGGATCAGATCAGAACCTCCCTCTTTGTAGATAAATAGATGTACATCTTTGTTTTCCTACTGTATGTCTAAATAGCTCCAATATTGACCACCATTTTTGTTGCAATGTTAGATTAGGTTTAGGAGAGGCTGTAATCTAGCAGGAGAGAGTGTAAAAAGATGGATGATGGGAAGTGGCGGTGGTGTTACTCCATGCCAAAGACCCCCACCCACAAGACAGGGGTAAATTTCCTGCCACTCTGCAGAAACTATGCTAGAAAAGACTCAGATTTGGGCTAAAAGTGGCATCATTAAAAAAGGGAAACGCTTTTACAATAGATCAAAAGATGATCGCAGTGGGACTTTAAAGGTTTAATGTACCACATTCTTGCATATAAGTTTTGCAACGTTCTTAACTTTACATCTAAACCTAAACGTTGACAGTTAAAGTTTCACTTTGACACCTAAAGCAAAAGTATTGCCTATGTTTTTTTTTATTTAAAGTGCACTAGCTGAACAAAAAGGTTGATTGACTGTGTTTTTACAGCGACTCGGCTTCATGCGATCATTGAAACATCCTGAAGGTCAGACTGCACCACCAACTACCATCTTTCCTTTTCCGCTTTCTCCTTTCCTTCTTGGCTCCTCGACAGATAACTTCTCCTTATCTTGACTACTCCCGCTTCTTTGTTACATGCTCACTACAGAGTTAGAGATGGGGGTGTCCTGTTCTCACCTTGAGCCCAGAGTGTCCGCCTGTTTCTAGAAGATTAAAAGATCAAAAAAGAGAATTTACAGTTTAAATAGCGGTGGTTAGACACAATTTTTTGAGTCTTCAAAAATTGGAGTTTGAATGTTTACTTAGTTTGGATTTAATTAAATAAAGGCATCAAAATTCACTAAACTGCACGTTGGTCTGCAGATTTCTGCATTTCGATGGATCTATAAAAAAAAAAATCTGCAACAGTTTAAAAGCAGCAGACTCAAACAGAAAACGAATGAAATCACTTTGGATATTCTGTGACTGGTATGGATTTATACTTCATGCAGTTTCTGCCATATTGTGTCACAAGAAAACTGCTCAAAACCCAAAAGCATGCAAATGTCAAGACCACAATCAGAGCAGTTTCCACTCCCCTGCAGTCCGGTTTTGATGAGCCCATGTTTAACTGAAGCTCCGGTTTGCTGCTCTTAGTCGACAGAATTGGCCTCCGCTGTGGTTTTTCTGCTGTTGAAGCCCATCTGCTTCAAGGTTCTACGTATTATGCATTCAGAGCTGCTCCTCTGCGTGCCATGCTTATGAAATGCAGCTGTTTCAGTCACAGTTGGCTTTTTTTTCTTCGTCGTCTTGAGCTGATCTGGTCAGTCTCTTGCATCTGCAACAGCAGATTTGATCATGGAAAGAAATCCAGCTTCATTTTTTGTCTTTAGTTACACATCGGGCATGTGAAGTGCATTTGAAAACATGCCACATGCAGGTTCTTGAGCCTTTAGCCCATGGTTTTCACACTGGGCAAGCAGGGAGGGGCTTCTTTTTTTCTACTGTTTACCAACATATGTCTGGCACCTACAATTGAAAGATGTTTAATATGGAATCTCGAAGTGGTGCAAAGTTCTTGAAGCTAAAGGTTACTACCAAACAATATTTCACTTTTTTTTTAATTATGACTTAATAAAAGCTTTATCTAAATATTTATGTGCCTTTTTCACAAACATAAATTGTAAAATAATTGTTTTTAATTATATATATTTTTTAAGGATTATAACATTAAGCTCTGGAACTGTTTCTTATATACACTTTGCTTATAACCAAGCAAATTCAGTCCTTTTCTTTAAGTAATTTATTAAATATTTTTTTAATGTCCTTCAGAATCTTTGGTGTCAAGTTCAGTAGAACTTTCCTTCGCTTTGTCTTCCAAATTGTGACTGAAGCTATCTGGGGTGGTTCTATGCGTCTGGTCTCGCTCATTCTGCCATGAGCCACGAAACACCAAAATCCACGTGTTCCTATGGTACCAGTACCAAGTCAAAAAGGAAAAGTAAGATGCTGAACCAAATTTTTGCTCAAACATAATTAATTATCGTCTTGGCAGCATTTTATATTAATACAAGTATCGCCAAATGAAGTGTCATGGTATTTCACTGAATCATTGAATTCTTTGAAAGTGACCGCTTGACTAAAAGCAAGGACTAAAGATTACTAAAAGATATAAACTGACTAAAAAAAAAACCAAACTGCTATGGCAGCTGGAGATTTAAAGTCCAAACGGAGGAAACATGTTGTTGGCTGATTGTGTTACAGGTAAGGAGACATCAAAATCCCAAGCCTCAACACGCAGCCGCTTGATCCTCTATTAGAGTGAAGAAACCAGGTGTGAATTACCTAAACGGTGCTCATGGAGTTGCACCATCGCAGTGAGAATACTCGATGCAAATAGGCCAACGCGCTGCCTGCTCTAATCAGTCTTTTCACTCACTCCCCCAGCAGGCTGGCCACGTGCTCGTCCCCAAAGGACTGCAGTTAATTCTGTCGCTGACAGCCAGCACAGCATGCTAAGCCTTCGCTGGATGCTGGAAATTGATTAGTGTGCAAAGGCTTGCCCATGATAATGAAGTTAGAGCTCAATCAACTAATCATGTGACATGTGTGTGTGTTTACTGCGATGCGCATGGATGCCCGAATACCTGCGAACGCCTCGTGTCCAGATGCAAACAGACGTATCTAACAGCAATGTGGTCCCTTCTTTCTTTTTTTTTTTTAATTACCCACCCCGTGCAGCAGCTCTTGGTTTATTTGCCTGCCCCCTCCCTTCGTCAGCACAGACTGGTCTGTCCATCTCCAGTAGTCCAAGCCAATCAACTCTACACGCTTAATGAGCTCACAGGGGACGTAGTAACGACGGGCACTCACTGGTTCACACAGACACAAAAAAGAAAAAAAAATCCAGCTGCTGGCGTCTAATTGTCACGTAAGTGGCAAATTATTGCAACGTGGCACACAGGGATATCCAGAATTATGAGGCTCACACACATCAAAATGCTGCAGGAATGTGACAATACTTTCATTGTTTTATGCTAAACTGAATAAAATGTTCCCATCGTATCATACTGTGTTCTGTGCTCTATTAGATGCACTCAAATGCCATAATTTTTACAAAAACCTACCGTGCGGCCTATAATGTGGAGCTTCTTAGATGTGGATACGTTTGGTTCTGCTTACTGATGTGATTTCGAGAGGTACACGACTCATTGGTTTTTATGGTGAATATGCTAATGCGGGTAACGTGTAGCGTGTCGGACTGTGTTTTTTTTTAATTATTTGTTAGTAACAAAGTTGGGAGTTGGCGTAATAACAGTAACATTTGTTTTAGCGGTATCTGTCTGTTTTTTATGTGTCGCAAACACGACTGGGAGTTACAGGTATTGTTAACACACTAACAACTTACACGGCTAACATAGCTAACATGTAGCTAGCTACAGACAAGTTCTAGAATTACTAAGAATGCGGTTAATAAAGTCTGACTGACTGACTTATTTTTGACTCTTTTGTCTCACTTATTGCAGCGGACCTTATTTATGACAAATAAACCATTCATTGACGGTGCGTCTCATAATTTTTGAGCCCTATAGTGTGGAAAATACTGTAATTCTTTTTCAGTAAAACAATTTCATGGTAGCCATTGAAACTAGATTTTTTTTATTATACTCAAAGGTATTTCTTTCATAAAGAACTTTAAAATTGTTGTTTTTTACAAGGAGCTAAGAAATAAACAGCCCCTCTGTCTAATTTAGAAGTATTTTTTATTCTTGTTTTATTAACTGTGAAACCAGGAAGTCATTGGTTTGAAAATGAAAAATATGTCGCAAACACAGACACTTTCATGACCCAGTTATAGCTTGTAACCAAATGTGTTTCATCCACTGCATCACAGGACAGGACAGCATTTTCCCCTAAAACCCCATGTTATATATTTTTACTTGTAGACCCAAATAAACTTTATTTTATAATTTCCTCATTTCTACACTATATTTAGATTGATTAAAAAACCAACATATCCTTTTAAACATGCACTTTGCTTCCTTCCCTGCTGGATCTAGACTATAAATGTACAGGTTGCCTTAGCAACACAGTCATAATTTATCATAACCAAGTGGCTAATATGCCTATAAGCACTGTGTGATCTCTGACCCCACACTCGCTGTCTAAAATGTTTAATATTCCAAGCTCATTGTCTGGTAATTCTTCCCCCCTCATGCTTTTTCTCACCAGCTCTAGTTAAACGCATGTAATTGCCTAATTCAACATGCATTAGAAATGTAGTGTTTAAGTAATCATTTCAGATAAGACTGGGATAACATTTCAATTACCTTGTCACTGCATTATCTTTGCTGCAGTGTACATAACAATTAAATCATCTGCGTGGCTTGACTGTAACAGCTGTTTGTGCATACGAGTATTCTTACTTTTGAAGATTCGCCGTACAGTCGCCTTTTTTTTAATAAAAGGAACAAAAAGTGAACTCCACAGGCAATCAGACATGCTAAAATACTAAAAGACTAGATAAACACCACTATAAATGAGTCTTTTGAGGTGAATTTTGTCAAATTAAAACATCTTTGAGAAAATGTTTCTTCTAAAAGAAGACAGACGTCAAACACTTGCTGATTTTTTTTTTGCTTTTTCACTAGACGGACTAGCATGGATGGCGTGTAGAAAGCCTCCAGATGTTTTCCATTTGAAGCAGGCTGCCCTTAAATGAGCCTGGATTGCCACTTTAACACTTTCCCTTCCCAAACTACACAGTTCATCAAAAGACATGTGAGGAATGTCGACTAATAGCTTCCTTACGAAGTTTTGTGGCTTTCTCCACGACCGGCTTCTTTATATATCCGTGACCTTGTATCTTGTAAAAAGGTTCCCTTATAGTTTTTTTTCTCCGTGCAACAGTCACCCACAGCTGCTCTGAAGCTGCAACAACTAACCTCTTATCTGTTGCTCTCACGTGCACAGAAGCGCTTCCCCTATATAACTCAGGAGATGAAGATTATGAAGCAAAAACAGAGGAAGATTACAAAAAAGATAGAAGATTTTACCATTTGATAAAAATAAAAACCAACGCATAACCTAAAAAAAAAACCCTGTTTGTGTGTCATTGAAGCTGGGGCAGTTACAGCCGGATGTGCACTCAAAGTTGAGATCGCAATCTCACAACTTTGAAGTAGTTCGTCTGTTTAACCTTTCGAGTCGTTCAGTCAGGTCGTCCTTTGGCTTGATGGAAATCCAACCGCGCTTCTTCAGCGTGGTTTGTAAAACTCTTCATGAAAACTGATACGAAAAAAAAACACAGAGAAGGAAAAATTCTCTGTATGATTGCATCAATTTGGCTTCGTTTATTAAAAAAGACCAAAAAAAGATGTGTTTCAGTGACAGGTGGATTCTAGTTTATTGAGGGATATTATCACATCACATTAAAGTCTTAGTCATTACTGTCCTTATAAGTGGATACAATGAAAAATTGGTAAACTTCTACAAAGATCGCAGACTACTCAGTGAGCCCAAGGAGCGAAAATGCTCAGACACATTTTTTCTATGGGCATGCTGCGGGTGACAAGTTATAGCAAACACTTAAACCATGAAATTTCTACTTTTTGAGGTTTAAATTTCATTATACTGTTCATTCCTCTCTATAAAGAACCTCAAAACAGTATTGTGATCAGTTCATGCATTTAAGAGTAACCCTCTGCAAACCTGCTTTCTCAGCAGTAGCCCCTCCCACACCCATGAAAACGAGCGGGTCCTATCGTGCTGATGTCAGCATGATGTGAACGCCCCCCTTCAGGAAGAGTGTGCTCTGCCAGCACCGCCCCCAGTCCAACACTCAATTTCTCCACAGAGTTAGCGGTGATCAGCAAAACCTTTCGTTTTAGATACTGTATATCTTCCAATTGTGTCCTGCCTTCAATAAATTTCAGCTCAAACAGGTGTTCAACACGGGGCTCTTTTAAGAAAGATTTATCCTTAAAATCTAAGAAAAATCTGCCCTGAAAATTATTTTTTAATCATAATGAATCAAAATCTGCTTCATATCTACTTTAGTTATTAATATTTGCTAAGCTCAATCACGGAAATCACAATCTAATATTGACGAGCGGAAAGAAAATAAATAGTTTAAAACTAAAATATGTCATGAGTGTCATGCAAAAAAAAAAAAAAGTGTGATGGAGACACACAGCAGTTAGTGGGTTCCACCACATACTTATATTTAGATCAGGGAAACCACAATGTCTTGTTTCTCAACCGTCTCTTCTTCCCTCTCATGCAACATGGAAAGAAGTGTTGCCTGAGTCCCTCTGTTTTCTGTCTTACATATTCTTTGTTCATTCACCTCTTAACCTCCCGAGACTCTTTTACTCCACCGTTTGTTATTTTTACTCATCACCTGCTTGCTTTTGTATCTCTTATCTGTTGTATTTGCTGTTTCTTTTCCCCTCCATGACCTGCTCTCTTTCCCCTGTGGTCCTCTTTTGCCTCATCTCTCTCTGGGAATGGACTCCTGAGGATTTTTTCCTCTTCATCTGCAGCTGGGTCTGAAGCCCATCTGCCTCAGGAGAAACCTTCACAGAGGAAAAACTCAGGAGCCATCGGGCCTGAAGGTGCAGCAAACACGAGGGGCCTTCCTTCACCTCCAAACCTTTTGTGTACAACTTTTTCTTGGGGGAAAAATAAAAGCTTGCCTTTAAAGGAAGCAGTTTGTGTTTGTGCATTTAACAGTGGAAACACAAAACAACTTTTTCACTTTTTATTATTTTTAAGTTGCAGCAGAGGAGGGGACAGCTCTGATGGGGGAGGGAAGGAGGAATGCACATTCAGTGATCCCATGATTTGCTCGCAGACAAGACCTCTATAGCTCTTTTCAATGCTAGCACAATGAGCACTCTATTGAGGAGCTAACCAGCCATGTCCAACCATCGCCTGTTTGATTAAAGGGCAAAAAAAGAGGGGCTTTATCTACTAATGATTGGGGGGATGAACAAAATGCATTCTGTTTTTTGATTTGGTGTGGCTGGAAGGAATTAAAGAAAAAAAATCAGCACAGACTTTTTCTGGTCACGAATCGAAAAGAAAATATCAAATGTTTGATCTGATGTTTGGACAGAAGAGAACCTTGGCTCATCCATGCAGGGGTCAGCGAGTCCCAGAAAAGTCAATATCAGATGTGCGCATCTATGCAGGCATTTGGGCTTAAGGAAACAGGCAGACTAAACACACTTCTGTGCACACACTCACATGCAAGCAAAGGTCATCCCAGTGTGTGCAGCCTGTCTGTCACATCGCTTTTCCATTCTCAAATTTGATTTTTCTAAAACTTTATTTTTTTAAATTAAAACAAATTCCTAAAGGCCCACTCCAATGAAAATTGTGTTTTTGGTCTTTTGAACATGTTTGTGTGGCATTTTTCTCATGATGGAGGACATATTTAAAGAAAATTAAGCTTAAAATTGAATTTCTGATCCAATTGTTTCAAATTGTTGTTAAAAATAAGTGTGTAGTTGTGATATAGAGGGTTCATTCAGTGGACCAAAAGCTCTGCTACATTCTGATGTATCAACTTGCAGACAAATAGATCCATGGACATCTTTGTTTTCTTCGTTTGAGCTGGCATCTGGCTCAAAGCTCTGTGGCTGGATAGCTCTGATAATGCTCTCTATTTTTGTTGCATCAGTAATATTAGATTGAGGTTGTGAGGAGCTGTAAGCTAGCGGAAGATGGATGAAGGGAATGGTAGCTGGGCTTACCCGGGCTCCCACAGCAAGTGTTATGGCTCCGATGGCTCCACTGCATCCAATCAGACACCTCCGTGATCCGGCCTCTGCGGCACTCCAAATCCATTTTGTTGGGTTCAAATTTTTGCCGGATGCCAGAGCCAAGCCAGAACACTTTTTGTTAAGTTGGGGCTATTGAAAAATTGTTCAAAGGCAATGCATTGTGGTCTGTGTTGACTAATGTAGTAAGCATTGATGCACATTGGTTTTTCCCAAAGATTTCTGGGTAATTTCTAGGGCACTGGATTTTGGAATTGTTGATTTGGGAAGCACTACGAAATGGCAAACGCGCTTTATAGTGATCGAAGGAATTCTGGCAAAGCCTCGATCTGATTTGTAGAATACAAATCCAATATGGAGGATCAATCCGATCATTCTTGTCCTGAACTTCAATCCATCCATTTTCTTACTCATCTGTATCATAGACACATCTCCATGGTAGCTCCTCCCACACGCAGCTAGGGCATCAAGCTAATGAACACATTTATGGACAGGTGTCGAGCAGCGAATTTGAGGTTTGAATCGTGTTCAGTATGAATGCAGCTTTATTCTTCCCATAGCAGCATTAATTAGGTACTCTATACAACTAGGAGCTCTGAGAAGGTCAAGCACAGCTGACATCTGACAAAACATTCAGTATGTTTTCTGCAGCTCCAGGTGTTCCTGGCATTTGATGACTAAATCCCGATCATTCTGTTTGAGAAATATAATTTTTTTTAACTCTAGTGACTAATGTGGTTTAAAGTACCAACAGCAAAAAAGAAAAGGTATTAAGGTGGCTAAATGAATATGTGGTGCAGATTTGTGGGCTTTTCCAGAAAGAAACTGGAGAGCATTAGCATTAACTTGCTGACCTGTCTGCATGCTGCACTGAAAATGCTCTTCCTCTAATGAGGCCCTTTTGCTCTGCAGTGACTCTGCAGTTGCTTCTCTCCGTTTGTCACGCATGAAAAATGCCATCTCCTCAGTGTGCGACTCACACAAACTGACCCACTGCCCTCCAACTCCTACAAACAGTTTACTGCGCTTTTGAATCTCCTCCTTCTTTCTTTTCATTAAGCATCTATAATAAGCAAACACCGACTTAGGTGCTGTCTAGTCTTTGGATCAAACTGTCATTTGATTTCTCCTCATGTGTAGCATCTGCTTTCCTGATTCAAGTTTTATGAAACTCTGTCTGCCATGATCCCCTAAAAAGATCTTTTTTATGCTCTAAGGTTAAAGTTGTGCAATATGAAGGTTAAATTCTCTGCTTTTGTAGTTCTTTCTTTTGAAAGAAATAAGTTTGAAAAAAATAAATAAAATAAAGACACATGTTAAATATAATGTGACTAACGTATAGCTGTGTTTTTTTTCATGTTACTAACAAGATTGGGAGTTATCATAGTCACAGTGACATTTATTTGAGCAGTATCAGTCTGTTTTTTACATGTTGCAACAAGGTTGGGTCTTATCGTAGCTAAGCTAGCACAGCTATTTGTTTTACATGTTATTAACAAGGTTGGGAGTTAGCGTAGTCAAAGTTTTAGCAAAAATAATCTATTTAAGATGTGTGTTATTTTGAATGCGGCAACATGTAGAAATGTCGGACTGTATTTTTTTTATTTGTTACTAACCATGTTGCAAGGTGTTAGCGTACAAACGCTAACATTTATTTTAGCAGTATCAGTCTGTTTTTTACGTGTTGTAAACAAGGTTAGGTGTTATTGTAACTAAGCTAGCACAACTAATTTGTAGCTGTGTCTGTTTTTTGTGTGTTACTAACAAGGTTGTGAAGAGTTAGCATAGTCACATTTGTTTTAGTGCTAGCAGTCTGGTTTTGTTATGTGTTGCGAACAATGTTTGAGTTAGAGATGTTGTGAATATGCTAACATGGCCATTGTTTCTAGTGGCTAACGTGTAGCATGGTAATAATTATTAATTTAAAAAGTAATTGCTGACTTTTCTCTGACTTTTGTCTCGCCTCGTGCACTTTATAGCTCGCTGCACCTTATCTATGAAAATGTTCAAAAGGGACCATTCATTGACAATTTCCCTTAATACTCAATGCACCATATTGTGTAGAAAATGTGTTCTATACGCATAATTTAGTTGCTTTATTACTTCCCTTATTTCTAGGTTGTAGCTTTAAACACAGAAAGGCATGTTATTCTGTTTTCACAGCAATATTTTTTAATAGTAGGCGATTAGTTTGATTGTTGCAAACTTTATCATCATACTTACTTGCTGTGTCTTTCATTCATGGTAAAATAATTAACCTGACTAAACATGGTCTTAAAACTGTGATTTGCTGATTGCAGATCCAATGCAGTAGCCACTTAAACACACTCATACAATCTACTGTCATTATATGGAGTTCTTTTTTCATTACCCTCCTGAACAGTCTCAGTAAGGGTCATCAGAAAGACAAAATATCTACTTGGTTTGCTCTTTGTCAAATGTGCTGTTTTTTTTTTTTTTTTTTTTTTTTTTTTTTAAACAAAACATACCTTTGTCAGTAATTATTTTTAGTCTACTTTCTTAGGTCATAAACTGTGTCTTTGAATTCAGGGTAGCTGAATCACACCAAGATTCACTTGCAATTCAAACCAGAACACTTCATTTGAGCTGGACCAGAGTTCAGACCGTGTCACACAGCCACTGCGTATATTTTGCGCATTGTCCACGTATGTAATTTGAGATACAGGCGTGATATACATAATTCATACATGTTTTTTACGTTCCTCATGCGTCCACATGCGCAGATGCCCATCGAGGGTTGAGAATTGTGTATTTTACGTCGTTTATGCCCAATACTTATGTAAATCTTATGCAATTGTGCATGATTTTTGTGAGATACACATGCAAATTGTGCATTTCAAGAGACCTTTGAGACTCACTAAAATAAGGGGTCAAAACTTCCAAAGAACCCAGTGAAACTCTCCTACAAGTGGGTACTTTGACTGATTTAAAGAAATATGTGGACAGGCATGTTTGTTTGAATGGCACAGGAGTAAAGGCTGGTCTCTGGATTTAGTTTATTTATGAGTGAGTGGTTTGTCAAGTAGCTCTAAAAAACACAAATGTTGCTGACCATCAGGCTGTTAGCCTCAGCAGATGTATAAACAGATGTCCCACCGAGTGCTAAATGTTGGGAAGTCACACTATCGTATGAGATAGAACATAGAACAGAGAGACTCTGCAGGCAAGTTTTATCAGAAATGAGGAGGGGATTCATCGACAACTACATCAGAGTTTTATTTAGAAGTTATTAAAATGTGGTTTAAATTTTAATGCAATGAAATTACCTTGAAGCTGAGGGATAAATTAATTTAGCAAAGAGTGTGTAAAAACAGCATTAGGTAATTATTTCACAGTGATTATTGTTGTGAATAAATAAAAGTATTGTTCGTAGCATCCTACTAGAAACACTTTTGTTGGTAATTTTCTTTAGAAATTACAAACTGCTAAATTCTGTCTGCTTTTACTCCCTGACAATACTGACAATAAGGCTCATTAGATGCAATCTTCTTGTCCTTTATCAGAGACTCTTCTGCTCTGACTGCAATAGTTGTTCCACGTGTTGCATTTTGACTTTAGGACACACACACCAATCAAAAGTTGACTTATTTGTAAATTTCCCAACTATCATCCCTTTGCATTTTTGCTAAATAGCCGTATTAAGCAGCCCAGATGATAAAATGTTACACGAACTGCTCAGCCGGCAAGTTTCACTTCATTCGCTGATAGCATCTCTGAAAAGAAGCTGCCTTTTCTTCATAATATGGTTGAGTGGTTTCAGGGGGCCATGTGTTTCTGTAGTTCTTGGTCAGTGGGTGTATCTTTTAAATAAAGCCGTAGGGTGCTGTATTTTACAAGCCGAGCCACAGGAGAAAGTTTTTGTGCGGAGCGGGGCAGGACATTTGCATTTGAAACGGCCTTGCCCTGCCCCTCGTTCTGCTTCCCTCTGCCTCTGTGGCCCCGGGCTAATGCTCTCTTTTCCGTCAGGAGCCAAGCTGCACCTGTGGATTACCCACACATGAACACCGACACACAAACCACCTTGGTGCTCCCGGGTCTAGCCGAGGGCTGGAATGGCGAGGTACAGCTGAGCTAGGATCAGTTATTGACCTAATGGTGCGTAAAAGAGCATTTTTGACCACAAAACTGACTTCTCTTCCACTTCATTTTATGTCAACCTGACAATGAGAAAAGCGGATAAACTTGCTAACAATTTAATTACACATTCCCAAATTTGAAACCAACCAAACCTTGCAGTTTCTAAAATGACCACTAGGGGCACTTCCTTAAAAATGATTGGAGTCTTATTAGAGCAGCAAAAAAAAAACTTTTGCCGTCACATTGCGGGTTTGATTCCCACCCTGCCTGTTCAAATGTCATTGGGCAACACACTGAACTCCACATCGCCCCTGGTGGTAGTTATAGGTAGGTGCCAGTGTTTGTCGAAGGAGCTGCTATCAGTGTGTGAATGTGTGTATGCATGGGTGAAAACTATAAAGTGCTTTTGGCTTTCAAGGAAGGTAGAAAAATATAAGCATGCAACATTTCATGGGCAGACTTACCATTAGGGAAAAGTAGGCGGTTGCCTAGAGCTGAGCCCTTAATAAAATATATGTTAGGCCACATGTGTTAAAGTCAAGGCAACTGAGATTATTTTATTAATTTTTTATGAACAGCCCGATGTTATCTTGCACTTATTTCTAACTTGTATAATTTTGACAAAATATATTTTTATGGAGAGTAAATTATTGAAAGTTATTTGAGGTTTAAGTTGATTTATTCTGGAATAATTCTCTTGCCTGTTTTTATTCATAGTAATGTTAAAAAGTTATGTTTTCAAATTTTAAAAACTTAGTTTTAGTGAGTTGAATAAATGTTTATGCTGTTTGGCCCCCAACCTGAGGTGTGTTTTGGATTTTGGCCCCCTTTACGATTGAGTTACACATCCCTGTTTTCGTCCCATTATTATTTAATTTTGTCATTAAAAAAACCCTCAGATCACTGAAATAGAATAAGATTCCTCGTATGAAAGAGTTTCAAACTCCCTGATTCCTCTAAATCAGGGGTGTGCAACCTTAAACACTAAAAGAGGCATTTGCTCTAATTTCTTACCGACCAGAACCCAAGGAGACCCACAAAGTCTCACTTTATCTTAAAAAAATGAACAGTATTTATGCTTTTTTGCCAATTAAATGTATAACGTAACTTAAATATTACAATAATTAAATTAAAACAGTGTATATTTTTATGCATATATAACAGTTGTAACTTCTTTTACTTTTGACATTTGAAAATAAAACACACCCTGTTTTAAAAAGGTCCTGGTGCTGCAGCTGCTTTACTTATATTTACATGATGTTTTTTATCATTAAGATTTTGGTGTGTCACCATCTCTTTTTCCCTTTTGCTCTCAGATATAAACAACATTTAGTAGAATCTATTTATTAAAATAATAATAAAAAATACCCTCAAAACATTTAGAATAAACTGAGTTTTTAATTGTCCTTCTCTAAGATATGAAGGACTAAGCACAGAACTCTAAATCATTTTCAATAATTTTAAACTGCATTTGTTCAAAACTTTAACCACTTAAAGGTAATTTACCAAAATAAAACAACACTTGGAGACTTTTATTTGACTAACTATAAATTAAAAACCCAAATTCAAAGAACACTTCTACAGAATTTCTGAAAGTAAATTAAACTTTGTTTGCTTAGTTGTTTGGCATGTTAAAATCTAAGCAGCAATAATAAACCTCATATAACTAATCTATTATGTACTCAATCATTAGCATTTTTCATTAAAGTTAAAGAGCCACAATAAAGGGATAAAAGAGCCACATGTGGCTCCGGGGCCACAGGTTGCAGACCCCTGCTCTAAAGCAACAGCAAATTAGTGAGCAGAGAGCCTTTGAAAAAGTAGAATAAATACATTTCAAAAACGGTCAGATGAAGAGTAGGTATCCCAGCAGCAGTGAAAAATTGAAAAGACAAGATATTTGTTTCAGCACTTCCAAAAGTGAACGAAAAAAGACAAAACTCTAAAAAAAAAAATTTAATAATCAAACAAACTTAAAAAGAAGGTAAAGAAAGTTAAGAATAAGAAAAAGCAAAACAAGGAGCAGAAAATGATCATTTTGTTTTATTTTTTATCTACACTAACGTTAGCTTGGACTTGTGAGGCGCTATAAGCTAGCAGGAGAGAGTGTAAACAATGGGCTGATGGGAAATCAGCAGAGGCTAACGTCCGCACAAACAGTCCACAACTCAGCAGTGAATTCTTAATGATTTTGACTTAAAACAGCATAACCATAATTAAAAGATCATTGTTTTAAAATAGACAAAAATATAGTTAGAATGGGACTTTAACCTAAATAAGGATGAAAAAAATAAGGATGAATATAACCACTGCAGAGGGGCCCATGTTATTGTTTGCCTGGGGCCCCAATCTGTTAAGTCCACCACTGCATCATTTATCATTTCAGGACACTCAAATGAAGTCTGCCTGCTATGAAAACATCTTTAAATCATCAAAAACCGAAACTTTTAATGCTGTCACTTTCTGTGTTTCCATAATACTCAAGTATTTAGCTTTGAATCTCCAAGCACAGTAAGTGATTATTACCCGTTTTTTTTTGTTTTTTCTTTTCTAACAGATGCCTTCACTCGTTCTCTGTTGAAAATCCATGTCTGTACAGTTGGTTGTTATGGGAGTGCAGGCCCAGATGTGGAATCATTTACAAATGACAATGCAGCCTTTGATGTAGAGCAAAAGGAGGTCAAGTGGCCTCCATGTATGTCGCGATCATTGACTTGTGGTTTCCTGTAACATGCCTGCATGAGACATGCAGCAAGCTCGGGCCATTAAAAAAACAGCGCGTGAGGATAATGACTGCAGACTGGGCAATATCTCATGAACACACACAGAAACTCTCAGCGCACTTCGTCTTCTCTCTGTCACTTTTCTGGCAGCCCAGAATGTTTCTACATTTCAAACGGTCGATATTCAAGTGTTTATACATTGAACTGCAGCAGAACAGGCGTGGATGGATGAACGCTGTTTGAGCGAGAAAGCCCTGAACGAATGGGAGACCCTGTTGGGGGGGTGAAGGCAGGAATCCACTGCTGCTTTGTGTTTTTTTCTGTGTGGGGGTTAACCTTTAAATCCCACTCTCTATTTCTAAAAGAGATCACCAAAACAAATGGCTTGTTCAATCTTGGATTACTTTGACAACAAAATTGAATTATCCCTTTAGGATATTCCATAAGGTCTTTTTTTCTAATGGGATCTGGGATTGTGGGACTGGGCTGTGTGGACATAAATGTTTAAGTAAAACAAATGGAAAAGCAAACCTGAAGTGCTGCACTGACTGATGCTGTCGTCCAGAAAGTGGTTAAAAAAACGGAAATATGAACTCATTCATACTCTAATTCATCGTTCTGTCTTTCCTTCATTGTTGAAGAACACTCACCCCATGAGTCTTTGTGCGTTACACAGCTAAAGTTAAAGCTGCCGTCAGTCAACAGGTCCTAATCTGTTGAGTCTCGCTCAGTGTTCTGCTGGGAAAGAAAAACTATTAGATTTCACCGACTTGAGCTCTCATGGTAACAAAAATACCAACCGGCCAACTGGGATTTCCTTTAGAAAAAAAAAAAAAATAGGAACGGTCTCACTTCTAAACGCATTAAAGCTTAGAAGTCATTCCCAGACAAATGTACACGGACTTCCACACCTGTACTTGTTCACACGTCTCTGAATGTGTGCACGCTGGACAGCTGTTGTGGACTAATGGATGCTCAAAACTCCGACTGAAGGCTTAATCCTGCCTTACTGTAGCCTTAATAGTACGGAGCTCCAATGACCTTCTATGCAAGAGGAGTCGCTTCTGGAGATGGGAATGAGAAAACTGTATCCTTATGCGAGACAAGTTAAGAAATTATACTCAAAAATGGAAAGAAATTGACTTAAATATTATATTTTGGGAATTTGAAAAGTAAATTATAAAATAAAAAACTTGTATATCTCTGGTTTGAATGGAATCTATTTAATCAATTTATATACTTTCTGAAAACCAATAAGATAGAATATATAAAAAGTGGTGCAAAAGCCCTGCGACAGGCCGCCGACTTGTCCATGGTATACTTCACCGTCATTTGTAGCAATCCCGTAACCTCGATAGAGATATAAAGGTTAAGAAGATGGACGAATGGATGGTGTAAAAATTGTGATCAGACCAGGGGTGTCAAACATACGGCCCACGTTTAATCCGGCCCAGTCATGAAGAGAAAAAAATATAAGGATGTTGGGGGAAAAAAGCAAGTTTCTAGCCCATTTCTGCGGCGAGTTATGGTTATTTAAAGAAATGGCTGCAATACGCACTTCCACCACTAGAGGAAGCAAAGGAAAAGAAATATCGGCATAACGAGAAATAACAAGTGATAAAGAGAATTTCTTTGCAAGGGCGTGCCACGTCTGGGTAAGATGCAGTTAGGCTCCCTGCCGGCGTCACTGATGTTAAGTTGCTATTAAAATGATCAGGTGTGACACCACAATCACCAAAAAGATAATATTAGCTATTATACTAATAATAAATGATTAGGTTAATTGGTTAATTGTTTTGCTATTACGTTGAGATCAGATGGGTAAAATGTGGCCCCTGAACCAAAACGAGTTTGACACCCCAGAATTAGACAAACACAGTCAATATTAAGGAAGAGTACAAGAGCACAAATTTGCCCAACTTTAACTCTTTGACACCAGAGGTTTCACTGACAACAAATTCTGTTTGACATACCGTAAGTCCTTGTCTGTTCACAAAATACATTATAAATATTTGGCATCTTTCAGTCATTAAATCTTCTCAAACCCAGCTTTGATTGGAAACAAGAGACTGGACACTGCTAGAAGGTATCCAGTACACAGTAACTGTGCCTGAGTACAAAAAGGAGTATTTAAAGTACAGCTGAAGTTGATGAACAATTAACCTCGAGTTTTTTTTTATGGCAAAGTTCAAAACAGATGGTGTTCTGTTGGAGTCCACGCTGGCCTTCCTTTCCTGTGTTCTGCTTCATCTGACCCCCAACTAATGTTTTAAAAAACAAACCCACCATTTGAAGAAGGTCACAGGTCAGGAATCATTCATGCAGGACAATGAAAAATTGTAAAGAGCAGCAAGAGGATAAAATCTTCTAAGTGACCAGAAGTCCTTTTTTGACGAATCTAAACAAGTACATGGATTTACAAAAATCTGTAAAGGCTTAAAATGAAGAAGTGGAAATATCCGAGAGTGCCTTTCCTCTGAATGTGCCGTCTCATTTGCATTTCTTCACCAAGACCTGTCACAAAGACCAATGAAACTGAATGCGGGCGTGTCAGCAGGACAATGCCAGCCAGAGTCCATTTATCTCCATACGTCAACAGCACTGGTAGAAGAGAGGCTTTCAGCTACATTCTGGTCAGTTTAAAGAGTCTGCACCCTCAGACATGAGTTAATGGGCTACTGATGGACATTCAAAGACAGGTGCTGTTTTTGTTAGCTGGAGCCTTCCACATAAAGCTGCAGGGTTCTCCTTAGTGCCTAAAAAGCTTCACAGAGATGACAAATTTGTTCCATAAAAGATTTTCCAGTCTCACCTAAATGCATCAATGTTTTGCTTATATTAAACATTTAAATCTATCATCACCGCTTTTGTTTCGTTTTTTTTCTTTCATCAAAAATGAATAATTTCCTGTGTTAAACGAATGCAGCAACAGCTTTTGTGCTTTGGGAATAAATCCTCAAATTCTCTGATTTCCCATCGCAGTCAATCACACAGCAAAAAAAAAAAAAAAAAAAAAAACCTGTAAAACTCAATCTGGAATGAAACGAGGAAAGCGACAAGACAATTTGTTAACAAAGATCCGCGGAGACCAAAAGACACTGATTTACAACAGAGAGAACAATTAGTGCTGAAAAGGCTCCAATTAAAATGATTTCTTTTGATGTGCAAAGGGAGAAGAGCTTCACCGGCACTCCATCTGCAACGGCGCCGTCAGATCAATCTGAAATGAAATAATTATGGCAAATTAATGGGTGTAAAAGTCACCAATTGATACGCCAGGGATGATTTCATATGTCTAATTGGATGAGGAAAGTGTGTAACGCCTGAGTAGCAGGAGATGTTTCACATGATTAAGGAGACGGAGGGGGGACCGGCTTGAGGAGGAGGGGGGGTATGACAAAAGATATAAATAAAGGACCCAAATAGAAAAGATAAACTCAAATAGTCAAAACAATGTAATAAAAATCAGCTTAGATAGTTAACCCTTATAATGTGTGACCCAACGGGTCAATTTTGACCCAAACACAATCAAAAATCTTTATCCTTTAATTCCAATGATTTAATACACACATAAATTGATACATTTAAATAAAGACTATTTATAAATACAATTAAATAAAACCTAATAAAAAAATACTATCCTGAGTCAGATTTCTCCTGTATTGCAAGAGATAACTGCATACATCCAATATGTGGGAAAACAAAGAAAACACAGCGACTGCCACGATCTGGGGACGCATATTTCTGCTTCTGCGCTCACCTGAAAAGCTCTGTGACAGTCCTGGTCGATATTCAAATGTAGACACTCAAGCATTCTGTGAGGAGGAAAAAAAGCAGAATAACTGAATACCTAATGTGCCTGACAATGGCTTTGACTTGTTTTGTTGCTTGATTTAGACAGCCCAAAGAAAACAAACAGAAAGGAGAAGCTGTTTTAGGACAAATATTATTTATAATCATTTACATTTGATGTCTTATTATTTCACGCTATATTTGAATCAATGTCAGATTCCAAGCCACCTTATATAATGTTTTTTTTTTAGAAGACTACGACACCTGCTAACTGACGAGGAAGACAAAAACAGGCCTCCTCTGAGGAAACCCCAAACACCCCGAGTAACTGAGGTGTTAATTAAAAAGAAAAGGTAGGATGTTACAACACCCCCTACACACACACACACACACACACACACTCATCCCGGCGCTGCTCAGCCCGGCGTGGCAGACGGCTGAGCTGGGATGGAGGGTTCATGCTAATTGTTGTGGCCCTTCATTTGAAGGGAGGCTTGTCAAAATCCTCAGAGGAGGTTAATTTGTAATTTCCCTCTGAGTCTGTTAAGTCTGTCCCGTCAAATATGTCTGGCCTCCCCCCACACTAAAAAATAGATACATTAAAGCTCATTAAAAGGTTAAATTCCAATAAGATATAACACTTTTTCCCCCTGTATTTTCCGCACTAAAGGGTGCAACCATTATACAGAATATAGTATGTCTATGGGTGCAACACAGTGTTGAGATACAACATTTTTTTTTGCCACCAATGACCTCACCCCCCTCTTGTAACCTATCTACACCCATTTTCAGTTAGAAGGACCTCAGAAGTTGTGTACTCACTGTGTGTGTATTTCTGTTGGCCGTCTTGTTCTGGGTTGTACTGAAAACAGCAAATTTCCCTCAGGGTCTATAAAGTACTATTGTATTTTATCAAACTTTTAATGAATAGTCTAGCGTCAGAAGTGATAAGATCTTTCAAGGTAACTCTATAGAACTTTTTTGTACACAGTAGCCATGTTAGAAGCGTTAGCTATGTTATCCACATTAGCATATTCCCAATACTTATAACTTCTAACCCTACCAAACAGACTGGTACCGCTAAAACAAACGTTACTGTGACTATGCTAACTCCCAACCTTTTTTGTAACACGTAAGAAAAAAAACACAATTTGCCATATCTCTATGTTAGCTGTTAGCATGTTTACAATAACTCAACCTTGTTTGCAACGCGTAAAAAACAAACTGATACCAATAAAACAAAGTTACTGTGACTACACTAACTCCTAACCTTGTTAGTAGCACGTAAAAAAAAACACTCCGACTCCGCCACACGTTAGCTGTGTTAGCATATTTTGACAGAATCCTGTGTACCTCTCAAAATCATGTCAACATCAGTAAACACAATCAGAAATAGTCCAAAGATAAAGTGCTCCAAATTATAAGAAGAACCGCCAATGAACGGTCAGAGATAAGACCAACAGACTTTATATGTTTGTAACATGTTAGCCATGTTAGCTACATTAGAAA
>NC_050522.1:15179066-15182861 GCF_002922805.2 Oryzias melastigma
TTCAAATGAGTCTCTAATGATATTATCCTTGCTGGCAGTACTGGTTCCGGGTGAATCAGACTGAGTGGTTACCACGTTGACATCTGCTGTCATCTCACCCTCTAACCAAGCAGACTTCAGAGATATCTGTGTCCAGATGATCACTCAGAACCGGCCACTTCTGCATTGATACAGGAGTCATCGTGGGAAGGTGGTGTGTCCACGCGTGTGAGTGGGGCTGCAGCTGACTCATCACAGATGCTCACATGGAGGCAGGTTGACACTCACACATGCTCACACACACCAAATACAGAAGATGCATTAATGAACAGTTTAGCATTCTTTAAACATGGTGGTTATCACTTCTTGTTTTATAGGACTAAAATGTGTTTTTCTGGTTTAATTTGATTATCAGTTCAAACATTTCAAGTAGTTTCTGACTAAACATAAAAAAGGCATGATACATTTGAATGACAAGACAATTATGAGCAAATTGCTGCCATTAAAATTTTTAGTTGTGATCTTAAAAATGTATATGTTGATCACACATTTTAGTGTTCTCCAAATGTACAGCAACAAGTTCCATTTAAATGAAATGGACAAAAATTTTTAGGTTCTCGTGTTGTTTTTCTTTTTTTGTATTTAAAAATGTTGTTTTCAACAACCAAATTCTATGCCAAAGCACCGTCGCATGCTATCTATACTTCAGCTCTATGTTGTATCGCTGTGTTACTATAGAAACGTGGAAAGGAAATAATTGCACGTTGCATGTGTTTTTGACACCTTTGGCAAGAGAATGTGATTGTCTGCATTTTAGAGTTGATTTTTTTTTTTTTTTTGCTGATAAATTACTTTCAGATAATTTTTTTTTCAATTTAATTTGAATGTTCTGCTGCTGTGGATTCTAAAAAAGTTGCATCAAAATGTGAAATATTTTCCATAGACCTTAACAGTAATTGTGTGGACAGTTTGCTCACAGACTGGAATTGGTTGCAATGTTTTTGTGGTCTACAGCTTTTTCAGACAAGCAAGAAAAGAGCTCCTTCGTGTTTTTTTTTAATTTTTTGTTAACGATTACTTAACTGTGTGTGTGTGGTCCTGCATGATTTTAACGAGTGTTTGGACAAGTGACAGACTGTCAATATCTTAAAAAAGTAACAACAGGCCTCTCTCATGGGGCTGGTTTTGCGAGTATTTTTGTAAAAGTGGGAGGTTTGGTGCCTGTTTTGGTTTTGCCTTCTTGCAAAGATAGAAAAAGAATGAGGTCAAGAAGAAAATTACCAAAAAAGTAATAAAATAAAGTCAGTTTTACTTAACAAGTATGTTAAAATGTAGAAACAAGGAGTTTCACACAAGCATTCAAAAAGGAAAAAATAAGCTAAAAAAGCCAACTGCTGAATGTAATATTTCAAATTAAATGTTAAACAGCTCAATCATAAGTATTTTTTGCTAGTTCTTAACAAATTGTGTGTTTTTTTTAGTTTTATGTACCTAACTGTAGTTCAATTTGATTACAGTGACAAAAAAACAAGTATAATAAGTGAAAATGACATATTTTGGAATAAAATGCAAACAAAGATAGAATATAATTTTAGTACAAGTTGGCCAATCTTAATGAATCCTCATTAAATCAAAAACTAACACTTATTCCTAGAACATAAATCTACAAATTTGTTTCCAAAACAATGACAATCGAAACCAGTCTAACTTGTGAACATTCATTGAACTTTAAAATAAAATCCAACCAAAAATCACAGTAGATTTTAAGGTTTTTTAAGTCTTAAATCAAGTTTTCTTTTTTATTATGAAGAGAATGCAGCAAAATGATTTGGACTCATTTTATACTAATTTGCAAATAGCTCTTAATGAGACAGACATTTTTGATAGTGCTGACGTTGATAAAGCCTGCAGGTGTAGAGCAAAGAGAAAACAACTTCAAACTTGATCAATTATTTTGTGTAAAATAACAGGTTTTATGGTAAATGGCGTATACTTTTATAGCACTTTTGTACCTTTCTTAAAAGCCCAAAGGGCTTTACAGTAACAAACCCATTCACACACAGATTCAGCTGAACGCTGGCGCCAACCTTCCATCAAAGGCAATTCGGGGTTTAGTGTCTTGCCCAAGGACACTTCGACACATGGACGGGCAAGGTGGGAAATGAACCCGCAATCTTCTCATCAGGAGTCGACCGCCCTACCACTAAACCACAGGCTGCTTCATACCTTTGGAAAGTATCAAATACTTTGCAGTGGGGGTGTGTGACATTAATCCCTCTCTTATAGTTCATGGTTTTCATTTATTCATTTAATACTTTTGATTTCGTCACCCTGAGGGTTTTCCGGTTTAACTTATATCAATATCTTTATTATGATTTTTACTTTTTCTCTTGGAATTGGTGTATTAATTGGATGTGTTTCCACGTGCCACCTTTCACTCACATTTGGGTCTTCCTAACCAGTAGGAGAAGATTCCTAATCTTTTAGGCTCGAAAGATGATCTATTGACTGTAACTTACATCCACACTATGGCCACATGCGTTCAAGCAGTCACTTAAAACTAAAAGTCTAAGTAAATGCTTGTTTTAGGCTTCTGTGTTTAAAACTTCCACATTCATGGCTGACTGTGCACATTTTTAAGACTGTTTTTAAGCTCTACTCACAAAACCTGCATCATTGAACCCTCACTGAAAGTCAAACCAGGTTGAACTTTGACCGATCGGGGATTCGGATTTGGCAGTGACGTTTGGATGGCGTCCCGTTAATTCACGGAAATGCTAACTGTTTGAAATTTGATCGTGAAGCAGAAATTGGTTTTATTTGACACCAAGTCTTTCATATATCGGAACAGAGCTGTGAAAGAAAAACTTGAAGCAGGATTTGCACTGCTTTAACGTTTCACACCAAACCTTCTCCAACTGTAGCTAGTAAAGAGTAAGAAAAAAAGGGAACTTCCTGCTTGTCCAGTGTGAACAACGTGGCTAAATGTGCCTTTAAGAATGCCTGTCACATGCCTGGTATAAACCACATTGCTGTTTCCAAGATCCAAGTGTCACCAATCAGAAAATCTCTTATTTTGAAAGTTTACTATATCTACCCAGGATCAGTCAGGATGCTTTTATTGCACTAACAGCAATTTGCTTTGTCAGGATAACCTAAGATGAACATTGAAGCTTTTTGAACTGGGTGTTACT
The DNA here is from genome assembly GCF_002922805.2 of Oryzias melastigma. Classification (NCBI taxonomy): domain Eukaryota; kingdom Metazoa; phylum Chordata; class Actinopteri; order Beloniformes; family Adrianichthyidae; genus Oryzias; species Oryzias melastigma. Next base: position 15,182,240 of record NC_050522.1, read on the forward strand.
TTTTTATGGCTTTGCTTTTGTGCCTCAGTGTTTCAACATCCTGTTGTCGTCTCGCCAAAACAAAGGCAACAAAGCCTTGCTGGTGCGATTCCACCCCCGCCTTCCATGTATACCGAGCACTTTCCCAGTGGACTCTCCTCCGGTGAACACAATCAAATAAACAATAAGGCCTTTTTTTCCCCTGGAAAACTAGAGTATCTATTAGTGAGTGCAAACGACCTGATTGTTGATTGTGTTAGCATGTCTGAGTACCTCCCCAAATTGCCCTCAAGGGTTGCATGCAGGAGAGAGGAGGGAAGGAAGACAGTGGAGAAGGAGAGACTTAAAAATAACTAAACTCTTGACTCCTGAATGAGAGGGAATAAAACGAGTCCTCATTTTGAGGCAGGGAATACATTAGCTGGAGCTCTGAGGTTGGGGTGTGATTACACAGCTATTGTTGTTGTTGGAATATATCATATCGCAGCGTCTCCTGCAGCCTTGGCTAAATAAATCTGTCGTAATCCCTCTGGTGAGGCCTGGCGGCTTCGTGAGCCCCTACTTAACCAGGCTAATTAAAACTCTTCCATGTCTTGCTTTTTCCAAAATTTGCATCGCGTCTGTGAGGTTGCTTTGGACGTAT
>NC_050522.1:15182928-15195796 GCF_002922805.2 Oryzias melastigma
GGAAGCATTCTTTAAAAAAAAAAGCGACTTTGTGTGATAATTAATATGGGGCGGTTCAGTAATGACCCACTTTATCGGGAAGCGCATGTGTAAGAGGGAGGAAAACTGTGATGCCCTCGCCTTTATCGCTTCAACAACTGTCACTGGCCTAATTATGAAAGGCAATTAGTAATGCTTACATAGCATGAGGCAGAAAAACAGACAGAAGAAGATGCGGGGGTTGTTTTCATAGCACATTTCCACATTTACATCTTGGAAATTAGTTGAGGAACCACCGAGAGGCGGCTTTCCTGGGAAATAAAAGACCCTCACGTGGGAGTGCTTGTCACCTAATCATCTGGATTTGTTCAAGGTGACATGGAGGTGCCCACGGTCCAACTCCTCCTCTGGGGTGGAGGGGCTTAATGATTGAGCGTGTCCTGGGGCAATTTCTGAATTCCTCTTTTCGTGGCCCGAGAAAAAGGATGAGGAATTGTGGAGGATTATTTTTTGGTTATGTTTTAGAAAGCCAAAGGAGGACAGCGGACAAAAACGAATGTGGTCAAAGCTGGGAGTCAGCTTTAAATGTTTTCTCAGTTGTAAAAAAAGTCTTCATTTCAGGTATTAAAACACCCTCAAAACAAGATCAATTCTGATAAAAACTGGATTTTTGGTGTTTTTAATGTGTTCTTATGGTATTTTTCTCATGATGGAAGCCATACAGGGGGGCAAATAAGTATTTGAACATTAATAATCACCTTCACCTCGTTGAGTCCTTATTTGACTTACAGTTCTGTTAAGTTTGAATGGTTTCAATGGCCTCTTCAAAGAGAAACTACCTTCTGTTACACCCCCTGCTCATTTGGTGGCAGCATTGTCCAAAACAAGTACAAAATTAAAGATAAAACTGCAGCTAAAGTGTTCCACCCACTTCAACAATGAAATGAAAAGGGCAATTTGGTGGACCAAAGTAAAAAAGAAAAAATGGGGAGCCCATCTGCCAATCAAATAAAAAAATATAATAATTTGGTGTAATTGTAATCAAACGGATGGATCAAAGGCAAAATACTTTAAATGTATCTGTACACCCATGGAAATGTATTTTTTAAACCTCCACTGCCTAATTAGAGGCAATCCCAGTGTTTGATCTTAGGTTAACCTCAGTATCGTCAGAAAGATGGCGGCGTGCCTTGTTTTCCAGACACAGACAGCCTTCCTGTAGTGACAGACAAGCACAGACTAAACATGACAATGTTGATTGATTGGATTGCAGATCCTTGGCTCCCTGCTGGCATTGCGTGTGCCCGCCCCTACTGTGTTGATAAATCGTAGACACTGCAGATGAACTGCGGCGAGTGAGGTTGCTAACCCTGTAGCACTTGATTTGTGAAGAGAAAAACAGCAGGAGAGGACGAACGGCGAGCTTCACTGAGGCGCCTTGTTTAAATGGAGCAACCTGAGATGGACTCTCAAATCACAATCCATCACTTCTGGAAGGGTTCAACAAACAAACAAAAACAAAATCAGAAAAGATTTAGGCGAAGGTTTAACATAGGGGAAATGTTTACCTGGAAATAAGTGGAGATCTCATGAATTGAGCACATCTTTACCGCTGCATTTTTTGGAGGGTGGGGGTGTAAGCCTGAGGCATGTGAAACAGCAGGCAGTAGAGTCTGCAGGCCTGGATTTGGGGCTGCCGTGCCTGTATAGGGGGCACTCATCTTGTCATCTATAAAGAAGGAATGTGGGGTTCTTTTGCTGGGGCAGGGTATTCCGTTTCACACTGGGGCGGGAAGAAAAGAAGGTCAGGAGGAGAGGGAAGGACGGTGAAGTTGGGCCTCCACTTTCTGGTACTTTTACAGCTCAAAGTTTTCTACTGACCCCCAAAGTCCTTGTAAACTGCTGACAAACAAAGACGTCTTAGAAAGACATCTACTAAACAGAGTCCTGAGGAAATAAGGAAGGGTTTTTGTCCACTGGAAACAGCTTCTTGAACCAGTCATCTTAAGGAAGCATGAAGTCAACCAGCACAAAAATTGAATTACTTTTCCTTGTGTTCTCTATTTGGATTCATATTCCTGTATCATTCAAGAGGAGATCATTATTAGGATGTATCAGTTCTGGACTGCAAGGACCATTTTGTTTTTTGAGCAAAGGATTAGAAGTTAAAATGAATTTTAGCGAAGGACCGTCCCTCAAAAAATGATCACATAACAGTCAATAAAAGGAATGGGGCCAAAATCCACTAACAAAATAAAAAACACAGGGGCCGGGGATATCCAATTGTGGTATGACCAGAAAACCTACAGCTTGGCGGCCATTTCTACATTTTACCTTAAATGAGAAGCTAAGACTTCTTTCTGTTTGAGCGATTTTCTCAAAATTTCACACACACACGTCACCAACTGAAGTCCACAACCACAACCAAAGTATTGTTGACCTTTGACCTTTGGAACAGGCTGCCATCTTGAATTTAAAAAAAATTCCCCTTTAGTACCAGCTACAAATTAAAACTCCTCCCAGGGGTTTTCGATCTATTGGCTTCTAACTCCTTCAGAATCATTGGGAAGCTACTTGGGAAGAAATGTTGGAATTAGAAGTTGTACATTTCGAACGGCTTTAGCGTGGTAAGCTAGCTAAAGTGCTGTTTCCCTGTTGCTCACACATTTTTAACCAGAATATTGTGAACATTTATTACATGAATCCCTGGCTCAAGCTGAAAAAAATAATATGACATACAATATGAACATATTAGAAATGTGGGCGTGATAAAAAAAAAAAAAACCTCTGTTGCCAAGGAAATCCAAAAGTTTTCTTTTGCAGATTCTTTCAAAACGTACAAAGATCTGTTCGTCACCCCCAGCCGACCAAAAAATAAAATGGTTGCTATGGAGATAAAACCAATAAAAAGTCACCATTTTGAAAAAAAGTTTTTTTTTAAATCAATTTATCACATGCAGCTCTGATTGGGGGGAGGGGCACATGTTGTAGCCACTCAGCCAATGAGGGGGGGACCTGAGGTCCATTCAGCGTCGCTTTAATTTTAAGTGCACTTTTTATAGGAAAGGTGAAAGTGTACTTTTTTTTCTTACTGTTGAAAGATTTAAACATTGTGTGCTTTATGGAAGATATAACCAAACCCCCATTCAGTCCCTCTATATCTTCAAAGTGCCAACTGCAGATGCTGTAGGATACTGAAGATGCTCTGCAGATGGAGGCAAGGAGGAATTTGCCTGAAAAGATAAGCTTCAAGTGTGGAAAACCATGAACAGGACCCATTCTTAAGCTTTATAGCTTTGAGGTCAAAGGTGAAAGTCATGAGCGCAGAGACTGGATTATGAGTTAAACTTTCTTCTGATCTGGAATCTTTTTGTGTTCAGAAAATACTCACCTTTTGTAAATAGAAGTGGCTTTTAATTATCTAAAAATCAAATATTTGCAGATTATTGACTCATTTGCAATAATGGGATAATGGTCAAAATCACTCCCCTAAAGTGAATTTATTTTAGCTTTTTTATGTGAGACTATGAAGAAATGTAATATTTTTAAGTTTTTGTTGTTTAATCTCCTTTTTCGAAAGACAAAAACTGTATTTTTATAAGTTTTACTTAGAATCCGTGTGTGGAACTTGTTCAGACCCCGTTACATCCGTAACATAACAGGAAAAATTAAAAATAAACTCACAGAGTTGAGGTTTATTTATTTTGGTGTAATCATTAGGATTAAGCTGGTGCAGAAACACATTAATTCCTAATCCTCCCCGTGTCCCCTCTCCCTATCCCATCGTCTGCCTTGTTACCCCCACCTTCTTCCCCTGCCTCTCTCCGCTGTGCTTTAGAGCACCAAATGCTTTTAATTTGTCTAGGAGGGCTAGGGGGAGTTCACTTTGGGGGGGGTTAGTTAGAGGCACTCGCTCAGAGCAGCTTTGAGTCTCTGCCAGGCCCTCGTTCGCATTGTGCTGCTTACAGCTGGCCTTGCCCTCCTTCCCTGCTCTCTTTCTTCACTCTGTCCCTTCTTTTTGTGTCTGCTTTTCTCCATCCTTTCTGCTGTGAGGAGGAGCTGGAGGGGGGGGTCACTTGTCATGGGGCCAACTTTTGGGGTTTTCCCTTGGGCACGTAAACGTTCACATATTCAGGGACACAATTACACACTGCGAGAGGGGAGGGAACTGACTGATATGACAGACAGGAGAGAAAACGATGGAGGTAAAGTCTCTTTTCAGGAGAAGTCTTCATCGCTCTTTTAGGTCTGATTTTTGAGTCAGAAAAAAAAAACACTTTTATTCATGATTTGTGATAGAAATGGAGCAGCTTCAATGTGTTGTCGCAGGAGATGCTGAGTGAGTGAATGGAAGGAGACAGATGAAATGAGAGAGATAAAAAGGGGTGAAGCTAGACGAGGAGGCAACAGAGAATCTCCAATAAAGGAATAGATCTGATAAGAGGGGCCTCCGAGGATTTCCATATGTCCTTTTATCTAAGCAAGAACGCTGATATTAAAAACCAGACGCATCGTCATTTACTGCCGGTACCAAGCCGCTGACTTATTACAGAAAATTGGATCACCAAATACGCGTTGGGGCTCATCTTCCACGACGAAATGACTAAAGTTTCCTCTTTCGACGACTCATTGCGTCCTTCTGACGGCTTATTGGAGCAGCTCAGACAAAAGAGAAGTGATGCTCGCCGCTCTGAACCACACATTTAGTGACTCACCTCGTGGGCTGGCGTGCCTGTCGAGTGAGGAGGTACAAGCTTTGTTGTCTTACATTCAGTTTTGTTTGTTTAAAGAAAAACAAATTCACTGGTATGGTTTTGAATGGCGTCACACATCCGAAAAGTTAACTTTTAGTCTCTTATGGGCTTCAAATGAAAAAAGAGAATAAAAATAATCACTTAATATACAAAGTCATCAAAAATGGGTCTTTAAGTATGTTTAATTTTGACCCTCGTTTTATCCGTGCTGTTAACATGGGTCATAACTAATTCTGTCAATATATTAAAAAAATAATCACACTTTTAGAATGTGATTAAACACAAATAATTACAATGTTTTACTAGGTACATTTATATGACAATATGGAGCTTTTGAACAGAGAGAAAATGTATCACTTCATTTTTACTGTCTGAAATTTTCAAATTTATAAACTGTTAACTCAGATATCCCTTAATTTGTGAGCTCAAATTACATCAAAAGTAAGATAAGAAGAACTCCAAAGACGTTTATGTCTGCAGTATTACTCCAAGAAAACAAAGATGAAAGAAATATAACATTGTCATGGTCTGAGTGAATACTCGTTTCTGATTGGCTACTGGGTGTGGATGCCCAACATATGTCTATGATGCACACCTAAAAACAAAGGTTTCAGTCACATAGCCCAAATATTCTATATCACTATACAGGTTTCTTTAATACAAACTGGACAAAAACAAGCAGGAACAGGTGAACTTTCTCTCTAAACTTATACTTTATTTAACCAATCGTGATAATTAGCATATGCTCAGCTGCGAATCAAATAGTCCGCTTTTTGTGAAAAAGCAATCTAAACCAAAAATATGAGAATAAAATACTGAAAATAGGTTGCATATTTATTTCTTTTGTATGAGACCACGGTTCTTTTGAGATAATGCCTGATGAAGTTTGCATTTTCAGAAATTAATGCACGCCGTGGAAAACTGATCGTCCAACACAAAGCAGACAACGGTTGCTTATTAAATATTAATTTGTTAATTTTTTTAAAATAATCACAGACGTTAACATCGACAGCCCTAGTTATAATGTGAATACGTTATTTAAAATATATTGTTGTAGTTGAATTTTGAGAGTACAATAGACATTTTTATATTAATCCTTTAACACCAGAGGGGTCGTCAATGATGCTTAAACACAAAACCTTTACAACACGGTAACTTTTCAACCCTTAACACAATCATTCCAGCACTTTGTTAAGCGGCTCGTGCCGCTTTTCTACTTTAGAATCTGCTGGAATTACGTTGATCATGTTAACAATTAAAAAAACAATAAATCAAAGAACATAAACAGTGGAGCTCCTGTGTTAAAGGGTTAAAAAAATAGTTAAAATCCAGACACGTTACCTGTTTCTTCAGCTTTTTACTGTAAACTTAGCGCATTGATGGACTCCTGCGATTGAACTCCAGTTAAAGCTTGTGTTGCGTTGCTGAGGGACGGATATCAGACGCAGACATAACAGAGATGATGTAAATCAGGCGTAGCACTAGTGCACACCTATAACCACCAGGAGCAATGTGGGGGTTCAGTGTCTTGCCCAAGGACACTTCGACACAGACAATGTAGGAACTGAACCTGCAATCTTCCGAACAGAGGTTGACCGCTCTACTTCTGCACCACTGCCTTCCAAGAACCTTAAAAACACCTGAAGGAAACTTAGCCGTAAATTGCTGTCATATAAACTGTTTTTCACACACCTTTCTGCATGAAGATGAAAGGTTCTCATCTTACTTTAGATTGTCTCTGACACACCTTTCTTTACCTTCGTCTGGCCCCCAGAGGTTGACGGCCAGATTTCTCACATAAATTGCTCAAAGGCAGAATGGAATCGTCACAAATGTTTTCCATTTGTGGAGAATCTTTTGTAGAGAGACAGCAGATTGTTCTGCAGTGACCTTCTAACCCTTCGCAGACTGTTGAAAAACAACAGTTGTCTGCATTTGTTCGAACAGACTGATCATTAACTAATCTGGAACATTTGCTTTGTGCTTTTTAACCTCTACATTCTAATGACAGAAGCTTCCAGAGGTTGGGTTGTTTTTGTTACATAAGGCTCTTGAGAATTAAAAATGTGGTCAAATCTGTAGCCTCAGAATGATCCCGTGTGGAATACGCTTCAATAATTATGCTAAAATCTCAGCAGTAATCTTGTGTTGAAAGGCTCAAATTGGGTAAAGACACATCGCCATGGCAACTTAAAGAGGAAAACAGTACAGGTAAGGAGAGTTTCAGGAGCAATAACTTTTGAGTCTGGTCCTTCCTGTAGAATTATTTTAAAACTTATCTTAAGCTGAGTTCAAACCGCACTCAGCAACACACATTCATGCAGCCACTTCTAATGAACGTTCTATGTGCATTTCAGGGTTATGTGTTCAAAACTCTTGCATTCACCTGTCACAACCAAAGTTTTTAAGACCGTTTTTGGACTCAATGTACAAAGTCCATTAAACACCCAATTAAAGTTTTTCTCTTTTTTTATTTTTTATTTTTTTTCTTTTTTAATTGTAAAGCACTTTGAGGTGCAATACATGAAAAGAGCTTTTTTCTTTATAAATAAAGTTTGATAGATTAAGCCAGGTTAAACTTTGACCAATCAGGAGCTCGGACATGGTAGTAACACATGAATAATGTCCCCTTTGATTAACCGAAGGGTAAATTGATAGTGGAAGACACATTGATAATTGCACCAAGTTTTTCATGTATCAGAATAGAGCTGTGAGAGAAAAAGTCTGGAGAAAGAGTTGTGAGATTCACCCAGTGTGTCTGTAGCTTGAGAGGAAACCAAGGTGGAACATCGTCCTACAGTCTTTAGACATTCACCTGTAAAACTTGCTCTACCTCCAATCTTAGAAATGTATTAATTCATGCTTCCTTACATTTGTACGTAAATTCTGCACACCCAGGTGAAGAATTGCTCCTCTCCATTGCACCACAAGCTAACTAGATACTCACCTCTAAGTCACTATGGCTCCTCCTTAAAAAAACACTTTTGGACACCATTACAGCTTCAAATGCCACTACAACTGGAGCAATAGGGAGGAGTCATAGGGCTAAGGAAGGAACTCGTATTTGACTTAACTCATGTCAGCTGTTTATGGAACAGACATGCTCACCGTTTATTCATCCTGAGTTCAGAGTTGACCACATTGTAACCAAGCATTTTGGAAAAGGCCCCAGGTGAGGCTTCACACCTTGTCAATACAAGACAGACTAACTGAGGAATTCAGGTGTAAAGACTTAACATGTGCTTCAATTCACCCTCTCAATCACACTGAATATATTTTACTATAAAGCAAGATAAATGTAAAAAATAAAGTGCATTCTGGGAATACTCATGTTACAACGCTTACACCACACATTTTAGCAACCGAGATCCAGGAGACTAATTGAAACAATCTGCTCCTCACAAACTCGGCAGCTCATATGTAATAATCGGCTCAGCTCAAAGGAGTTGGGTCTTGTCTCAGTCTTTTCTTCTTGCCTCTTTAAAGAGCAGGAGGAAACATGACCGTGCCGTGACTCCCCCAGGCTTACACTTCACTTTAATCGCCTGGGAAAACAGGAAATTGTGGTCTTGGAAAATAAAATGTTTGGAGTTAGATCACATTTGCTCAAGAACCCCTCCACCTCCTCAACCCCCTTCTTTTATAAGATCCTCTTCCTCTTGGTGTTCCTGATCCGTGTTGACTTTTGGGTTTTTTGTCTCTTTTGATGTCTCATTTAAACACTGTTTTTTTCACTTTGTTGAAGTTGCTTCAAGAGGAAGTTTAGAGGGGAAACATTAAGAGAACGGTGGGAGGGACTTAACCAGAGACTCAAAAATTGAGTTTTTAACAAGTTCTTGAGGCATTTTTCTGATATGATTAGGTTTAAAATTACATCTCTGAGTATTTATTTATTTAAATCATTGTGAATTGGGAGCAGACAAAAAATGTTGTTGGAAAAAGATTGTATTTGCTTCGTAGAGAAATGTGCTGGACTCCCTGCTCTGTTCGATTCTGATGCATTGACTTGTAGACGACTAACGGGTAGGGGGGCGGGGTTGCCCCATGTGAATGGTCCCAGAGATGAATTTCTAATGAACTCCTGTCGCTCTGCAGAAACTATGTTCTAGAAAACAACCGTTTTTTTGGCTAAAAATGGCAAAGATGAGGATCAAAATCCAAACATCCTCTCCTTCTTTTCCCCGTCTCTTCATTTTTTTAATCTAATTGTTCTTTTTTCATCTTTCCACCGTTCTGTCATCCATTAAACCATCAGAGTTCCTATGTCCTGCAGCTACCTGTAACACAACTTCCTAAAGTCGGCCATCAATCATGCCTCTCCCTTCTCCTCTGCAGCCTTCACGCTGGCCTGGAGCCCTCGCTGCTCCTCCCATATGCCCTCCTGCACGCTTTCATGGAGAGTTTTGAGTCTTCGTGCTGTAATCCGATCTGTGGACATCTCGAGTGCCGCATCTGTGCTCCATTCTTTTTGAAAGCATGTGACTGGCAGACAGGTGAACACACCTGGTGCCCTGCGGCGGCGAGCGCACTCACACACAGAGAGATGCACTCTCTAATGTGATCTAATGCCTTTCTTTAAACCCCTGAGTCTGCTTCCTCTTCCAGAGAGATGACAGCTGCATTTTAAGAAGATGAATGTTGGGAAGGAACAGACATTTTTTCTGAAAACATACCGAGATAAGTTCCTCTCTATTCTGCAGAAATGTCCAAACATCCTGTGTGATAAGACACCGTTTTGTACCAGAAATAAATCCTTGTTATTAAAATAAAAAACGTACTGGTTCTCTCTAAGAGCGATTTCTGCATTCCCGCTTTTCAAATAAAGGTTTTTTTCATTCACATGGGGGAGGGTCCAACAAGGGCTAAGTGGTTGATGACTTGGTTCACCCAGCAGGGCTTAAATTTAGTCTGTGGCTCAAGGAAAAAGCTATCATTAGAAGCTTGCTGGTTCTGCTGACTGATCACACAGTAGTCTGCAGCACGGTTTAAGTTTATTTGAAATTCTCATAACTCTATAAACTACAGAAGTTTGTAGAGAGAAAATACAAGCTGGCTGGTTCTTTGAATGTCTTCACTCAAGAATACCTTTTAAAAGCATTTTTTGCCCACATGACTGGTTGGGGAGGGGATGATGAAGTGTCATTTTGCATGCTTCAGGCTTCATGCTTTGCATTTCATCTGCATCACAATTGCACGTGTTTCTCTTTTTCCTTCATGGTTGGAACAGTTTTTGAACGACACTCTTTAGAGGCCATCATTTTATCAATACTTGATGAGTTTAATCTTTGCAACTTAGACTATATTTTGGAGGGTTCAATGTCTGTAAAGTAGTGAAGGAGAGCAGGAAAGGTTGACTTCCGGTTTGAAGCCCATTAAAAAACTTAAGTTGTTGGAGCCAAGTCTGTTTAAAGGGTTACGTCTCACTTTTTATTTAGATTTTCCTCCTAATGAGGTTGTGATTTATCGATTGACAGTTAAATCTGGTACTCCAACGCCTCAATGGCAAGGTTAAACCAACTATCAAGTTAGTTTTCTCATATTTTTGAGATATCTTGGATGAATTCCTCATTTTCTGAGGCAAAGAAAAATTATAAAATCATGAGACTACACACTGTTTAGACTTTCCTTTCCTGGCCAAAAATTGCTTGTGGCTGCTTGGTGAACTGCGCCTGGCTCCATTTATTTTTGATTTGAAACAACCTAGGACCAAGAGGAAGCCACTTAGGTAAGTGTGAGTATGTGTTGACAAAAGGAAATGAATGAGAAGTGGTGAAGTGTTCCTGTCCCGGACTCCTCTCAGTCTGAAGAGAGGCTCAACCTCATCGACAACAAAACCCACCACACAAACCTTTTTCTTTTCACACTTTCAACACAAACTCACACAAGCTAAATGCATCATTTGAATTTAAACAGTTTCAGGTTTTGTTAAGAAAAGCCCAAATTCATTTTAAATGAACATTTTAACAATTTCTTTAAAATATATATATATATATTTTAGATTATTAAAAAAATAGACTTTTAGAGCTTTAATGGATAAATACATTGCACAATTATTAAAAAAAATATATATATACAAAAAACACTAAAAACAAAACAGGTGCAAGAAAAATAAATTCACATTAACACATCCAAACACTCACACTTTCTCTTTAGAGCTTTGAGTGTGAGCGCTTAGTTGTCAAAGTGGCCTCCAGAGTAGCAAATGTTTAAACAAACACAGTAATAACACTCTGACAGTTATTTACATGATGCCTTGATTTGATCAAGCACATTTTCCTCTTTCATCAGTCTTGATTTTCACCCTCCCCAACAAAGTAATTGCAAGCAAATGACTGCAAAGTCTGAAATCAATTCAAAAACGTTTGACAGTTTTGCTTAACGCACATACTAAAAAGACAGTTTATGCTAATAATAGATGTTTATCATTTCTCATTGTTGCTGATTTATGAAAGCTTAAATCAAAATGTTGAAATTATGTCAAAAAGTTTCACACATCATAATTGTTGAATTTGCATCAGTAATGCATCAATGTCAGCTTCTATATATGTTTTGTATTTCTAAAAAGTAAATACTGATGAAAATCAAATGCTTAAATCCTGACCAAAGTAAAGGTTTTAGCAGTTTACAAAGAAGGTCAGCATTAATTGCTGCTTTCTGATTTAACAAAGTTGTTTTCAAGCATCACACTCTGGAAAGTTGATAAAAAGGATATATTTCAGATCGACATGTTTCAGTTTGTATGTACCTTGTTAGGAATGGTTGCATAGAGACGGTGTCTTTTCTTTACCATAAAGAGAAAGGTCTGGTATTACGACTTTTGAACAGATGACACTAAAGTCATGTTTGACACCGTGATTCACCTCCAGTCAATTAAAGGTTTTTCTAGAGTTCATATGTGTTTTCATGATACAAGTTAGAAAGGAAAATGTATTTTTCCCTCTTTTACTCAGGAGCTTTAGGGTGTATTCAGACTGGCAAAGTCAGTTGGTTCAGATCGAGTCCACTTTTTGTTCTGGATCTGGTCCTGAAGATTGCATTTAGTCTATATTCAGACTGGTATCTACCGGAGATTTCTGCTTCGGACCAAAACTTGTAAACAAAACCATGTGACTAAAGATCTCCTCTGTCATTGGCCAGCAGTTACAGAGGTGAGTCAAAAGCAAAAAGAGAAAGACGAAGGCGCTGCGGTGCTGTGGTTTGCTAGAATTTTCACTTAGACAAACTTTTTATTTCACTGATCAATTTTGAGCATCTGTTTGAAAACCAGGTTCAACACTTTTTACTGCAGCTTTGGTACAGTGGAGGCATGCTTCAAGACATTTCCTGGGGGCGCTATGGCTAGAGTTACGCTAATGAGTGTTTGTGACATATAGATTGACAGGAAAACAGTGGGAAGCAATGTGGATCACCTTAAAAGTTGTTTTAATGAGCCTGAACTCCTCCAACCACATCCCAATGAGCTGCTGTGTCTCATAGTTGTGGTGTTATAGCATTGTGTTTAAGACAATTCTGTTAAGGCACAACGATACTATGACGTCACGACAGCCCCACATGTGTGCCTCCAAACGAGACAGAAAAGCCAGTAAGAAATGTTTTAGCAGTGTTAACACTAATGCTCAAACAAGTAATCAGTTGGACCAACAGCTTCCATTTTATGATGCTTTACATTTTCCACGGTCCGATCACCTTATTCCTAATGTGTTTACATTACATGACCCCTGGCTACGGTGGCCGTTTTGTTCAGTTATTTTGGTCTTGGAGTGGATTGCATTCAGACTGAGGAAGCTCAGTCCAGAAGGCCTAAAATGAAGGAAGGCCCACCTCAGAAAACAGGCCCAAGAGCATTTCCTGGTCCTGGACCGGGGTGCGTTTGCGCATATTCAGACCAAAACTTTGTTCCATATTATCAAAGAAAACAAACTCTGGTTCACTTTAAGCGAACCAAATGTGTCCAGTCTGAATACACCCTCAGATCCAGTGTTGACATTCTTTAGACCATCAGAACTCTCCAACTGTTGACGCAAATAATATAATTCCAATCGCACAGGGTGTCATGATTACAGAACACGTAGCGACCCAGACGCTGGAACCCGGAAGAAACACAGCAGAAGGTTAGCTTGGTAGATAACGGCTTT
>NC_050522.1:15195851-15234392 GCF_002922805.2 Oryzias melastigma
TCAGCTGGGTCGGTGTTATGGCCAGTCCGTTCTGTCATGATTACAGAACACGTAGCGACCCAGACGCTGGAACCCGGAAGAAACACAGAAGGTTAGCTTGGTAGATAACGGCTTTAATCATGAGGCGAGGAGATAGGATCCTGAGCAGGGCAGGAAGTGGACTTGGAGCAGGAGGCAGAGGCTGGAGGCGTGGTTGGCGATCTAGTCCTCCGAGAGGGAGAAGGCCGTCTTGGGAGCAGGAACGTGGAACAGAGGCAGAGGCTCGTGGTGTGACCGTGGAGGGGAGACCCAACTGGAGACCCGGGCAGATGGAGAAAACGCAACCACTCGTGGCAGGAGGTTCCTGAGGGTGAGTAAGAGAGGTATTAGGATAGAGTCTCGTATTAAACGTGGCAAGACCGTGACTTGGACGAGGTGACCAACTAAGCACCATTAGAGGCAACAGACTGGCGAGGAATGATGGTCCAGGAGCTCCTTAAGAAGGCAGCTGAGGGTGATGAGGTGAGTGGTTGCAGCTGGGGGTGATCAGCAGTCGGGTGGAGAGGAGAGGGGGAGGAGACTGACAGAGGCACCATGACACAGGGGGCCAAAATCCAAACACACTTTAGGTCACGGGCCAAATAGGATAAACATTTACTGAATACACTAAAACTACATTTTTAAAACTTTAAAAATGTACATTTTTATCCTTGCTATGAATAAAAACTGGCAGGAATATTGTTCCAGGATAAATCAATTTAAAACCTTAGCCCTTTAACACAGGGGCTCCAGTGTTTATGTTCTTTGATTTACTGTAATTTTTCAACCGTTAACACAATAATTGTAGTAGATTTTAAAGGAAAAAAGCGGCGCGAAGAGTTACAGTATGTTCAAGATTTTGTGTTTAAGCGTCACTGACGACGCCTTAGGTGTTAAAGGGTTAAATAACTTTTAATATATTACTCTGTCAAAATTATACAAGGTAGAAATAAGTGTAAGAAAACATCAGACCACTAAAAATAATAAAATGATCTGGAAGGCCGGATATAATCACCCGGAGGGCTTAAAGTGAACCAGAGGGGTCAAAGAGTTACGGTGTGTCAAAGAGCGTTTGTTATTTCGGTGTTGTTGGTAACATCTCAGGTTCTAAAGGGCTAACTAAGTTATCTTTGCAAAAAATACTATCCAGTACATCATCCATTCCACACATTCTTTCATATTTTTGTTTTGACAGCCTCGCTGTGGAATCATAGCCTATCCCACTTATTCCCATTCAGGGTCACAGGGTTGCTGGAGCCTATCCAGCTGCTGTGGGGCAAAAGCACAGTACATCCTGGACAGTTTACCAGTCCATTATAAGCCGCCAAACAACAACAACAACAAACAAAACCCCTGCTGATAACTTTGGTCCTGATGGCTGTGTGTAATTTTGAACAAAGTGCCGTGTTCAGCTACGTTTTCATCTCTAGTGAACCCACTGAAGCCGAGGTGTTCTTTGTTTTATGTCCAACACAAACAAGGCATTTTGAGGTCCCTCTGAAAGTTAATGTAGTGTGGATGTCCAAAGCAGAATTGCTGTGTTTGGAATCAAATGAAGTTGAAAACAGCCAGATGCTTCAGACACAAAAGCAAAGCATCAGTCAGGTCTGGGCTGGCTGCCTACAAAGAGGGCGATAATGTTTGTGCACCTGTGGAAAAGCCCTTTGTCAGCAGCTGTTTCTAATTTAGGGAGCAAGAGAAACGTCCTCACTTTAATCTTTTTTGTTTAACAGAAAGCAGAGAGGAAGATTCATTGTCATCTGGGGAGTTTCTGCTGCTCAAGAGCGGTCGATTGAACCATTTAACTATTGCAACGCAAGACAAGCCCCCGTGGAAAACAACAGAAAAAGTAAGAATACACACAAAACTGGAGGATGAACAACAAAAGGGAAAAGAATAAATCCTTTTTCTCTCTCTCACATTTCAAGGATGAAGGGATGGACGGCTTCTCAGACACAAATGGACAGATTTAAGCAACAGGGAGAGCATGTGTGGTGGCAGTTGGTCCCATCATGTGACATCCCCTTGGCAGAGAAGAGGAAACTGGGAGTGGTGGCTGGCTGGCTGACTGTCACAACTAGGTTTATGCCTGATTGGACGTTAGTTAGCAACACGGCCACTCCTTTCTGTGCACAAGCTAATCTCCTGGTGGCAGCCCCACAGGATGGAAGATAATATTTAGGAGGAAGAAGGCATCGACCCAGAGTGAACCTTCATGGCTGCGGCAACACACGAACACCCGTCTTCTTTTGTGGCTCAGCTGCACATACACATATGCCTGGTCATAGATGGCAGATGACACTGTGGGAAATATTCTGTAACCAAGGTTTCTTGGGATGATTTTGGTCATTACCCTGTGATCTTACACCACAGAAATACATGCTTGCATTAATATAGAAGACATACCACTGATGAACACTGACAGCTGTGTGGTTTCCCAGCTGAAACACTTTGTGGATGCTGCTTCTTCTTCTCAGCATCAAAACTTTAAACTCAACTTGACGTTAAATTACAGCCCAGCTTGGCGGGTGGAAAACCAGCTATTAAAGGGGCAGCAAAGGTTGATGTACGGGAGGGATGTTGAGAATCCTCATCGAAAAATGCATTAACACAAGGATGATCACATTTGTTCCACTCATAGTTAGATCACATCTAGATCTGAGTCTCCCTGGATAACTTTTTAGTTAAACTTGTTCTATGTCTGAATTTCAGTGTGATTTGCCCTGCTTCTTTGAAGTCAGCATGACTTCTTTTCATGCTATTACTCCTCAGAAACAAAACAAAGCCTTTAACTTTTGTTGAATTTACTACATTTTTATTTCAAAAAAAAGAAAAAAGACTGCATAAATGTATATATGAAAATGTCTCCAATGTTTGTATTTTAAAACTTAACCCAGCAACAGGTACAAGTGTGAGTAATATGTGAAACATCATGTTATACATTTAATCAAATTAAATTAGATTAGATTAAACTTTATTGTCATTGTGGACGTGGATCCCTCCTGTCACAAATGAGGCATTTGTGTCGTTTGCATATATTTTAAGTAAAGTATGCCATTTCTACTGTCTTAAATTAAAATTCCAATGTTTTTTTTCATTCATGCATCCATCCATTTTCCAAATTTGCTTAATTCCTTTTAGGGTCATTGGGTTGCTGGAGCCTGTAGATGGAAGGTGGAGTACACACTGGATAGGTCACCATCGCTACAAGGCCACACAACCACATCTAATTAACCAATTGACCTACAAAGCATGTTTTTGGAGTGTGGGAGGAAGCCGAAACACCCAAAGAAAACTCATGCATGCAGATTCCCTATTACTGTCTCCCTATGGGGAGAACATACAAACTCCCCATAGGTCCCAGCTGGGAATTGAACCAGGGTCTTCTCACTGTGAGGTGAGAGCTCTAACAACTACACCACCAAGCAGCTCCTGTGCGTATTAATGTATCAAAGTTTCAATATATTTAAATTAAAAAAACAAGCTCCAATATTGCTTGCTATTTTTGTTGAACTAGTAATGTTGGGATGGGGGCATGAGGAGCTGTAAGTTAGCAGGAGAGCGTGTAAACAGATGGATGATGGGAAGTGTGGGTGGGTTTACTCCATGCCAACAGAACTCCTACCGACTTTTTGGCTAAAATAGGCTAAATTATAATCAAAAGACCATTGGGAACACCTTTACTATAGTTCGAAAAGATGATCAAAGTGGGTCTTTAAAGAGATGCAAAACAACCGAAGCACAAGATGGAGAATTCTTTTTTATGTACACAAATGAAATTTGTTACTTAACAAACAAAGCTAATCACTCTGTCAGTAATTCACACCAGGGTTTACTTGCAAGTTCTTGAAGGCATCAACATTTACAGCACTTACAGCCGTGTCATGAGCCGTCAATCAAAAAATCTTTCCCAAAACTCAAGAGGCTCAGTGAAAGGGTTTAAAATTCAGGGAATGCAAAGCTCAGAACTACAGCCGCCTGAAACTTCAAGATGACTTTGAAGATGACATTTACCAAAGTTTACACTTCTTTATATCTGTAGCCTCTCCTTCCTCCCCACATCTTTAACAAGCTTGTCACCTCTTCCTGACATGTGAGCATGGCTGCATACCTGCTCGCTTGTAATATTGGCTATGATGCCTCTAACGATATGGTCAGACTAGTGTCTCTAGAACAGATAGGCAGGAGGCAGATGAGGAGACAGTCAGTGTGGAGACCCATTTCCTGAGAGCAATATTGATCTCATCTCCTCCTCCCCTCTTTTGCTCCTTTCTCGCAATGATTCGAGGAAGAGCCAGAGTGACAAAGACCAGGGAGAGTGGAGCAGACGAGAGACAGATAAAGAGATGACAGCACCACAAGAATATTCCTGCTACTGGACCCACATCTATATATCCACACAGACACACTGCTATTACCACAAATGCACAAGCGGCACTAAAGCACTTTAGTCAGCAGGTCTTCAGAACACTCTCCGTCCATCTGAAATGCACTCCCCTCGTCCTCCAGTTCATCACTATCAATCAGAAGCTATTAGGCACAAAGAAGAAAACATCCACAACTGATAAAATCCTCACTGAAGTGCATCCTAATTGATGCTTCATCCATTCTTCATATCCCGGTGGTCCAGCGCTGACGAGATCCACAAGCTCATCAGGAGGAAATTAACCAACTCAACAGGCCATGTTTCATCCAGTGAGGCCGACCAAATAAACATCCAAAGCCATCTAATGACTCACGGCACCCAGCCCACATCCTCAGGCTCTGACGTTCCTCCTCTGGGATGTCGGTGAGGGGAGCCCAGGAGTGCTGCTGGGTAAGTGATGTTCATTTATAACTAGACCTGCAAACTGGGACAAAGAAACGTAACAGTTCATGTCTTGACAAAAATAGTGGATTTTTTATGCTAATTTTTAATGAACTTTCTGTCCAACACATTCTCACTCCCCACTCGTCACATATTGATATTTGGTTAAGGACCTATCCGTGTCAAAAATGGACATTTTGGGTGTCCCCAACTCGTTGCTTTTCGACATGCTCGCTTTTCGTAAAATTAAGGGTCCGTAACCCTCGGGACGCAGTACAGGATGCAGTATGGATGTGCGCTGATCTTTGGGACATGCCAGGTCAGGGGCGCCGCTAAGGATTTTTGGCCCCATGAAAATAATTTTTCATAGGGCCCCTGACACATCAGCAAATTTGCATTAAGGGCCTTTGTGGACACCCCTTCAGTCTGGGCCCCTAGAATCATCCATCTTTACCCTCCCCTTTTTGGCGCCCCAGCGCCCGGTACTGGTACCCATACCCGGTATGCTAACCCAGCATCGGACACAGTACCAGACATGGTACCGCACTCGAACCGGTACCGGATAAGGATACCGGTACTGGGTTAGGGTACTGGTGCAGGGCGCATCCCAGTACTGGACCGGTTCGGTTTAGCGGCCTGGAGGTTGGGGACCAGTGATTTAATTAGAACAGCCAGCATGTGAAAAAGCGATGAGTTAGGGACACACGAAAGGTCAATTTTTGACCCGGAGGGTTCCTTAACCAAACGTCAATCTGTAACAAGTTGGGAGTGAGAATGTGTTGTGCTGTGATTGATTTTTAATGAGAACTGGATCGAGTGACTATGACATTAATAACTTGCTTCTAGCTCCAAATTCAGTTTTTTTTTGCAACATGCACCATGTTGGATCCAGAAATTGTCAGTAAGAAGTGATTGGTCTGAGTCAACATTTCTATGGCAACGCCTCTCGCCAATCAGGAGTGAGCATGTTGGAAGACCAAACTCTTGATTTGGATCACTTACTTTTATTAAGGCATCTGATTGGTCAGTTTATTACTTGAATTACTTGCAATAAAGAAAAAAAAATACAAGGATTATCAAGAACATTTTTTTTAAAGTATCAGAGCAAGAATGATTATTCTGACAAACAGAAAAACTGAGTAATAGATATTTATTTCACTACGGAAGTCTACGGGATTTTAGCTTCTTGGAGCCAGCAGCTACTTCCTGTTTAGTACACTCAGTCCAGTTCTCACATAAAGTCGATGGTTGACACCAATAGACACATATAATGTAACTATTGATTTATTCCTCTCCAAAACAAGCCCCCTGACAATAGACCAGTGTTTTTATTTGTTTGCTTTTTGCAGTGCAAGATTTACTGTTTCCTTTTGCTCACATAATGATTTTATTTTATGTGATGATGTTTTCTGAACTTGCAGGGAAATCTGTATAGATTTAACCCAATTGTGAGATAAATCAACAAACCTAACAAAAGCTGCTTCATATTAGACTTTCTTTTCATAGAAATATAATCTGTCTTTAAGTTTGTGAGTAAAGTATTCAAGATTATGCTTATGGCACTAAAACAACCTCTTTCAAAAAGCTTAGCCTGTTCCCGCGGTGCCGCTGCAGAGAACGCTGCTTACCTGTAAACATTTCATGAGACCCCTCTTTATATTTCATGGGCCAGAAATGGATGTTTCGTCTCAGGTAAGAGCAAAAGCAGAATAAGGAGAGACAAAGCAAGTAAATTGCTGGGTTGGTGACAAGAAGTGAGACACCGACCGAATGGCGGGGTAAAAGAAAGAGTTGCAGTGTTCTTAGTCACTTGCGTCTCGGATTTCCAGCCCAGATCTCAGCGCAATTAACTTCCATCTAACCTCATTCGCTCGTGGGCCTAACCTTGACAGCTTCCAGAGCTTCTTGCACTCACTGATACTATAGATGAAGCCATGTGAAAACAAATTACAGAAAGAATGAAAAAATGGCTGAGATGATTTGAAGAGGAGAATGTGAAGAGAAGATGGAGAAGAAAAGCGACAGAGTCCCCCAATCATTCGCTTCGGCTAATGAATGTACAACAGCGGGGGGCGGCTGCTCCACAGGGAGCTGCCCTCATAACAGACAGGGCCTGGCTGGGTGTAGTAATTGAAAGTAATGATAATTAATATCATCGGCATAATCACCATTCGTTATTACGGGGAAGATGTTTATTGGTTTGTGTGTAAGGCATGAAGAAAGCACCGTTTGTTCAAAAGAAGGGAATGTCATTAACCTTTTAGCCATCCTAATCTTGTTTAATAATGGGGAAAGAGAAACGTGAAAACAGTTTTGCATGGTTGCCAGGGCTAATATTAAGACAGAAATTTTTTTAAGTAATATTCTGATGTTTTTCCTCTCCACTGATCTGAAAATTTGATGTTAAATCTGGATAAATTGGATTTGATGTCATGGATAACAAGTTGGGATTAACACACCCGAGACTCTGCGCTTCAGAGGAATGCACATTTCCAGTTAAAGGCGGACGATAACAATCACGCAGCAAAGGATTTGAGAGGCAAATTAAGGAAGTCAGATATAGGAGATAGGCAAAGGCTGTAACGAGGAACAAAGTAGGTTTTTCTGCTTCTGGTTGGTGGTGCATCAGCCCAGTTCTCTGTAAAGTGGAAAAATACAGCAGAAGGCATATCATGAATACATTTTCTTACATTAAACTTGCTGGAAACATAACTACCATTTGATAAAAAAAAAGTAGAATTTGCAAAGTTAAGCATTCAGTTTGACCTCACAGCACACGCTCACCACATTAAAGAAAACATTCACTGCGCTGTGAAAGACATCCCGGGGAGAAGATGGCCCTCAGGGATGACAAGCTTAAACCCAGCATGCAGAAAGCCACCTTTCACCCTCCTGCATCCTCTTTAAAAACCCTATGGTTATTCAGTTAGTTCAAGTACAATTACATGCCTTTCAATTGCAAATCGGAGCAGAGCTGCGAATCCAAATAGACAATCAAGTAAGTCCGCTTCCATAAACACAAGCCTTCTGTTAAGCCAACTCCAGGCTATTAGCAAAGGGACATATGTAGCTACATTACAGCATGCACCAAGGGGATATGCAAATGACCAGGACCTCCTGCATGACTTAGCTCAATTTTTATCATGCAAACCACGCTCCTGTGATAAGCCTTGCAAGAAAAAGCCAAGGCATATCTGGTCTGCAAGGTCTGCAAGTGAAACACCTCTTTTGTGGAGAGGTTATCAAATGGTTTTCAGCTACTTCCACAATGCAGAGAAGGAGTGAAATAGTTACCTGACAACGGCAACTCAATTAAAGCAACCGTAAAATTCAAAAAAGTTCATTGTCAGAATTAAAATCGATCGTTTTAAGCAATGAAACACCTTGTAGTTGGATTTTCAGGAGAGCTGTTTGTTAAGTTTTACATCTTTTATTGATGCAGAAGTTCTTTGGGTGATTAATCAAAGATTTGTATTCATTTATCAGTTTTGGTGTGATAATAAGAGGAATTCAGAAGCTTCTTGTTTTCAAGGTTTTTCTTTCCTTTGCTACCTTTTTCTCTTCTTTGAATCCTCTCTGAATCTTTTATTCTCGCTAATTTCTCCTGCGCACTCACGCCCTCTTTCTCTCCGTCCCGGACCACCCAGACAGCTGTCCCTTTGTGCTCCAGCTGTTCCCCTGCTGTGGCCTGAGTTTGTGTTACTTTGTTTCCGCATGGCTACGATTGAGGCAGCCCCCACCTCCATCCACCCATCCTCCCGATTTCTTTTCTCACTTGCTTCATCGCTCACCGGGTCTTTTTCCTCTCCATACTCAGACCCTAAAAATAATCGAAGAGGGCTGGCTTTTGTATCTGGTGCAGGTGTCCTGGATGGGTGAAAAGGGATCCAGGCTATGGATGCCCACCGTTCAGGGCGTGAGTTCATTCAGGCTTGGATCCCGCACCTGTAGCAGGTCTTGACCTATAAGAGGCAGACAGTTATTCCTAGACTATGAAATCTTTTTGGGAGTTCAAACATCCAATAAACCTGGTCTCATTGCTGTGCTGCTTGTTCTTAAAGAGCCAGTACTGAGGTGATGCTGGGAGAAAACATCTTAGGGAAATCAACATTTTTTGATGAAAAACAAATGTCCAGATGGTCAGAAGCAAAAAAGTTATGAATAGACTGTATTTTAGTTGTAAATCTGTTTCTTTGGAACATCCATTCAGCACAATAAAGAATGGTTGGTTTGGACATGAATGCTTAAAGATCCACTCTAATGAAAATCATGTTTGTTGTTGATGGACAACATATATAGAAAATTAATCCAAACTGCCTTTTGGAGTATGTCTTTATTCAAATTGTTGGGAATTGCGCCTTATCAACAGTCCTGTTCATAACTAAGAGGCAAATTTCTAATAATCTTCTGCCGCTCTGCAGAAACTATGACCTTGAAAACGACAACTTTAAAATTAGATCGAAAGATGAGCAGAGTGAGACTTGACACGCCACACGTGCGTCAACACAAGTTTGGAGATTGCAAGCAGCTGGCCGCTTTTAAATTTCCTTCAGGATTAATAAAGCTATTCATTCATCCTTTCATTCATTCAACTTTCATTCACGTCGGTAATTTTACAGAAGCAGAAGATCAGCCATAAAACATAAACAATAGCTAAAAACTAAAGAAAGCTGGTTATCTCTGCCCTTAGACCCTCCTTCCTGGTAAGGAAAAACTCCTAAAAAACCTGATTCAGGAAAAAAAGAAGAAACCTCAGGTATTCCAACATGAAGGAGGGCTTCTTTTCCAGGACGGACTGGCGATTTACCAGGACTATTCAAAAAGAATTAGCTTATCTAATTCTACAACTACGTATTTGAATGGAGTTCAGCCAGATAGGACTGGGGGACAGGTGGGGTGAGGTCCACATCCAAGATGAGCCAGAAGCACGGTCCAAAGTCAAGAACAGGAGCAAAGATGATCCACCAAAATTTCTGACCTAGAAATTTTTAAAGCTACAATGATTTTTGCCATTTTTACTTACAGGCTAGATGTATGGATGGATGATGGATGGATGGATGGGTGGAGTAGTCTGAGATAAATACATAAAATGAGATAACTGTGGATAAATCAGATGAAGATGAGTCTGTATCAAAGGTTTGGTATTTGTAAAAATGTTCTGTCTTTTGCTGCAGAACGGGGCCTGTTGGAGATCAGTTCACATGGTGTACATGTCAAAACAAGTGGTGGAGATGATTCAGGGGAATGGGTTGTCCCATTATGGTTGTGTTCAAATGTTAAGAAATATTAGACATGCTCTTTTTTTCAGTTTGTAGTGTTGGCTCATGGGACTGTGGTTTCCAGGTGAGCTTTAAGGCTTGCTCCATTAGTTAAACATAACAACATCCTGGGTGGCAAACCCAAAGGCAGCTCATCCTTTGGCATTCCTCCTCAGAGGAACTTTACCCTTCATTTACAAATGGATCATTTTAGGATGTGGTGAGAACCCTTCCGTGAGGACAGCTTCACCTGAGGGTGAAGGTACTTGTCCCTTTTAATCCTGAAATGCCCCATAGCTCAGGAGCAAAAACACATGCGAAGAAAATCACAAAGAAGCTGATGAAAGTATTTTGTGTAACTTTTAAATCTAACAGGTACTTAAGTTTTCGCCAGAGCTTCTGTTTTGTCTTGGTCTCATTAATAATGTTTGCCAAACCTGATATTAGTCTACACAGCTGCTGCCTTTCCTCTTGTGCTCGGGGATTTCTCATGCTCAGGGTGTCCAATTATCCGTGGAGGTGGAGTGGGAACTCTCAGTCCCTTCAGAAGATACCGTGTCTTTGTGAGTCTGTGTGTGGCAGAAGGGCTGTAAACACATTTTGTTTGTGATCCCAACAAGTCTCTGAATTGTTCCAAGAGATACTTTTGGGGTTAATTTACCTAATTTAAGCAAAAGCAAGATTCCAAGTTTATCCAGGATTTAGCCACTCTGACCTTCTCTGAAGGAGTTTAAGTGTTCATTCACACTGGCAGGTTGGATTCACACCAGGTATTCTTTAGATCTGCTTTTTTTGGCAAGTGTGAAAGCTCAACTAAACAGTTTTTAAGACCAAACGTGTGAGCTTTGGTCCCCTTGAGTGCAAAGGTCTCAGTTCATTTTAGCATAAACCAAAGTGTGGAGGTGAAGAGAGTAGATGACGTAATGTAAGGAGTGAAATAAACTGCTCCCAGTGTGATACTGAAGAACCAGGACTCATAAAAAGTTGTAAAATATCTGACTGAGTAAATGTGGTGTAGTAAGGAAGTTCAGGGACTTATTACTACATTATAATTAGGAGATTAGATTGACTTTTTTTTCTTCTAGACTTTTCCCCCAACCTTGATCAATTCTCATTTCAAATTAGTATGTAATACCTACATTGGTCTACAGTGGAAAAACATTATAATTTAAAATTATATATATATATATATATATATATATCTTCACTTATACGGTTACATTTCGCTTCTTATTCATTTTCCGTGGACCTACATAGGGTCACATGATTTTAGAGTTTCTTTCTGGCCTGAACAAAAACCATACCGGATATCCCCTCTTGGTAGAAATTGCAGTAAACCCACCAGTTCAAACATTTGTAGGATTTTTCTGCCTTAATCAGCTGAGTTTATCTTTGTCTTAAAGTGTCTTTATTTTGACTCTTTGGCAGTACGTAAACTTACAACAGATATTTATTTTCCTTGATGCATGTATGGGTTGGGGGTTTCTGACTCCATTAAAAGGAGAGTCTTGCATGTGAGTTTCCTACTTACGTATCCACCCAACCCCCTATCAACATAGTGGGCTGCTTGTTGCTGTCCCACAGTGTCATGCAGAGCCGGTTAAATGCAACCCTCCCCACATGTGCTCATCCAAACCCAGCTCAGTGAATAACAAAGACTTTTTGACTCTAAAGCCTTCCTCTGGGGTTCTAAATGTCTTCTATAATGACAATACACAATTGCCATTATTTTTTGTTGTGATTTTATTCATATTGTGCAGTGCCATCATTTTTGGGAAGGTTTAACCTGCTGATTTTTTTTTCTTTTACTTAAAAATATGGACAGGTGATTTTCTTTACAGATTCAACAATGACTACTACAAAAGTTGATGTTGGAAGTTGGGCATTGGAGGAAATAAAACCAACTACTGATGTCCAAAAGCAGTTTTTTGGGCCTTACTTCAGGGAAATGCAATTAAAAAATGCACAGCTTAGTATTTTCCTAATTTATTCTGGGAAAAAAAACTCCTTTGGGTTTGTTTCCTCAGTCTGTGTAATATTTAACCATTCTATCTTTCAACATTAATTTGGGAATTGTTGCTGCCATCCCACTCCCCCGACAGCACACACACACCCGCGTGCCCCGACTCCCCCTTCTCTTGGCTATCGGACATCAATCTAGCCGGCACCGTCTGCTCGGCCTCACTGGGCAATTAACCACATTGAGAGTGAAAGCTCTAATCAATCCCTGGCCTTCTCCATCACACACATACGCACATAAAGGCGCATACAGACTCACACACCAATAAAACACACATTATTCAACTAAAACAAATGATTGCCATTTATATAGTCACATCTGAAAGCTGTTCCCTTAAGGACAGAAAATTATAACTTGAATTTATTTATTGTAGAGACAGTGAATAAAAGCAAACTAATGGATTCTTTATATTTAATTAGTAAGTTTTAAAGCTTACGAACAACAATTAAGGTTTTTAGATCAGCACAAGCTAGACTAAAGACAATAAGGTTCTGCTTCTTTAAAGCAGGGGTCTAATGTGAACCATGAAGCCAAGGGGGTGGGGGGGCCTTTGCCAAACTCAAGATTCCCTCTACGGCTTGTCGTATTGATTCATGTGGGCCTAAATGTCAGCACCAGCACGGCAGGCGATCGTGCTGAACCCCTGAGGGCTCAGGGAGACGTGGGCCTGAGGCAGTGGGCTTCACAGATGCATCTTAAAATAGCACAACAGAACCAAGAGAACACACAGCTGTGATGATGCACGAATGGATTAAAACAATTTCTGAAATCAGTTTACCTGAAAACTTGAAGCAGTTTTACCTAGCTCTCCATCTTTGCAGATCAATTTTAATCATGTGTCATTTTTTATTTTAATATCAATAGCTGGATTCTGTATTTTCTATATTTTGTACATTACCAAAAAGATATTAATGTATTTTAATCTGCAAACAACTCTTTGAATTATTGATCCATGACATATTGATTTGACATTTTTGTTCATGCATCCATGTGCAGGTGCAGGACTTTGATCATTTAGTGCATTTTACTTAACCTACATCAAACACAAAAGAAGGATCAATTACAGGTTGAAGAAAGACGAATGAGAAATAAAACAGTCTGATTACACGGATGACAGAGATTCATTACAGCCCCTTTGTTACACATTCAAAGAAATGCTGACTCAAGTGGAGTAAAATACTGGGACAGAGTTCACCTTTTACCTGCAGCAGTGCCGTTCTCCTCTCATTTGATTATGTTAAATGATGTAGATAACTTCTAAATTGCTTGCTTATGTCAGATGCATGCCAAAAGCTTGCACAGTTTATGCTTTTTTAAAAATTTCAGATTTGATTTAACAAGGGATCGTGCAAGCACTCTGATAGTAATTATGTTGCATTGCCCATGCGAGCAAGTAAGCCTGCCAAAAAAAAGCAATTTATGATCATTAGTCTGTACCTGAAATTGAATTTTTTATATGTATCTCAGCTCAAGCCATTCTATAAAATCCAAACATACATGTCAAACTGCTTTAAAGAAAAATAATGAACCAAAGCTGTAAAATAAATTAAAAGCTTTATCAAAAAGGGTTTATTTTCAGCTTTGCTTTAAAAACAAATAGTAAATCAATATTCTGCTGTGAGACTGGCAGCTGGTTTAATGGAAAGGGAGCGTGATAGCTTAAGGCTTTGCCTGCCATTCTGGATTTTGAGACCCTAAATACAACAAACACCTCAGAGTTTAAACAGCATGACTTCGTTCTTTTTTAGACTGGTATTAAATGTTAGGTATTTCTAAATAACTTAGCCGTTAGGAGATTTTTTAATGTAATGCCTTAAAAGCTATTTACAACTGTTGGTGAGAAAATGTCACATTTTTGATGGAAATTCACCGCAAAGTGGTGTGAAATTTATTCAATGTCAATTCAGTGTGTTATCAAGTGAAAACTGTTGTTCATTTGCATATTTTTCTCACATTTTAGTGGTTCCAGCTGGTTGGGAGATGTAGCAGTTCATTTAGATACAAGTAGTTAGTATCAATTCGAATTTTCAAAAAAGGAAGAAAAAGAAATAAAAACAACATTTAGATAGAAAGTAGAATAACATGTCAGGACTCCAGTCTAAATGTATTTTAGATAAATATCATACATTTTGTGAACCACTTTTCAGTATAAGACTCAGTTGGAATTCTTTTGTTGGTTTCCAAAAAAGTGATAAGATTGTTGCCTTTAAAGAAAATGTGAAGTGACAGTTCTCTGTTACATGCGGGTATTAGTATGCTGTGGTGTAAAGAAGGCTCTCACATTACTTGCAGCTGCTGCCATTACTGCAGTTTAGCTTAAAAAAACTATCAACACTTTAACCGAAGAAGCCAAGAGCTGGAGAAAAAGAATGCGATAGGGAAAACAAGCCTTTAAGTTTGCGTCACACGCTAGGTGCCAAATTAAGTCATTTTTCTTTTCTTGCTGTGGTTCATAGATTTAATTTTACCCAATTGGGCACAGCATGAAGAAATGACTTCTGGAAGTATTTAACAACTCAAAATTTCTTCTAAAACCCACTCATTTTAGATTCCTTGACTTGAGAAATTTTGTAAGAGGAACAAAAATATGGACAACAAAACTGTTTGCATGATCTTTGGCGAACATGCACTGATCTGCATGAATACACGCTTTGCTGTAGTACTTATTTTTGGGCAAACAACGCGTTCAAGCTAATCAAATTTGGTAGAACCCTTTAACCCTAGATATGTCACCTAAATAACTCAAGCTCAATCAACGTGAATCAGCCATTTCTGACATAAAGAAAAGCGGCCTCACTTTGCACCGTTTTGATGGCAAAAATCGGCTTTTCTCTGCAACAGGTTCAGCTGATTTAAGTTGATTGCGTAAACACTTCACTACTGTAAAGTGTTGCATGTCAATGAAAGGCTGCTTTTCTCCACTTCAGAATCCACAGGAATTACTTCAATTGTGTCAATGATTGAAGAGTTACTGTAGTAGAAAGAATGCCCACACTGGAGCTTAAGCAGAATGGACAGTTGATGTAGATTACCACATGAAGGGATGCACTTACAGTTGGTTTTACTAGAAAAAAAAAAACTGTCTTGATAGGTATGTTTTATATATATATATATATATATAGTCCCCTCAATCATCCCAACATTTACACAAAAAAAACTGATGTGTAAATCTATGAAGTAGGGTTATAAATGTTTTAAGGCTGTAAAACCCCTGCTATACATTTTTCTTAGACAAACATTAACATTTTTACATATTTGTCTGTTGTTTAAACTCTCAAAGTTCAAGTCTATGTACAAAAATAAGTCTAGTATTATAGAATGAAAAAAAAAGAGCTGTATGTAGATGTGGCAAACTGAACATATTCTGTACAGGAGACATGGCACAGAGAAGACTGATTGACAAGGTCTACAGCCAATCAGAAGACAGTTCACTTTGTAGAAGAAAAAAAAAGGATGCAAAATTGCACAGATAAAAATCCACAAAACAGCAAGACTGCGAAAGTGAACCTCGATATAGCATGGGACCTCTGTACATCACAATGGTGCGTGTTGTAAAACACAATGTGATCAGATTAGCACATTACATCATTTTAGGGTGCATTCAAACAATGCATTCAAGCATTAGAGTTGGGTTCATGTATTTTTGGTAGAGATCTACCACAAATGGTAAAATAAAGTTTTTGTTTTTTTCAAATCACTGCTGACATTGCACTATACCTGCTACTGCATTGAACTGATTCTAAGTGACAGAAGGTGTCTTTTATTTTGAAAGAAAATCATGTGAACCTCTGCCAAAAGTTATAAACTTTAATATTTTGAAAAAAGGGGGTATTTTCTCTTTATATTTGTTTCTATTCATTGAAAAGAAGTTAATTGCTATTTATCACAATGGAAGCATTGAGAAAAATAGAAATCCATGTCTTATTTTTCTAAAGGGTGAAGTGAGTCTGTGTGGCTCCTACTTTTGGTCTGTAAAAAATTGACCCGAATGGCTCTGTAGGTGTTGAACGTTGCAGACCCCTGATCTAGGAGATATGTTTTAATGATTTTCATTATTCACACATATTCAAATTTCCACATCAGGTTGCTCACTACTTCTAATGCACGAAAGTCTATTTACATGTGAATCGAGACTTCAAGCTGACCTGGGTTCACTTGTTTTAACCATAACAAAGGTTTTACGCTTGCCAAATGAAGAAGTCTATTCAAAAAAAGGGAATCCTGGTGTGAATCAAATTTGCCAGTGTGAATCAATGGGAATAAAGGAGGCACAGTGCATTTTGATCACATAAAAAAGGCACTGAGTGCAAATCTCAACAGGATACATCACAAAAGGCAGAAAGCTGTTTCATTTGTGAGTATGATGTACCAAAAAAAGGTGAAAGAACTTGTAAAAATGAGTGAACTCATTTATTAGGCAATTTTTTTTCTGTACCTTTTGGCCCCAAAACTTTTCCTTAACGAATGTGCTTTTAAGACAGAGACTTGTCTTGAAATTTAATTTATGTGGTGAAATCAAGTTTCTAGTTGAGAAGTTCTTGTCATTTAATAATTAACCACACAGTTGAGATTGAGAGCACTTTGAATACAATGTGTGTGTGTGGAGGGGGTGCTCATTTGCATACAAATGTGGCCACCCCTACCATTTTGTCACTTGCTTATTTAAATAGCTAATTTCTCCCTTTTCTTTCTCTCTTAAAACAAAATCTACGTAGAACTACAACGTTGCTGTGACCATCTCACTTATTTTTTTTCTATGTATTTTTTTTTACTATTACCTATACATTTTCTGATGTAAAGCAAAATTAATCAGATATGTATACCTTCAAGGAATAGATTTGATTCTTGACAAGAAATCTTTGTGCATTAATCAGATTTTTAATTAGACCACAGACATGATCAAGTTATGGTTATGAGATAAGACTGCTTAAATCATAATCATGCTATTTATTTCCTTAAATATGATAATCAGAAAATTTAGATAATGATATTTAAGAAAGGGTAGACAAATAGGCTTTTCAACAGTAATATTTCATTCCAATCATTGTTAAAAGAAAAAAAATAACCCATCAAACACAGCTTCTGGAACATATGCATTTGTTTCCTGTCTAAAGAGTTTTTTCTACTTCAGATATTGCAAAGGTTAAAATTGAAATTCACTTCACCCATTAGTGTTCAGCGAATGAGCCGCAGCACTGCTACAGGTGTCTGCCAGCTTTTGTTTACATTGACATTAAATTGCTCTGGAACTTCCTTACAATTATGCGCCCAAATTCCATCATTACTCATTAGTGCACTATATAAAACGTATGCCATTTTGAAGGTGTCTGAATCATTAACTTTATATGAGAACCGGACTGAGTGAATTGGCGTTCCAAATAGGAAGTACCCGTGGGATCCAAGAAGCAAAAATCCCATAGACTTCTATTAAGAAATAAAATCATTGTAATTGCTAGAAACATTTTTTTTGCTCTACTCTGTCTTTTTAACATGTTCTTGATAATGGGAATTGTTTCATGATATTTTGTCTCTAATGCAAGTTATTCAAGTTGTAAACTGACCAATCAGATTCCTCAATAAAAGTATAAGGGATCATCTCTAATATTCGAAACCTTTGATTGACAGATCCTTCAGAGCCCGCTTTCAAGTTGTAGTTGAGTGGCTTTTCAACGACCTCGCCCCTGATTGACAGGAGTGGTTGCTGTAGAAATGTTGACTCAGACCAATCACTGCTAACAATTTCTGGCTCCAACATGGCGCTGCCCGTATTGTGTAAAAATGGTGACTGAATTTACTTCGTTTTTTTTGGAGCAGACAAAATAATATTGAAAACAGCATGCAGCAAGCCACAAGCTTCCAACTCCTCTCTATTCTGATGCATCGGCCATGGTACAGAGGGGTCGACCTCTGATCGGAAGATTGCAAGTTCGGTTCCCATCCTGCCTGCCTATGTCCTTGGGCAAGACACTCAACCCCACATTGGCTCTATGTGTAACCCCGGGCTTACATCGCTAGTGTCACGGCTCTGTTACGTGCGCCGCAGTCTTTTCCTAACATTAAAAGTGCGAGAGGAACTTCCACTGCAGGCGTTCACGTCTTGCGTCTGCGGACTAGCCTCTGTGTCGCTGCGAATCCATTTCGTTTGGTTCAAATTTTGACGGACGACGCAGCTGATCTGCAGCACTTTTTGAGAAGTTGGGGCTATTCACGACTTAAACCGGAAACCACGCGAGCGAATGTAAAGTGCATCCGGTACATTTTCAAAATAAAACAAACTTTCCGCCGAACTCGCTGGTTTCAGCGTGTCGTAAACATAACGTAATTTTCGGGTTACTCAAAGTGTGTTGCAGCACAGCGTTGTCACTCATAACCATGGACGACGAGAAGCTGATCATAGAGATCCAGAACTACTCTGTCTGGGCTGAGCTTTCACAAGCTGTGGCTGAAGCAGCAGCCTGTGTAAGCCATCAGCTGTAGCTAGTCCACTCCCGCAACGCAGCCGTGACGCTGGCGGTGTAAGCCCGGGGTTAGGCAGAGGAGCTGCCATTGTGTGAATGTGGGTATTGAACTCTGACTGTAAAGTGCTTTGCCCCTTCTCAGAAGGTAGAAAAGCACTATATAAGTATACGCCATTTACCATCCACTTGAAGACAACTACATCCAGTCAAATCCGATTGTTTCCCTACCCCTCTGGCTCCTCCCTATTGCTCCATTTGTAGGACCATCTGAAGCTGTAGTGGTGTTCGAAAGAATAGTGACTTAAGGCTGGCTATTCCCTGCCCGTAGAGCGCTTCACGCTTCAAGCTTGTGGCATGGATGAAAAAGGCCAATGTGTGCTCTGAAGGACAGAAGTTTACACTTGGATGCAAATAATGAATTGTTGTTTTTGCATGACCTTTTAAAGTTATAAAACCAATATTGTTGCATATTTTCTGAGCGTTGGCAGATATGCACTAACATAGATGATTGGCAACTACTCGTGACATCATCAACCAGTAGTAATGTCCAAATTTGAAGTCACTATTTTTTCCGTATCTCTCCACTTGGCAGGATAAGTATAGAGGTAGGGAGAAGCCATAGTGGTAGAGACGCAATGTGGATTTGGGCTGTGTCTTTGTTTTCCTTGTCTAAGCTGGCATTTAGCTTGGTTGGATGGTTACTCAACATTTTTTGTTGCACCGGTAATATTAGGTAAGGGGCTGTAAGCTAGCAGCAGAGCATGTTAACAGATGGATGACGCGAAATAGGGGCGTGCTTACACCGTCTCGCCCACAATTCAGAGGTGAATTATTACTGCTGCTCTGCAGAAACTATGTACTAGAAGATAGTGCTGGGTGGATCGATCCAAAATATCGATAATATAGATCTGAAGTTGGTATCGCCTCACAGATATTGATATTTCCATTCTTGTTTGAAACATATCTTTATCTGCAAAATGACCCAACTGAGTCCCTGCCTTATCACTCTCACCAGTCCTGTGAGATCTCAGCAGCAGATCTCACAGTGCATGCATGCAGGCGGCATGGCATTGTTAACCCTATTTCAACTCTATTTAAATGCTAAGTTGTTTTTTACAAGTTACTTTTCATCTGTTTTTCATTGTTCTACTTAAAGGCTAAGAAGTTACAAAATATTTATATTTCTACCCTATAAATGTACAAAAAACCATTCACAGCAATTAAAAATAATTGCGATTTTGAAGTTCATGTCACATTCACTGCATTTTCAAAAAATATCGGTACTGGTATTTATATCGGCGATACTGACCAGTATCGGACCAATACCCAAATACGCCCAGCACTAATAAAAAACAAGTTTTTTTTTTTTTAAAGCCTAAAAAGGACATCATGGCTCAATAGTCTATCACGTAATATACCCAGTCACAATTTGGAAATACTTCTTAGAAAGTGTTGGGGGCCGCATTTCATTAATGTTACAGGAGCCTGTGGGTTAGTGGCTGCATTTGTCCCGACTTTGGACATGCCTGCTACAGAAAAAACGCCTTTAACAAGACGTCATACTCACATATCCTTACTTTTTGTGAAATATTTGTTAATTCTTTTTCCATTAAAAAAATGAAATAGACTGCATATGGAGATGGGTTTTTATTTCATGTCTAACCAACACACCGGGGGGGATTTAAAGAAGCTCGCGAGGGCTGTCTCTGTGGGGGTTTGAAGTTGCCGCTCCGTGGCCGTGAGTTCCGTGATAGGCGGAGAGGCGGAGGCCGGGGAAGAAAGGAGCTGCTCTCAGTCAGCAGAGCAGTGCCGCTGGAGAGCTCTGTCGATGATTGCAGGCTCCAGCTAGAAACACCGCGATTCCAGACGTTTTGTTTTTTATTTTCCCTTTTATTTATTGATTTCTCACGATGTCATATCGGGCAGGATGTGACTTGCTGACCTAACTTCGGCTACATTCATGTATTTGAGACGAAGGGGTGCGCAGAGAAGCCGAGCTGTTCGGGGCGAATGGAACTTATTGTTGTGCATTTGTTTTGACTATGTTATCCCCAAGTAAGTTTGGGTCCAGTCCGTCTGTGTCCGTCGTCGACTCTTGAATCGCGGGGATTTATCTCCCGACTTCTTTGAGGAGAACAAGCGCCGGAGGATTCCTGCAAAGAGCCAGCGAGCTTTTCCGACCGAGCCGGGGATTTAAATCGTCATTTGGTTGGAGCTCCGGGAGAGGCGAGAGTCAAAAGAAAAGAAATTCATGTGGCCATTCTCTCTATAGCCAAACATTTTTGGTGGGATTGCATAATGAGCAAGGAAAGACCTAAGAGGAATATCATTCAAAAGAAATATGTAAGTAAAACCGTCTTTGCTCCGAAATGCTATTCAAGTTTGCTTGTCTCGCCTCGATGAAAATGCATAAACTTTCATCGCGGACTGTGAAGGTTACCGTCAGGCAGCTTTACCATTAAATGTGAGCTTTTGTCGGCGTGTCAGCAATGAGAATTTAAAGGTGCAGCTCTTGTTTATTCTTCGATATCACCCCATGTTTCACGCTATGTGAACACGGGGTGCTTTTCGCTGGCTTCGACTCGTTTTCCACGCGCGATAGTGGGATGTAATGTGTCCCCCGGGTTGTGTTTCGGGGACTGTGGATGGAAAGATGTGGTCAGAAGGTCCCAGAAAACGGGGCTTTTGTTCGCCGTCTTGCTATTCAGAGCAGCGAAGACGAGCCTGTCGGCCATAGCTCGGAGAATTCGGCTTCCATTTCGTCCCATGCTGAGCGTTTCATCTCGGCTTGTAACTGAGCTGCTGGGGGGACTAGCTTGACCAAATGGAGGCGTTTTCCTTCATAAAAATGTGTGTTTAGTCTACGTTTTGGGTGAAAATGTGTGTGTTTCATCGCCGTGAAGGCTGAGAAACGACATGCTGTAGTGGCTCTTTAATTTCCTCCATAAAGAGTGAGGCAGCGCAGAAGGAGGGAAGGGGGGGTCACACGAATCCGCCTTTTCATCCAATTTCTACCACTTTACACGACGCAGGTTGCCTCTTTTAGGCTTGTTTTTAGCCTTTATCCCCTTTGACCAGGTATGGGGCGACAGGGTGCTGGTATTTTAGCTGTGACCTCTGTGAAGGTGCAGATATTGCAGCAGCTCGCCGAGGGGCAACTCCATTTTTTTCAGCACTAAGCTTAGCTTACCAACCTTTCAGGTATCGACCTCAATGGCTGAATTCCTCCTCGCTCGGTCGGCCTGTTTGAACACGGTGCTTTAAAATGACCCAGTCTCTTTTTTTTCTTTTTTCTAAGAGTCTGTGTTCAGTCGCATTGCAGAGGCTTATGTATGTAGCGACCATTTTCTTTTTGTCCGAGTAACGCTGAGTTTGATGGGAAGGGCTGCTCCACACAATCTCCACGAGACTGTTTTGGGGTTCAAAAGTAGTTCGACAGTTTAAACCCTGGAAATAGACCGAGTCCACCGCACGACTTAACATATAATCGTTTTTGTTTAAATTTCAGATCAAACTTGGTGACTTCACACGAGAAGTTTGTCGCACTTCTTTGATGTACTGATTGCTGACCCAAATTGACAAAATAATATGCTTAAAAAGCCCCAGAACTCAAAGACCCCCCTCGGCGACCTCAACAAAACGACACGCGGAGTGGCTCATAAAGAAAATAGTCCCCCATGTGGGTGTTTAAAACCCAATATTTTTTAACAAAATTAATTGAAATATTATCAAAAGATACCAAAATAAGACTTTTCAGAGTATCTTACAGCTTTATTGGTTCATAAACTAACCTAGGCTGTATATTTTTGCCTCAAAGGCAGAAAGGACAATACATTCAAACACATCCTTATCTACATTCTACACATGGCTTTACTTCCAATATGTTAGTGCTAATTTACCCGTTTTTATTTATGGGAAATGCTACATATCTGTGATTTTTCAAATGCCAGTGAAAGTAACAGTGCAGTCATTTCTTTTAGTCATAGCACTGACTCAGCTGTGATCTTCCTCTGACCATGCAGTTTCACGTAGTGATGTTGTAACAAGAGGCCTGGCCTGCTTGCATTTTTCACCTTACCGGCTTGTTTTCTAGTAATTCTAGAGTGAGAAAGCAGGATGTTGTGGAAATAGTGACTCAGTCAAAGAAAAGTTCAAGTTTAGAATGGAGCTATGGACTTTTTTAAGAGTAAAAATCTAACCTTTTTTGTCGTTGTTTGAACAGGAGATGGTGCATTAAAATTGTGTAGCTTGAGCGCAGGAAGCCCATTTCAGTTCTGGATATATGTGTGTGTCACATCTGTCATGTGTTTTCAGCAGCTGCGGTTGATCCATTATGTCTGGTCCAGACCAAAATAAGCTCTAAAAAACGTCCTTTTTTTTTTTACAACAACCCAGAGAAGTCCGGGTCCTCTTGTAAACCCTCCAGGCTTTAAGACATGACCCTTAGTGACCCCCCTCCCCCTATAACACCCCCTCCCTTACGTCCCCCTAATTAGCGTAAGACAATTAGACATGCTTGGCTCAACCATTTCCCCCTGAAACATAAGTGTGAGTTGTTACCCCCCCCCCCCATCCACTCCCACCTCCTGCACCCAACAAACACACATTGTTGGCAACTGATATTAAAATTCATCAGTCATAAAATTATTTAAAATGGGGGTAGGGAGGTGAGGGGGATGGAGACCCCTAATAAAAGCAAACAGGGCTTGGCCGTAATCGTTTTCCACCAGGGTCACAAACGTGAGCCGGTCCAGGACGTCCCTACAGAGGCGTGGAGGGTACCGGCTCGCGATTTCCAGGTTTATTTCTGCTCTTCAGAGCTGGCGGTTGAAGGGGGTAAAGATTGTGTAATGACTATTAAGCTCTAATGTGCGGCTGTGTTGTTGTGTCTAACGAAACATGACACACACTTTTGAGTGTGTGAGCAGAGGGCGAGTGCAGCGCCGCACGGCCAGGGCCATTTTGTGCAGAGTCGGCTCTTCCTGTAGGCCCCAGCTGGGGCCAGGCCTCCGACTCAAAGAGTGTGTGTGTGCGTGTGTGTGTGTGTGGGACGAACCAGCTGCTGCAGGGACCTTTACAAATGTAAAGAGGCTGTCAGTGTTTGTTTCATCAGGCACACAACTGATGAGGGCCAAGTTGAAAATCCATTGCACTGCGAGTGTGTGCGCTGAGCCTGCACAAAAAGAGGAAACAAAAATAGAGAGCAGGAGCAGAATGGGGAGTGGAAAGGCAAAGACACCCCTGCTTCCCCCCCACCCCTCCTCTGTGTTTTCCTCTTTATCTGCCCCCCGCTCTCTTTGCGTCTCTCTGTCTCGCTCCCTCCGTTCTTGGCTGTCCGAATGAAATGTGGGCCCGGTGGAAGGCCGTGAAGAGAGGGGGGTCACAAGGTTGTTTTTTCACCACGCTTTAGCCGCAGTCCGCTTCATTTCACCTTCTGTTTTAATGCAAATTCTTTTATCATAATCTCCCTGGTCCTCACGCGTGCAACATGGAAGCGCTCAAACCCAGAGCATGCTGCGGTGAAGAGCGACGTTTTTACAGCTCCTTGATTGGATTCCACGTGGCAAACATGAACGCCACTTAAAAAAAGTCTATTCCATGTCTGCTGTTCCGTACTTCTCCAACTCTCCTATAGATCTATCAAGGTGTATAATGTACCCACAATAAGAAGGGTATTTAATAAAATCAGAAAAAGAGTATGTGGTATACAGATTTTTATCCCTCTTTGCAAATTTGAGACATTTTTGTCTGAAGTTTAAGAATTGGCCTTCTCATTCTACTCTCTTCTAACCTTCAGTAAAAATATACAACATATAATCTTTTATTTATCATTATCTTTTTACACTGAATTCCCTTTATTTTTTGAAGAAACCTCTATTTCTCTTTGTATGCCTATTCAAATGGCTAGAGGTTCAACATCCTGGTAAAACTTTTTTTCCCTGTATCAGTTTTTCTTACAACATTGTGTCACCCACAGCAAACATTGCTCTTATGCAACCTTTCCACTTATCAGCTGTTGGCATTGAGCACAATCACCGTGCTTCACATGCACACACGCACACTTACACATGGACAAAAGTGTTGCGTGTACACCTGCAGTCAGTAGGTGAGAGGAACTGGTTTGCATTTGGTGGTATCACCTAGATATCAGCAGGTTAGGTCATTTGCAGGAGTAATGACGTAAAACTGGGTGTGACTCTCTGGCATACACAGTATTTGCTTTGCTTTTATGAGCTCTGTGTGAAAGTCTGTGTAGGTGTGTTTTTTTATCATTTTTTTTTATGTTATATGCTCCAATAGCTAACACCGGGGCAGGTTTGGACTCAGTTCAGTTGGGGGCGGGCGTTCGTGTCACGTACACCACTTGTGCTCGCTCGGCTCGGTTCAAGTGATTTATCTCTTCCTTCTCCTGCTGGTTTGGATGGAGATGGGGAGAGTGAGACAGCTGGTCAGGCCCTGAGAGGCTGCGTGCTTGTGTTTGTGCGTCTGTGCACACATGCTCACTCGGGGATGCATGCACGCATGTGTGCGAGCGCTCGCCACAGCTTATCCGTTCCGTATCCCCGCGAAGCTGAATCAACACTTTGGCTTTGTCTTTGCTTGAGCCTTAATGGACTTTAAGGAAGCCCATATGTGGCATTCGGTATTAAACAAGACATGCCTCAGTGTAATTATTCCCATATTTTCCGCCGTATGGGGCTCACCAGATTATAACACCGTCAGTTAATAGAATATTTCCTTAACTTGCGTCATATATAAGGCGCACCAAACTACAGGGCGTAGTAAGTGAAACAAAAGATTTAGAATGTCAGTCTTTATTAACTGTTCACAGTAATTCTAAAACTTGTTTGTAACATGCTACACATTAGCCACGATAAAAGAATTAGCTGTGTTAGCATATTCACAATACTTCTAACTCCCAACTTTATAACACAAAAAAATAGACTCGCGATGAAATAATTGTTACTGTGACCCGATCTTGTTTCCAAAACCTAAAAAACGAATGGATACCAATAGAACAAACGTTACCGCGACTTCGCTAACTCCCAACCTTGTTTGCAAAAGGTAAAAAATTGTGACTAGACTAACACCTGACCACATTAGGGTATTTAACTCCCAACTTTGTAAGACATAAAAAAAGACTGATACAGCTAAAAGAAAAGGTAACCCCCCAACCTTGCTAGTGACACGAAAAAAATAGCTACTTTGTAAATTCATAACAACATCCAAATTTGTTTACAACTTGTTAAAAAATAGACTGACATTTTGACAATCTCAGAATTGATTCGGTATCAGTAAATACAACTACAATTCATATGTAACCATAGTAGCTGGATTGTCTTTAAAAAAGAAAAATAAATGAAGGCTTTTAAGTGAGCCTTATAGTGCAAAATATATGGTAATCATTTTCCCTAATAAAATGTGTCTTAAGAGGGAACGCACCAAATAATCTTTATTATTGAAGTTTTATTGTACTCATTTAAAGCTTAAAAGGGGGTGCATTTATTCTTTTAATCCTTTTTCCTTTTCAATCACCAGTTGTATTACCGTTTTTATTACAGTTTAGACCGGCATTACCGTCTAATAACCGTTATGCTCTAAAGCAACCTCTTGACCGTTCCAAACTCCACCTTCTCAGTGCACTTCTCTTCAGCTACATCAGTTTAATAAACACTCTTCACATTTTCATCCCGTGGTCAATCCTATCTGATCCTGTATTGTGACTTGCTCGTCTTTAAACATCCAGTGAATTAAGCCTCGGGGGATGAAGCAACAGAGCGGCGGCTCAGCGAGTATTGATCCTCTGCTACCCCCCCACCCCCTCCCTCCCTTTTTTAGGTAGAACATCACAGCTCTGGTGTCGAACACATGTTAGACGGCGTTAAGCTTTATGCAGCGTTCGCAAATTGTTGTGCTAGGAGGAGGGGGGGATCCCTGTATGTCCCTTCTTGTGATGCTTTCCGTCAAGATGGCTGTTTTTTTACAGAAGATTTCACTCTAGGAATTGCATTCATCTTCACCCTTCAGTGTACGATCATAGTGGTTCCGTTTTGTCTTACAAGCTTTGTTATAGAGTGAAATAATCTGAGTCACTGCTTTTATGATGGAGCACTTTGTCCCTTTTTTCTGCCAACCAGCCACAGGCCGCTCTCTTCACATCCTGCTTGGCGTAGAGCTGCCTTGGCTGATTAATCACTCTTATTCAATCTGTTGTGATCATTTTTTATTTCTGTTTTTAGATGTTTTAATTAATCATTGACCTTTCTTTTTCTCTAAAATAGATTTATTATTTACTGAGATGCCAAGCTTGTTATGGTCTTTCCCATCAAAGGTAGCTTATCTGTCTGGAATGGAAAGCTCCTTCTTGAGGGCTCCAGCTTGGCGACCATCATATATTTGCTTACTAGCTTGTCTTGATATGGTAGAGGATGTGAGGAGGACCTTTGTGCAAAGTTTAAACAGCGCATGGCATGGAGTGATATCCATAAATACAGGAATTACTTTTAAAGTCTCACTGCGATCATCTTGATCTATTGCAAAAACGTTCCCAGAGGTCTTATTATGATTATGCTGTTTTTAGCCAAAATATTTGAAAAACCTAGAGGGAATTTTTGCAGAGTGGCAGGAAATCATTAGAAAAGTATCTCTTATTTGTGAGTGGGATTGTTAGTATGGAGTAAACCCGCCCCCATTTCCCATCATCAATCTTTTTACACTCTCTCCCGCTAGTTTACTGCCCCTCACTTCCCCAACTTAACAATAGCGGTGCACCAAAATTAGCGAACAATATTGGACCAATCCAGCCATACAGTTTAGAGCCAAAGACCTAGCTGGGACAAGGAAAATTAAGATGTACATGGAACTATTTGTCTACAAGTGGATGAAACAGATTGGAGTGGAGCAGGACTTTTTTTTTCATTTGCTCCCAATTCACAACAATTTAAACAAAGAAATTCTCAGAAATTGAATTTTTAGCTTTAATTTCTTAATTTATGTCCTTCATAAGAAAAATGCTACAAACCAAAGACTATTTCATCAGAGTGGGTCTTTAATGACAAAAATCAACTATTTCATCTGTATGTGTATGGAAGGGAAATACTTTATTTACACTCTCAGAAGTGTTTGGAGTGGAATGTTTTTTCTAATGCTTCAAACTTTAAATCAAAATAATGTCATTTTGTGACAATCTATTTGTAAAATGTAATTATTTCCTTTTCATTTTACTGCATTTGTTTTTGTTTCTTTTTATCATTTTTCATTTTCTTTACCAGTTTCATTATGAAAATACCAGACGGTTAGGCATAGGTCTTATTGATTTTTAGACATATACATTTATGTCACTGAACAGTTCTGCTGCATCAGACATACTGATTCCCTGACTCAGCAAAATATGAACTCCTCATACTCTGAAAGGGATGTACTTGAAAGAAAACTGCTAATAGAAGGATGGATAGGTGGATGTAGTTCACGGTCTTCCCTTTAACAGAAACTAAGAGAAATAATTTGGTAATGTATTAAAGAAAATGTCTTGGAAAATTTACAGCAGATGATAAAGCACCAGACTGCTGAATCAGATTTGTGGTTCTTGTGGGATCACAAATGTGGGTTCTCACTGGAGTGTCAACCGACAGGAGTTACAGTTTTATAATAAAAAAGGAATTATCTGCATATGATCTTCATATGATCTTCAGGCCAACTGGACTTTAAAGGTTGATCTGAAGATTCTGACTCAGTTCTTGATGTCTTGACATTGAATACACTTTTTTTTTCTTGTTTTATTCATTATTTTTTACTCTTTATAAAAGGCATCAGTAAAGAAGTATTAGCAGAGCGAGGGACTTATTGATTTTTCTTCTTTTTCCATCTATTGATTCTTATTTTTTAAGCAAGAGATGCTTCTTAAGATTTTCCACAAAAGAGAAGCTGTGAGTGGGAGTCAAAGGTATTGTTCCCCTACTTTAACCTGCGCTCAATAGGCGAGGGCTTTTCTAATTCTCTCGGCTGTGTAATTTCCTCCGGGCCACACAGCGGGGGGCTTTAGTGCATGCTACACTGACGGAAGGGCGCCAGAGCCTGGGCCGAATGTCTGGCCGGTCTCCCCCTGGCCGGGGATCAAACATTACAAGGCCTTTGGTGGTGGAGGTGGGGGGCGAAGTAAAGGGCCTGGAATTCACAGCCTGTGATCATCAGGAAAGAAGAAATCAAACGATCAAGAAATAAACGAGGGGCAGTGAATGTAAAGCCCGTCAAATTATCTGTTGTAGTTTCTGTCTGGAGAAAATGGGGAAGCGGCGCTTAAAGACGGGCGAGACTTTGCTGCGTTTAATTGTTTTAGGATGGAGAGGAAATGAGCTGACCACCGCTCCTCTCAAAGTCTGAGTGGAGTGGACACGTGCTGACTTTTACGAGCTCGAGTAGTTTAGAATCAGACTTTGGAGGAACATACAAAAAACAAGCATTCTTCTCTATTGAAACCCAACGTTCCCTTTTGTGGCGCGACTTCAACATGAGGCCGTCTGGTTCCTGGCTTCTGAGGAAGTCGTCTCACAACATGCGAGTCAAGAAAAAGTCAAGTGTGTAATCACGAAACTGAGAGAATGCTGTCAAGATGGGAAATTTTGGCTTTTTCAAAAACTTGTTTTTGCAGAGCTTGTGAGTGGGCAAGTTTGAAAAGAAAATCAAGATTTTCTTTTTCTTTTTGCCAAGTCATACGGTTTCCTTTAATTATCTACAACTAATGTTTCATGTTAACCAGAATTAGTCATAAGAAGCTAGTTAGCTCTCATAATCTTTGATGGTTTGTTCCTGACAGTAAAATAATTAGTTTTGACAGTAAAATTCACGGTGAGATGTGAACCCCGGCACAGAATTCACCCATGGAATTTCCTATTACTCATAACCCATCAAGGTTTGTTTCTTTTCATCTCTGCCTTATTCTAAAGAGCTTTACATGTATTGTGTCATGGTATTTGTTTTGGCTATGTGGAGTTTATGTCAACCATTGACTGTATAGAACTCCAGAAGACTTGAATTGAGAAAAGCATTGCGAATCAATTGACAGATTCTCCTGAGTCTCCTTTCAGTGGATGTGGTGTGGCCTTCTAACATGCTCGCTACTGATTGGAGAGAGTGGTTGCCATAGAAATGTAAACTTGAGACCGACACGGAGCAATCATGGTTAACTGAGGACGTCTGGTTCTGATATGGCGTATCGTGGGAAATGGCAACTGAATTAGGGCTGCCACAAGCTATTATTTTATTAGTCAACAAATCACCGATTGTTTTTTCCGATTAGTTGACAAATCGGGTCATGCGCAAAGTGGATGTAAAGCACACATCTTGACCATAATTAGCTTTAAACTAACTAAAAATAAGGACAATTAAGATGAAAGTTTATTCGTTTTTTTTTAATGGATCATGCACAGATCATTAAAACAAGATTAAATCAAATGAGGTCTGCATCTGAAACAAGGAACAATATTTCACAAAAGATAAAGTTTTGGTCTCACTGACTCAAATATTTTAAAAATACATTGTTTGGTGCTGAACACTCTCAACTCTGTTCAACTTTACTACACTCTGACTCCATAAAATATAAAGTAACGACTAATCGACTATGAAATTAGTCGTCGACTATTTTAATAGTCGATTAGTCGACTAATTGTGGCAGCCCTAGACTGAATCGACTTTGGTTGGAACTGGAAGAAAGTTTTCTATAGGTGACGTCTCACTCGCTCTGTCCAGGTCCCTATATACAGTCAATAAACGCTGCTTTCAGAGCGATCTGATTTAAACTATAGATCTAATACGTGTTTCTCCTTTGGCTGTTTGTTACTTGACAAAGTTGTGACTTTTGTGAACGTTTTCTCATTTTTTTTCCCCCTCTTCTATCTCTGAAATGAACTCTGTGCGACAATCAGAGCTCCAGCGGTGTGGGCGCCTAACTCTTCTATAGGTCCACTGATGCCATCTAATTGCTTCTCATGTATCACCTTCATTCTCTGTCCCTCCCACAGTACAAGGGCCATTATTCCCGCTCTTCCTCAATATCGTCGCTGCTTTTATTTCTTTGGGGTCCCATAAGCCTCAGAGTTTGTCTTTGTGTTTAGAGAGAAACCAAATATTTGCATGCTGCATCCTAAAGTGAAAAAAAAAAAGATTCAGGATTTTTTTTCTTTCTTTTCTTGTCCTCAACCGTTGCGGGATGACGCAAACTCATGAGCCTGCACTTTGAGTCCAAAAGCAGAGGAACTCCCATGC
This sequence comes from Oryzias melastigma, assembly GCF_002922805.2. NCBI lineage: Eukaryota > Metazoa > Chordata > Actinopteri > Beloniformes > Adrianichthyidae > Oryzias > Oryzias melastigma. The sequence goes on from NC_050522.1 coordinate 15,226,674, forward strand.
CTAAGCCCTGGCTTTGTTTCATAATGTTCTCTGGCTGCGGTGTAATCTACACACTCGCACACAAACACACACACACACACATGCCAAAGCTCTAAAACAGCTTAAGATTGTTGGACACAGCAGAATGCTAAGAAAATGGGCTTTGGATATTTGAAGTCTGAGCAAGTTAAACTCATTATTGGAGTTTCATAATACAATAGTGATTTCTCTACTCTGCAATCAGATTAAGAATAAAAACAAATTATGACTTCATGCTACTTTTGTTTTGGACAGCTTAAAGTCGGTCACTGATCATCATATGATCTACTGTAAAAGCGTTTCCAGTGGTCTTTAAATTATATTTGTGTTTTTTAGGCGAAACCCAGAGCAACAGTAGTTCTTGAGAAATTTGCCTCTGATTTGTGGACAAATGGGACGGAGTAAGCCTGCACTTATTTCCCATCATCACTTTGTTTACACGCTGTTCTGCTAGCTTAAACCCCAAGCTAACGTTAGCAGTGCAAAAAAAGGGCAAAAAAATACAGTTTTCAGTTTATTTGAACTTTAACTTGGATAAAGTCTACGATAATTGTGAGAATAATGGAATATTTGGGATTCTTTTTGTTCTTTCAATATACACGCCCATATTAACCTTGGAACACCACAATACACCTGGTTTCCAATCAATTAGTCGCCTTTTGTTTTGCTAGCTCAGTAAAAGAGCTTTGGTTTAAACCAGTGCTGTTTATGTTTATTCAGTCATACTAACCAAATTTGATTCTGAAGAAATACATTATACTGCAATATGAAATGATGATTGCTATTTCTGTGGAGATCTGAGTTCTGTTGCAAAATGCTAATTGTTAGAATAGTCAAGGACTCTTGCCTGTTAATTATCTCAGCTAAATTTAGTGAAACCTTAAGAAAATGTTTTTTCTCTTGATTTTTTTGTTGTTGTTCTTTTGGAATGACGCCAAACCTTGGCCTTTAATGGTTTCCGTAGAAAGCTGAGTCATCTTTGAAAGCCGCTTCATTTCTCAGTTTGAATACACTAGACTGGAATCAATGCAGCTAATAATTATTTAGAATTTTAGCACATAATCTAACCTAAAGTGCATTTATTTACTTAAAAAATTATCATACTTTATTCATCAATGTCAACCCCTTAATGGTTGAATTTATTTCCATTTATTAAAAAATATATAGGTTTTTGTTGTCATGTAGATGTTAAATTATGGTCATTTTGAAACCAAAGTGATTTGACACATGTAAAAAAGTCTGTAAAATTCACTGGATTTGTGATCAATTATGTTTCTTCAAATTTAAGAGATGACTGAATGTCTTACACTGAAAAACTGGATCAATTGACAAAAGTTCTGTAATTTGTCACAATTATTAGTTTTCAACAAATTAATATTTTGAGTTGATGGTTTACACATCTTAATTTATTTTTAAATTAATTTTTTTAATACAGCAAATTGGAGCTTTTGATTGAATTGATCCAATTTTTCACTTTTTAGAGCATAGAAACCTTAAAAATTTTTCTTTGACTCACTGAGATGAATATGAGTTTTCTATGTTTGAGGTTGAGTTTTACCTGATCGGTATTTCAAAATCAGTTGTTTATTTACAAAGTGCTATACAGATTTATTAAAACAATGAGTCAATTGAACTTTTTTGCATTTTTGTGGTAAAAAAAATACATTTTTGTTTGTTTTGGTACATGATTTCCTCATTTTTGGAATGAAAGTTTCATTTAAGTTCAGTTTAAAACACAAGTTCTGTGAATAACCTTGTAAAAGTTCCTTTTTTCCAATGTGACAACAGAAATGAACAAGATGGATTATTTTGATGTGGTTGACTGGTCTATAGCCTAGAGGCAACTTTTAGGGTGAAAAGTTTAGTCCTACAGCTGTTTGGACTTTGCAGCTTATCTCTGCGTCTCCTGATCCATCTGTCAGCTCATAAAGTCAGCATGTTGAGGCAAGGTGCTGTCTGCTCGTCTCCTTTAGCAGCATCTTTTGTAGATAAACAGCCAAACACACTTGCAGCTCCTGATGATCTCCATGAAATCAGCCTCGCACCCGCAGCCCTTTTCATTTAGAACAGCCTGGATGTCCTACCTAGGCTGTGATTGTTTTTTTCAGAGCGCTGGAACGCTCTTGTCGTAACATAATCGTTTCGTCTCCCTCGCCGTCGGTTCTGGCAAGCCGCACGCTGAAATCCATCCGCCGCACATTTTTATGGGGAGTGAATTTGTCGGAGCTGCTGCGACTTACTGCTGGCTCGCCTTTGACGCCGCATTCACCGAGTAGATGGATATCTCCCCAGCAAACATCTGAGGGGCGACACGTGTTACGTACGCATTTAATAAACCCCCCTCGGAGGTCATGCTTGTGAATTTGATTAGTGTGATTGAAATATGATGGTTGGGAGATGGAGTTTTTAATCTCAGTTTGGACACAGCTTACATCCTCTTTATCCTGAGCAGAGTGGTTGGAGCGGCAGCTGCTTTCTAGCTTATAGGGCTGAATTAACCGAACATGACAAGGAAAGGCTTGACAATTCACTGCAAAACATTTGGTTTTGTGACTTTAAGCCCAGTTTTTTTAACCTGAACCGCTGTGTATGGATTCAGCTTAGTCACAACTGCCTTCAGTTGGGTGGATTCGGGCTGTTCGCGGGTAAAAGATGGGCAATCTTCTTCAGGACATGCAATATCAAAATTGTAAACTATTCTATAATCTTGTAGAGCAAAAATAAAAAATCCTGCTTACTGCTCAAGGGGCCTATTTGTCAGGGGTTGTGTGCGTGCGCCTTACGGGGTTCTTTTGTGCAACATAACTCCCAGAAGTTGGGAAAATAAATTACAGAATCATTGAGTAGTTTTTGTGGACATCCTACAGGCTCTTGTCAATGACATTTGTGCACGGTCAGTAAGGGTCCAATACTCTCGTTTTACTAACAGTTACTCTGGGCTCCCACAGCAAGTGTTACGGCTCCGATGCAAGCACTGGGGTCTTTACGCAACTCAAAAAGTGCAACAGGAACCCCCTCTGCATACAATCACATCAGAACTCAGGCACTCTGAATCCGTTTCGTTGGGTTCAAATTTTTGCCGGATGCTGAAGCTGCAACTGTGACGGTTGCAGTGGGAGACCGGGGTTAGAGTTTTGGGCAAGGGCAAAGTACTAAAGGGTTACCTGTACTTTTTAAGTACTTGCAACATATAGTACTGTAACTTACTGTACTACACTCTCAACAGCCATATAGTCCATTTTCCTAATGTCCCTTGAGGTGGCCATGTGAGCCTCAGAGGAACGGCAAGACCTACCTGTGCCCCCGTTGAGATATGGTTGCTCGTATCTATGACCCTCCATGGCCAGCAGCACCCGTACAGGTCAACCCCTGCGCAATGGGGTAAATAACAACTAGAGTGTGGCGGGAGGGCAACTTAAGACAGGATCACCCGTACATTATAAGTTTGCACAACTTGCATTGCCCTTGTGAATATTTTACCACACACTTAAAACACGCACGACAGTTGTACCTTCTGTTCATTTTTTATTACCGTCCCTCCATGTGCCCATATGATCCTCAAAGGAACTTCCCTTGGGGTGTGGTTGCTTGTCTCTATGACCCTCCTTGGCCTGCAGCACCTGTACGGGTCAGTACTTGTACAGATGCATATAGCTAAGACTTTAGCCATACCACCTTTCCTGTATCGTTTCTAGCAATAAAATGAGAAGGGCTAAAGCTTCATCTGCCATCCCTCTTATCAACAACTGTTTTTGGTTATCTTCAAGCGTTTAAGTCTGCAGAGTGCACAAACTCGTCGCCTTTCACAGACCACGGCAGCTGAAGATGGGACACCTTGATTGATTTATGGGGCGCAGAGGTGCACACGGGAGCTATAACGTAAAAGGGATTGAATTTTTATTGTTTCAGCTCTGGAATAAGCTGTTGACACAAAGCTGCAGAATTCCTGCTTGTGTTTGAGCTCCACAAAGGCCTCCATTATATAGGAATTTTACTGCGATTCCAATAAGAGCGGCTGCTAACTCTGTCCCCGGAAATGCAAACTTTTCCAAACCAGCTGGATTTATTTATTTATATTTTTCACTTCTGTTCATAATAAAGCTCAGCAGTCTCATGGCTGTAAAAAAAAAAAAGAAAAAAAAAAGCGAGTGGAGTTAGTCCAGTCCTTGTGAATGTGTCGAGTGTTTGACAGGGAGTTTGCATACGATTTCCATAAACGAGGGCGCTGGTGTATGAATAACTTGTCAGATGGACTGGTGTGTGAAGGCGGCTGTCATTCACCGACGGTGGTAATTGTGCTCAACCTGACCGATTATGGTGAACTAATTGAATAAATAACCCATGTATGGTTATTTACATGTATCTTTTTCTATAAATCCACAGTTTTAAATGTGGGGGAAGTTGCCTTGTCCTTGTCGTAAAGCATAAATGAATGCCAAATCTCCATCAGCAGAGTGATTTTCCTTCCTTTTCTCTTTGTCCTTTTCTCTCTCCTGCCTTTCCTTTGGTCTTTCTCGCTGGTAGGTGTTATCAATGCTGCTTTTGTTGGGCCTCAAACAGTAACGAGGGGGGCTCATGAGACCCTCTAACAATGGACACATGCTTCTCCCCCCTATGAGCTGCCAGAGTTGTGTGTGAGTTGGTGTGTAATGCCTGAAAGTGAATGATGATGCCTTTGTGTGTCTGGGAAACACCTTCAGTTTCCTCCAGTGTATTCACCTGTTTTAGTCGCTGGTGTTCCGGCAGTCTTCCACCTGCAACTCCAAAGCCGTGGACTGACCAGGGTGGGTTTGCAAATTGCAACAGCTGCAGTGTAATGTTAAACCTAACCGCAGATTTCTACTAAAGTTCCTTCTGGAAACTACCTGAAAGTACGCTTTTAATTGGATGCTCGTTAGGAGTTGCTCAAGGATTTTTCACATTCAGGACAACAAAAGCTGCTGCTGTTGTTGTTGGTTGGCCTTTCATTTGTGTCTGCTGATGATGTGTTAATGAACAATCTGATTCATGTCAAATGCTACAATCACACAAGGCTTGAAAATTTGCACTCAAGAGAACATGTCCAATGAAAAGTCTATTAGACTTTTGCGTTCAATACTCGCATGTTTATTTACTACACAAGTTTTTAAGTCGGGTACTACTTACCAAGCACAGGGCCATTGAATATGTATTAAAAGTTAAACCAGTTGAACTTTAACCAATCAGGGACTCAGCTTTGCTAGTGACGTTTGTGTAGCGTCCTTTTCAAACCACGGAAGTGCCGACCGCTTTTAAAAGTGATCATGAAGGAGAAATTAATAATTGGGTTTGTGTTCAGCTAGAATTCTGACACCAAATCTTTTGTTTATCGGAACAGAGCTGTGAAAGAAAAGTTCCTGGTGCAAGATTTGTAAGATTTATATTCACACGAAGCATCTTCTAAATATGAGTACATGTGCTAGCATCGGGTAGTGATTGTCCAGTGGGAACACGTTATGCTACCGCATTATTTTGGCACATTCTTGAACATGCATCACATGCTCAGTATGACCGCAGCGTTAGAGAAAATCCTGTTTTCATTGATGATATTCAGGTGGATTTTCATTATCAATTAACTTTTTTTTTTGGCTTTTGTTGCATTGACACGTTGATGGTAGATCAGTTTTCAATGAGTAAAGAGAATTTAGCTTTTTTCTCATCTATAAAGGCTCTAGGTGTCTGCTATGAATGTTTGAATTCCAGGTCTTCCAGGTCGGGGTCTTTGAGGGTCCAATTCAATAAATGTCCATTTGTTGCTTTGTACTTTGGAAGAAAAGCCAGAGGTTTTATTTTTAAGGAAAGCACAAAGTTGCAGCATCTTCAAAAAAAAAGGAAATTTCTTATCGTCAAGTTTCGAGCATGATCATAATTTTCAGAGCTTTTATCATTTATTCAGGCCTTCTGTTGAGTTTCAATAGGTTTGAGGAAATCTTTGATTGCAGCAGCTGAAAAAGGGTTTGAAGCTGCTTTCGGGCAGCCTTCCTGGCTTTCATCCATCCTCCCATTCTATTCTCATCACGTATACAAACAGACAAGATGGCTGCTGGAGCTGGCTGTTAACACCTCCAGTCTACACAAGGGGCATAGTCTTTTTCTTTTTTTTTCTGCTGTCTCATTACTGCAGAAAAGGAGGGGAAATGGCGAGGTTAGCGGGGGCCTGTCCGGGTTCAGAGCATGCACTCCTTGTGAGCGCGGTGTAGGTTTTTTTTGTATCTGGCCTCTCGTGCAGAGTTTATGTTAAGTGTGGCTCAGCGTTTGCCTCTGAGTGACGGTAAAGAAGTAGGTCAGTAGAGACCCCGTTCAACCCGAGCTGAGCTGATAATGCTTGATGAAGTGCAGGCATGTGTGTGTACATGCATGCTCTGGTGAGTGGGCATGAGTGGCAGAGTGTAATTTGTCTCCTTCCGCCAGAAGCCAGTCTGACCTCCCCTGGCTTCAACAGAGCCGGGCGGCTGCGTGTTTCAAGCAGGAGCGTGGGTGACGACTGAAGCCCGGCGTAGTGAGTCGAGACTAGTGCAGAATTTAAGCCTTAAAAAAGCTTCTGTTGGAACGGTGGGAAAAGTGGAAAGTAAAAAAAACATTCCTGTCTCTCATACTCATTTCACAGCTCAATGCTGTTGTTAGGGGATGGTTTGGTTACTCCACCCCCTTTCCCCTCACGAGTCAATCTACTATCAAATTCCTCTCCATTCTGTCTCCTGATTGGTGGGTTTTCTTCTCAAAGGATTGAAATGTGACTGGAGCAGGAAGGAAAGTCTCCATCAGGGGTAAAGTTAGACCTATACCCTCATCTGGTTATTGTTACAGGTCTAGAGGAAAAGAGTGGTAACACAAAACCATTCTAACAATTCAACTAATTACTTTTGAGCAAAAGCATTTAACGAGAGCCTGTTATTTTATGGGCAGTAGCTTGTAAACAAACAAAAGGAAAAGACGGTGCTTTTGGAATCTCTTTCTGTTTGATATTGATGATGTCTAAGGCAGGAAAACATATTTAAACTGTATTTTATTCAGTCGGGGGAGGAAACAATCCTATTTCAGAACACAGGAGGTTCGTGCTAATGCAAGAGAATGAATAAATGTAACGGCCTTGGCAGCATGTAAAAGCGATGGCTGCTCCCTCTTCCCTCCTGGGTATTATCATAGCTGAGTGTCTAATGGGAAGTGAAACCAGAGCTCTGTAAATGCGCTGTAAAGGCCTCTAAGCTCTATTTTTGGGTATGCTGTACCCTATGAAAGAGCATCATTAGTTTTAGCTAGGATGTGGGGGGGAATAACTACTGCACACAACAGTTTTAAGAACTGTTGTATTCACTCAAAATGGAAGTTGTTGGAGAATTGAAAGGATGCTCCTCTGTTTGACATGTCAGTCAAACCAGAAAAGGTAATTCCACTTTGGTTTTCGAAAAGTGCGCCACATCATCAAAAATCTGTAAGTGTAAAAATTCAATTGTACATCAGCAAGCTGGTTGACTGACATTGTTAAACCCAAAACGATTCAAGTGTGTCTTTGTGATTACTTTAAGCTCTGGTCACCTGGTTCCTAGGTTTTGGTTGCATGATCTTTGATATGCAGGTGACTGTAGATACATTTCGTTAAAGTGTGATTTTTACTTCACTTTTAGCCACTGGTTTCCACAACTCCATTGCTAAAACCCTTTAACGTTTGAGATGTCGGCGGTG
>NC_050522.1:15235061-15266649 GCF_002922805.2 Oryzias melastigma
TACTTTAAGCTCTGGTCACCTGGTTCCTGGGTTTTGGTTGCATGATCTTTGATATGCAGGTGACTGTCAATACATTTCTATAAAGCATGATTCTTACTTCACTTTTAGCCACTGGTTCCCACACCTCCATTGCTATAACCCTTTAACATTGGAGATGCCGGCGGTGACGTCTATGTAATGCACTTGATGATGTACTGCAAATTTTCGACAGAATGCACAAAAGGGAAAATTTTCCAACATAGAAGTTAATTCTGCTAACATTGGAATGTTTAGCGTTTAAATGCCCAATTAACGCAAATTTGGTGATGGTTTTGACCCATGAACCCTCTAGGGACAATTCAGTTCCACAGCCGCTGCAAATTGCAGATCTTTCAACTCTTTAATAACAGTAAAATAAAATCATCTGGAGGGCCGTATATATTTACCCAGCGGGCTGGACCTGGCCCCCGGGCCTTGACTTTGACACGCGTGATGTATGGCAAGCAAAAGGGGGTCTCTAGTTATGCGCCAGTTTTCTGCCTCATTCCCACCAAAGCTGAATGTTGTTTTTTTTTTTTTTTTTTGCAACATTCGTCCAAATACATTTGGTTGATGAATATCCGGTGCATCCCTATTTTTGACTGTTGACGCGATTGGTGTGAATTGTCTGATTCTGATGCGGAGAGTATATCGGTTTGGGGATGGATTGAAGTTCATATCGTAAAACGTCGCAACGATGCAAAACAAAGAAAAGTGAAAGCAAAGTAGCTTTGGACTGATTTGACGTTTTACTTTAGCAGCTTTTCTCCACAACAGAATCATCTGATTTATGTAATTGCATGGACACTTCCATGTCAGAGTAAAGCTACTTTTCTCTGCTGTAATTACATAATTGGCTTTTTTTTGGGTCAAAAACCAGGTGTGGTGTTCTGAGAAACTTTTTAATGATCTTAAACCTGATTGAGATGTTGGAGTTGCATAGAATTTTTCAGATAAAAAAAAAAAATAAGGGAATCAAGCTCTTTAGATATCATTATCATCTTACCCGTTACTGTTGTGTTTGGGGCTAGCCGCTTCATTCATTCCAGCTGTTTTTCCAATCATGCTGTTTTCCAATTACAGATGATGTCTTTCAATACACATTTATCAAGTCTGTATTAAAAACTATCAGAAATCCCCTTGTTTTTTGGGTAAGTTGGAACAGATCAGAGACTCAGCTGCAGTGTTTTTCTTTTTTTTTTCTGAAATGACACAGCCACCACAAACCACAGACTTTCACTCTCTGAAGAGGAGTAAGTGTGGCGCATGCTTTGGCAGTGGCGTAGCGCCGGGGTTGCCGCTTTTAGCTAAAATCTTAAAGGGTAAAGGGTTACATCAACTGGCTGAAAACGCTGATAGGTCCTGAAGGAAGTAAATTATTTAAACCAGCAGTAGAGAAGCCTGGCATGCAAAGATGGAGGCTTTCCCAAGTGGTATTGGGGAGGCCTCCGTCTCAGCCTCCTGCGGTTTGGGCAGTCAGAGCTTTGTGAACAAACCACAAATGAGAAAACAACAGATATCAAGAAGCTGGTTGTGTTTTTATTGAAAAAGTGAACTTTTTTTCCAAGGTAAACCCCATGACGAGGGTTTATTAGGGAAACTGCTTCAATCAATTGTGATTATATCATAGCACATTGCAATCTTTACACTTTCCCCTTCTCCACCACCGCCTCTTTTCTCCCCATCTACACTGACAGGAAGGCTACCTGATTTACAAATGAGTTTCATTCTGACACAGCTGACAGGAAGAGCCTCCGTCACCCATGAAGATCAAAAACAATTGGGGGAGATAAACATTTTACCTCAGTTTTCCAGAAAGTAAACTCATCCAAAATTTGAGCGCCACCCGGAAAATGTCAAAAAAACACAGCCCACGCTTTTGATATTTGGATTTTTACGATTAGGGAAAAGTTTGTTATTATGACACCAATCTTCATGCAAAAATAGAGATTTCCCCTGATGCATTTCTGTTGGCTTTGATCCTCAACCACTCATAGCTAACACAACAAAAATACCACCGCAGCGCTGCATCTTCATGGCGAGTCACATCATTACTTTGTGCAGACGGTAATCTCAGAGAGCTTTTGTTTGTGAGTGCCGGATGGAATGAGCCACAGCGTGTGTAGGAGTGTGCGAGGAGGGATGAAGCAGTTTGTTGCTACATATCTCTGAAAGCGCTTTCCGTCCACTTCGGAGAAAAAAAAACCTCACAATTTGCCGGGAAGGGGGTAGGTGTGACCTTGGAGGCGAATGGAGGTGTGGAAACCAGACGGCGTGGGGTTTAGGTTTGAAGGTAAACGCTCTGTCACATTCTCCTCTGTGATGATGACAATCGCATTGTTACAACACAAAGCTGTGTGTCATAGCAAAAAAGGGGAGTAAGTGCATGTGTGTATGTGGGAACTCATCAGATAAAGGTGTTTTAACACCAAACAACAGCTAACTGTAACAGTCGAGTGTGGCTCCGTACTTCAAGCTGTCTGACTTTGATAAATGGTTCAGCTTTAGTAGAATTTTTCCCAGATTTTTTCCAGGATTTTTATCATAAATCTGGCCATGTAGTTTCAGACTGACGTTGAACCCCGATCAGAGATCGGATGTTTATTTTATTCTTTATTCTATGTATTTCAAGCTTATCATTGCAGATGCATCCTCTACATAAATGTATAAAATAAACAAATTGTGACATTTTATTGTCATAAATCACAGCAGTTTGAGCAGGAGGCGCACAAAAACAGTTTGGTAAATATATATAGTTATTCTCAGATTCCGACTTCAAGGCTCAATAACTCTTTTAATAACATTTAAAACTGACAGCAAGGCAGAATCCAAGTTCTTCCCCTACGGCTTCTCCCTACCCCTACATTTGGCCCCCAAATGGAGAGTGATGCAGAGGGAGGGATAGGGAGAACAAGTCAGATCCGATTCAGCCCAACTGCCTCTACTGAATTATCTCAACTCAAACATTGACCTACAAAGATATTTCAACAGAAGAATAATCGGGTTTTGTTTCTTTTTAATGTTTGTCTCCGTCCTGCAGACAGAGACAGTTGTCTCTACAAAGTGCAAGCTCTGGGGAAAAAGTGATTTAAAAAATATCCATAATCTCTCGATAGTTGCGAGATTTTTTTGCTTGATTGTTCAAAACATGTTACAGAGGTGGTCTGTTTAATTGCAAAATGATTAAAGAGGAACCGGATCTGTACATTAAATATGTTAATTTTTATACAAATATGCTACAAAAGTATCGAATCGGACTGTCTCCGCAGAAAATCAAACAACCGAGAAAAAGTTGTTGAGACAAGAAAAACCCTGATTTGATAATTAGACTATTTTTTACCAAAATACATTCCCATTTCCCCCTAAAAAAGGTTGTATTGGTGTTGCTACAGTGCTAAACTTCATTTTTGTTGGCCTACGTCGATATGCGCTGAAGTGGAGGCCTCCCAGCTTGTGTGGGTGACTGGAGTTCTCACAGCGACTTCAGTGTCCAGAGCGTTTCTTCCCACTGGAAACCTGCAAACACAGAACGCCCTCCTGCCTCTGAGCTGCAAAGCTGTAATGGGAAAAGGAAACGCCGATACGCTGTGATTACAAACTGGGGAAAAACTTGACAATCTTCAAAATTCCAGAGTCTCTTATTTAGTGGTTTTGTGGTTTCAAGAAAAACAGCCTCCTGAGATCCCTATCATGTCGAACAAATTCAGAAGTACAACAGAGAGGGGGAAAAAAAACAAAAGAGGAGAAAGTCGTTTTAAAAGAAGGGTTCTTGTTGTTGGATGGACTGAAGGATGTTTTACTCTGTGCTGGCAATATTTTCTACTCTATTTTGTCTATTAAAAAAAGAGGGATTGCCCCAAAAGTTATCGTGTACAGAAAGCCTCACAAGTCTAGACAGAAAGCTGCTTGTGGGGAAAACCCGTGTGGATCAATGGGTTCTGCAAATAACAAATTTTTGGGATGGCAGCTCTTTGGCCTGCATCCCGTTGTGTGCAGACGCTGGCAGTTAACCTGTCTCCAGAGCACAGCGGCATTCGCCTGGCCAAGGTCTCACACACACTCGCTCCCCTGTGGATTTTCCTGTACAAATTCGGCTCCCTGCGCCGCCTCTGTGGTCAATAAATCCTCTCGACCTCCTGGGAACTGCGGTCTTAAAAAGCCAGATCTTGTGGCCCCCTATCTTGGCACATGTGTAGAGGTCACACCCCGCCTGGCAGCATAAAACCAAAACTTAGAGTTACGGTTCTGAAACAGGGTTTACTGATGTGACTTTAGTTTTTTCCCATGTGCTGTTTGGTTCCTCAAGTCAAATCAAGTTTTTTTTTTTTTTATCTGAGGAGTTCCTGGGTTGTTGCCTTGGGCATCCAATATTTCCATAAAGCTACCTAAAGCCATGCCACCAACAGATACCCGAGCAGTATCAGATGTATGCAATTTGACTGTCAAAACTGAATCTCTAGAAAATCCTGCTCGTTTGATTTCATTTTTATTTTAGTAAGTACGCAATGACCTAACTTGAAAATCTACAATCAGTCTGTTTTTGTTCTGAACCTGTTAGTCGTAGCATTAGTTTTGATTATGTAAGAACTAAAGTTTTGCAAAACAAATAATACGATAATGTCGTTTTTAGCTTAAAGAAACAGCAGCTGCCATGGCAACACATCAATACTCAATACTCTCCAACCACTTAAAAAATATACAGTCCAGGATTATCTAGTGCCCTGGGTTTTAAAAGTAATTTGGTCACTCTGCTTACTAGGGGTGTGGGGAAAAATCGATTCGGCGATATATCACAAAATTTCGTTTGGCAATGCTTGTATCGATTAAAAATTCTGAGGAGACGATGTTTGATTAAGTATTTAGCAGCGTCCCTCAGCGTCTGACTTTTGTTTTCGACTTAAACCTCCGACCACTAGGTGGCAGCACCGCACACTGAACCTCGTTGAGCAGCTCTACACTGAACCAGAACAACACCAGCTTGTGTTAATGTTCAGTTCGCCTCACGGTTTTGGTTGTTATGAGACATATACTACTTATTTTTTATTCATTCATTCTTTTTATTCCCTAAATTGAAAAATATTTTGTTGTAGAAATCCGATGTTTTTGACTGTTCCCTTTAAGAACAAATATTTCTTAATTTACCAAAAGAAAAGCACCATGAAATTGCTTGGATAAAAGCAACTTATACGAGGTGCAGATGCAGTGCCTGTTGTTGTGATCATTAAATAACATTTTTGTGACCATTTTATTACAATGAAAGACGTATTAATATTCAGGTAGAGTTTTTTTTCAAGGTCATAGTCTTAAAAAAAGTAAAAATTGATCTGGTACGGCCTTGGGACATATATCGTGATACACGTCGTATCTTGATACACGTCTTGCCGAAGCCGCTTACTATTTAAAAAAAACAAATATGTCATCATCAATTTTCCAAAGTATACGCCTAAAAATATGAACATTTTACAAAAAATATTTATGAATGGTTTATAAAATGTATTTTAATTACATTTTTTTTTCTACATAAAAAAAATGTTCAAATGCAATGCATTGTTTATATACCCCAATCTAGTAAACACTGATGCACGCTGGTTTACTGCAGAGAATTCTGGGTATTTTGGAATTGTAGATTCATACAACTCTACAAAATGGCAAACATTTTAATATTCTACAAGTAGTAAAGGAATTCAGGCACAGCCAGGGTCTCTCAGAGGTAATGTCCGTTTGACTTTAGTTTTTTGCAGTTACACATATGCAGATGTTACTACAAAATATATTGTATAATCTTTTCAGAAAGAAATCTACACTTCAGCTGAAGGACATTAAGACTGTTTTGCCTACGTATTTTCTCAGTAATCTGATGTATCAGATATCTGATAGTGCTCGGATATTTGGTGTGTACACAAATAGGCAAACTGTTGACAATACATTACACATATCTTCTGTTTATTCTGGTTTTAGTATACTTGAGGGTGACATTAATGAACAATGTAAAGTCAATCTAGCACGAGATACTTTGAAAAATGCACATGGATTTATTATTCAAGGCCTTAAGTGCTTTCCACCTTCCTGAGAGGTTGTTGTGTGTCCAAGACGACAACATAGCTTAAAAACTGACAGAAGCATTTCATAATTTGCAAAAGAGTGAGTGAAATGAGTGAGAAGGGATCATGAAGGTTTTGACTTTGCTAGATGCCCATAAAATTACACATCTGTGTAAATTTTTGAGCGTTTTTGCTCTGACCTGTAGTCTTAAAAGCTGTAGGTCACTGTATACTTCAGAGGGAGCCATGCCAACCCTTTTAGAGGCTTGATGAATGACATTTCCACACTGCCACGACTTTTTTTTCCTCCCAGTTTAAAATGCTTCTTTTACCATTTTTTTTGTTTTTTATTCCAACACATCTTGACTTGCTGTTGCACTCACATGTTTCCTCATGGGAAACCTCCTCCACTAGCTTAGATAAAAAACAATGATTCTGTCACGAGAATGCGGTTCAAGGAATTCTGACTGAGAGCTGGATTCGCCTCCTCAACTCCTCCTTTCTTTTCCACCGCCTTCGGTGGCCGTCACTTCCTCTACAGTTTTTCTGTGTAACCGCGGCAGGTTAGTGTGCCGTCACACTGACACAGATATGACTCAGCAGAAATGTTGTAGTCGTCAGCCTTTGTTGTGGTGGTTGCAGTGGCGTTATTTTCCTGTGGCAAACCCAAGGAAAACCGTAGACATTTCCCAGCCAGTGGCTAGGGGTCGTTGCCATAACAGTAAGGATTACATACAATAGTTGCTTTGGTTAAAATATATTTTTTTACTTTGTTTTTTTGTGGTTTTAAAAGACCCACTTTGATGAAACTTGTGTTTTTGGAGTTTTAACATGTTTTTGTGGCATTTTCCAGATGGTTCAAAGAAATTGTTCTTAAACATGAGCAGACAATGTTTAAAAAAGAGCGTATTTGTGATGTAAAAAAATAATTTAAGCTCCTTGCTTTGCTCTGCAGTGGTAAAGGGTAGTGGGGGTGGGGTTGCACTGCATCGTTAGACCCATCCACAACTCAGATGTGAATTTCTAAAGAACTACTGCTGCTCTACACAAACTATGACTTAGAAAACGACACTGGGTTCTTTTGATTTTCAGCTAAAATTGGCATAATCATTACCAAAAGACCGCTTTTAACATAGATCAAAAGATGATCGGAGTGAGCCTTAGAGTGAAGAAATTCCTTTACTTATCATTAGGCTGTTGCTTCACGTTGAAAACTGTTTTGTGCCGCTTGTCTGACTCAGACGTCAGTTGGCAAAACTGGTTTTAAATTCTTCTGTGAAAGCCAGGAATGCAGCAAGTCGAGGAAACGGGCACGCTGTCTTTTGATCCGACGTCTGGAACATGCTCAAACCTCTAACCAAATTGATTCGACTGGAGACGGCTCCAGGTTTCCACTTGTCCACTCCGTGGCCGGCGTTTCCTCACCATTACAAGGCCCGGTCTCATCCTCCTCCCCATTGACTGAGCACGCTCTGTCTGCGCTTCCACGCTTCATTAGGAGCACATTTGGTTGGAGTCATATAAGAGACTCTGTAAAGTGCCCTGTAAATTGAGGGCGGTTTATTGTGGGTGGGAGACCATATTGCTCGCTCAGCCATATTCCTCTGGTTGTTTTTAGGTTTCTGTGTTTGAGCTCACTTTGATGGGGCAAAGCCACCTCCCCTCACTCTTTTTGCATATGGTGCACAGGAAGAAAAGTTCTCCATAGTTGAGGGATTGTTGGTGACGTTAAACTTTCCAATACGAGGTCTAGTAATTCAAGATAACTGTAGGGTTAAAAATTGTTGGAAATTATGAGTAAATTATGATTGATTGTATTAGTTTTTTATTAAGCTGGGATTCTTGATTGTGGAGTGCCACCGTACTGTTGGTCCAATCCTGTCATTCTGATGCTTTCGCAAATAAAGATGAGCAGCTGCATCTTATGTGGAGTGCAGGTGTGTCTTGCAGTTCCTTTGACAGTGACCTAAAGGGACGATGTTGAAAATTTATCGTACAATTATTGTGAATGTGGCAAGTATATCGTGATGTGCTCCTAAAGATAACGTAAGTTGCAGGCACTTAAAATGTATGGATGATGGTTTCGTACAGTGCCCTTACACCACACTCTAGTCTTTGGTAAGGTGCAGGTATTGACCCCTTCCTTAGACAGGGTGGACATGGGATATGTAAGTGCTCATAGGATGCTAGTAAGACGCCTACACAAATTAAGCAATAATTCTCAAATTTCCAAATGTATTATGTGCAGTCTGGAGTATTTGAGGGGGTCAAACAATAAAAAAAAATGTGCGTGACACGCTTGTGACTTACCCATTTCACACTTACTCTATCCTTGCATATCACTGTTTTCCATGACCTGCCATCTGTAGCATGTCTCTAGACAAAACATGGATGAACATTTTCATTTTACAAGCTTACGGAGTCCCTGCTTGGTCAACACATTCTCACTCCCAGCTTGTCATATATTGATGTTTGGTTAAGGACTCTTCCGCATCTCTTTTTAACGTTTTGAATGTCCCCAACTCAGTATTTTATGACATGGTGGGTGTTCCTATTAAATCACGGATCCCCAACCCTCGGGACACGAACCGGTACCAGTTTGTGGCCTTGAGTTCAACTGATGGTTTTTATGACGTGCATTCATTTGCCATTTTGTGCATAAAGGCAGAAGATGGGCTTAAAAGGTTGTGTAGCGACGCAAGAGTTTTGAATGCAGAGTCCCAAAATGCACATATACACTCATTTACATAGGCTTTTCATGGGAGGTGGTGGCTTGAACGCATTTCTGAGTTTGAATATTGCATTGGGACAGTTGTGACAAAAGTTTTTGCTTGTTGACCCGCCTATGAAAAAGCTTCTGGTTTATTAGTTTCTCTAAAAATGCTGTAAATCTGGTAGTTATTTAAAACGGTTAAATGAAAAGGAACTATTATTGCAGGGAAATTTGTCAAAGAACATTTTTTTACAATGTCGAAGCCATTTCAACTTACTTTGGATAAATCTGGAGCAAAACTGTGAGATGTTTGAAATTCCTCTGTGCAGCTGCAACAATATGTTACTTCCAGACTTGTGCTTCGGTTAAATATCCCATCCTGCATGGTCATTACCCACACAGCAACACATAAAGTAAAACGGTTCAAAGTGTCGATAAAAGTTTGATCAACTTTCAGTTTTTTGTTTTCTTGTTGTGCGTACCTCCATTCTGCTCTGAAGCTATGTTTGCTGGCAGTGATTTTGGTTATTTTCACTTTCATTTGGGCCGGATCCCTGTCTGTTCATCACTTGCGCAGGTCTCCAGCACAGATTGCGACTGCTGAAGCCTGTTTGGGCCGATGAGTGTGTATGTGCTCGATGCCTGCTAGCCCTCAGCAGGACTGCCAGTCAGCTTGTGACTTGATTCCTACACAACTCCGGCTCTCCTCCTTCTGTTCTTCGCCCTTTTTCTGACTGAGTGGAGTTAGAATCGAGGCATTCTCTACCCTTTTTTTTTTGTTCCTGAGCAACGCTTGCATGTACCGGCTTAATCCAGGAGCAGTGCAATGTATGTTCAGATGGACGGAAGGGGGAATTTGGGAATCAAGCAAGTGCCGGATGTGAGAATCTTTCCCACATCGCGCGGAGGCCAAGTCTGGTTATGTAACATCTGCTGTGCGGAGCTGCAAATAGCCTAGTAAAAGTGGAATTGAAAGTCTGCCTCTTAAGTTTTCCTTGTTGCATGTGTATTTTGGGGAACCTGTTGTGGTTATTTATGTCCTCCAGGAGACAATTTTCAAAACACTGCTTAGTTCACGCCTGTAGATATGCTCTGCAGGCGGAGATGGTGCCTCTGCAGAGTTCAGACAGACCAGACCTTATGCACTCACAGCAGCAGTCTGTTTTTTTCTCCTTCTTTCTTTCTATTTTTATTGTATCTTTCTCTCGGTAATGCACTATCGACCTCCTCCACTTTGCAGACCTCAGGCTCTTCAGTGGTTTGAACCCGAGCACACACACAGGCACATTCACATGCACACACAAACTATGACCACGCTGACCTTTTTAGCTCACGGAACAAGACTTGATTTCCAATATGGCTTTGTCTCAGCACTCTGCTCCATCCTGCCTTCCTCTGTCCATCCTTCCTGTTAATGTGATTAAGTTTGTGGGCCTGTTTTCCTTCATGTCTTTTTCTTTTCCTTTGTTTATTTATTTTTTGTTGTTTTTTTGCATTCTTTCTCTAACATAGTTGTGGTATTGCCATGCTGAAGCTCTTTTTTACTGTTAATTTTTTTCATCAAATCTCCTTCACTTCATGGTTTGCCTTTAGACCTCTTGAGTTGTTTCTAATCTAATCTCAGTCACTTCGACTCCCCTGCTCTCCCTTCAACACTCCTCCCTTCTCAACCAGCACAATGTCATTTCCTGTCTAAATTTGGTAAACGTGGTGAGGTCAACGAGTTCATGACTGGATTGTAGCATAGGAGCTTGCCCAACTGCAAGATGGCTTGATTTGTGTCTTAGTGTTTGACAAATTGTTACTGGTTTGTTGTATTACGCTACAGTCACAAATACAAATGGCACCACATGATTTAGAAGCATCAGCAGAATATTCATTTAGTTACCCCATATTGTCCCTAGGTGTGAATGCGAGTCTATTTGGGTGTGTGATTATGGCCCTGCGATAGACTGGCAACCTGTCAAGGGTATACTCTGCCTTTGCCCAGAAGTGGCCGGGTTAGGCTCCGGCAGCCCCCTGACCCCAAAAGGGACAAAGCGGTATAGAGAATGGATGGATTCATTCATAGCTGCTGCTGGCCGGCACATTGCCATTTGACCGCTCAATTTCATAATGCTGTCGTCCTGTCACTGGACTGCTGCCGCGCTACTTTGAAATGTGCCAACTGACTGATGTCCATTTTTAGAGAAAAGTCGTCCGGTTGTCGTAAAATTTTAACTTTAAAACTTTGCGGCCACAGCGCAGTGTGTAAAAATGTGACTGCCGCTGTGGTTACTTGGCAAATTTGCTGAAAAACTTGCTTTATCGCCATGCTGTGGCATTATAGGATACGACCATAGTCAGGCTAAATTCAAACTTGTTCCTAAATCTATCAGATTATGAATGTGTTGATGAAATGATTCTCTATGGTCACTCACTTGACATATCCTTTCTGCAAGTTTATTTTGGTATATTCCTCGAGTAGTTTTTTCCCCCTGCCATCAGCAACTATTTGGCACTTCGTTCATCCAAAACTCAGGACTGAAATTCTCTAAAGATGAGGAAATTTGTTGAAATGGAGAATGCAGGTGGCTTTGACTCCACTGCTTATTCATCCCCCTCAAGCATTCCCAAATCACATTATGCAGTGGCATCCTCCTGAGGGTGCTGGAACTGCTTTTCCTCGAGCTTGGAGAAAGATTTTCTATTTTTCTTGTGGCAGAGCCGTATTTTAAAGTGTCTTTGCTTATGTTTCGTTGTCATCTCGATTTGGTGGTAAGTAACCGATGAAAAGCATTAAGTAGAATCTGAGACATGTCGACAAAAAAAATCAAAACAAAGCAAGAAAATATTTATAAATTCTGTATTTTTCACCATTCCTTTCTTATGGGGATATCCTTCTTTTTCTCATTTTCTTTTGCTTCTACATTGCTCCCTTTGGCAATGGGGGCCAAGTTTGCAAGATTGAATATGTTCATTGGAGTATGTGTGCAACTGTAGCTATTTTGTGACATTGTGTGCACCATTGTGTACCTACCTGCTACAAACATTTTTATAACAGGTAGGAAGCAGTATCCATCTGTTTTCTTCCAGGAGTTGAACTAAGAGGATAGCTGGGTGGAATTAGACAGGAAAAACCATGTTTACACTCCTTTAGGTTGGACAGAAACAGCCAGACTCCGAGGCTCGACAGCGTGACACTTTCCTCACAGCCTCAATAAGTCATTTTTTACGACCGATTTTTGGCAAGCAGGGGGGACGTAACAAACGTTTGGTATTTGGCAAACAAATCCTTCATTTGTCTGAGCACATTTTTAACACATTGCTAATTGGACTGCAATCAAACAACAGTTCTAATGTGGATAAAATTTGTCTTTTATTTGTTTTTCCCAAATACTTTATTTCTGGCCAAAACACGACACTCAAGCTTTTGCTGGATGGATATGTGGAAAAATAAATTATAGTACGTTTCACACTATAGGATGATAAGGCGCACCGTCAATGAATGTTCTATTTTGGAACTTATGTCATATATAAGGCACACCGAACTATAAAGCATATGGAGGAAGACAAAGTCTGTCAATTGGACTTTAGCTCTGCCTTTCTGTTAACTTTTTGTTGTCCTTTAAATGTTCTTCTAGTCTGTAATTCTTAAAAAAAAAACCCATTAAAATAAGATCAAATTCCAAATTCAGGTTTGAGTAGCTGTTGCTTTTTTATGAGACCCTGTGATGGACAGGATGTTTTGGCCGCCCAACCTTGACTAAGATAAAGCAGGGGCAGGTACGGAAAATAGATGGATGAATAAAACATGCCAGGCTTTTAAGAGCTGTGCAGCCCATTATTATTTATTGTAAGTTTGTGTTCTCGCTGTCTCCTTTCTTAGGGGACTCCCCTCTCTTTTTTTACATTTTTTTTCATTTTTTTATTAAAACCTCAGACGGTGTCTCGCTGAGCCAGAACAGGAAACTACTGTGAACTGAGCAGCAACTCAAATGAAATGTGATATTTTATGAGAGACATGTAAAACACAGATTTCTATTAAATGATTCACTGGGTACAATTAAAGTGGTGTTTTTTTGGTTAAAAAGCAGCTGGATGGTGGGGCTGATAATTGTTTGGTCAGTTAAGTGAATTATTATAATTTTTTGACTAAAGCATTCTCTTAATTTAAGTGTGTTTCCTCATTCCCATGAGAAGCTAAATACTTTTTTTTTTAAAGCTGCTTTTGAAATGTGAAAAGAACAACGTGTCACTGTGCCGCAAAGCCAAGAATTAACAGCTGACCCACAATGCTCGCAACTCGCCTTCACAGAGAGCACTGTCTTCTGCTTTTTTTCCACGTTGATCAGCTGCGACTGTCTGTCCTTTTTGTTTTTTACATAAATGTGTGCTCCTTGGAAGCTCTAGACATTTAAAATAAAGAAAGCCCCACATTGTTTCCTCTACTCGTCTGCTGATTTTATGTGACAGGTGCGTTCCTCCAGGCGGGAGAATCGGGTTCTATTTTATTGAAACGCATGAATCCGTTGAAAGCCACAAGCGCCGGGAGACGCAAGACAAGCTCACACACTATTTACTCCAACCTGGAAAAGAGCCTGTGTGAGCAGAGCAGTAATCCTTCTGAGTCTGGATGGTGTGGCTGTTGATGGTGTGGGTTTGCGTCATATTTGCAGCTTGGCGAGGGGAACAGGTGAAACCGGAACAACTCATTTCCACATCAAGGCATCTTCATGGGAGCAAGATTCCAGTATCTTTTAGTCGGAAACAAAAAACCATTCGCCCTCGTTGTAGCCTTAGATGTGCCGAAAACTCTGAACCGAAGCAAAAATCATTAACAAAGTTAGATATGCAGATCAGCATCCAGCCTCAAAATGTCTCTGAAAAATAGAGGTCACCGCCTGCATGCATGCTCGGCTTTTCTCGGTCTCTTCCTCCCCCTTCCTCCTCCTGCGGAGTCTGTGGCAGGTTAATAAAATAAACATACATCCACCAGTGGCAGTCTCAGGCATGTCAGCCTTCTACAGCTGTCAACGACAGTGTGTTATTTGATGCAAGTGTGCGAGTCTATTTCCAACACGGACTGTCACTTTCAGCTGAGGCTTGTCTGTCAAAGCCCGTTCTGTCAGGACGCCTGAGGCACTGCGGCGCACATATGCGGCGGGGCCATCAGCACACCCTGTACCGGCTCAGTTAATGGCTGCTCATCACACCAGTCTATTGTAATTCTATCCTCGCTGGTTAAATGGGACATCTTCCTGTGTGTATCCATGTCTTGCGATTGCAGTAAATAGCTGTAGTGTGCAATTTTTAATATAGTGTTTATTTGTGTTTCCATACAAGATCACTGTGGTACATGTGTATTTTTTAGGACACTGTTTAGTTACTGTGTTCAGTTTCTCTGAATTTTTCGTTTGGAAAATTTAACTGAAGTAAAAAAAAAAGAGCCAATTTTAGTCGAGGTGAAAACGAAGGTATGCAAGTGAACCCTTGTTCACTACAGTGTGAATGCTATGGGACTAAATATGAGAGCTAGACTGGGTGACCCCTCCCCCTTTTTTTCTGACTCACCAATCGGATGCCTCGATAAAAGCAGGTGGTGCCCTCTAGCCGCCACGTCGAACGTTCAAAACGTTTGACAGATTTTTACGAGCCTGCTTTCAAGTAGGTCTGTGGACTTCTAACCAGCTGACTGCCAAATGTCAAGAGTGGTCGCCGTAGCAACATCGATTTAGACCGATGCTATCATGGTCCAACATGATGGTGTCCATATTGTAAAATAAAGCAATTTTTGCAATCTTGAATTCTCACATGGAAGCTGCAAATAAGTCGTTTTCGGTGGGTGATGTCACTCCCACTTGGTCCATTTCTCTTATACAGTCTATGCTTAGAACCAAAGAGTGATACTAAACCAACCAAAGAGCCACAATAGCACTAGCTAGCATTTCAAACTAATTCAAATGAAAAAGGTTTAAAGATATCTACATGGTTAATGTGGTGTATAATAAGTCGTTATCAAGATGAGTCAACAAACTTGTAGGATTTTTATTTATTTATTTATATCTTTTCTTCCTGGTTAGTGCTCAATTCAGGCTATACTGCCCCCAAGTGAGTGGTGTTTGTTACTGCATGACATTTCCAGGTAATTTGATTTGCCCCGGAACGAAACCTAATCAAATCAAGACGTAAAATGTAATTATGTGGACACTTTTAATTCTTTTATTATTATTATTTTTTTTTTTTTATGAACTCTAAAATATTTTCCGAATATTTTTTTGTGTCTCAAAATTTTATTAATTAAAAAAAAGCCACTTTGTTACATCATCAGTTCTTGGTCAGGTTTTTCTGTGCCTAGATACTTTGTTTAGAGATTAACTACTACTTGAGAGTAGCTCTGTTCACAAGTGTGTTTGTGTGTGTATGTGTCCTATCTAAAAAGCTTTGTGGTATAGGCCAAACACAACACAGCTGCCCACCCACCCAATCTGTCTCCCTCTCTTTCTCTCTTTTACATCCACCAGAGCTCTCTTTCTCGCTCTTTGAAGTTTGTCCCAGTCCAGTAGAGTGGTGCCGGGTCAGGATGGAGAGGAGGATTAACGAGGCCCCTGGTATAGACGGATGAAAGGACAGCGGGCTGAATGGTCTTTATGAAGTGTTAGATGAGAGGCGAGAAGGCCAGGTGATGATGGCTGCTAGACTTTGGGCCTAAAGCAGACATGTTAATAGAGCCAAGATCTAAGGTTTAGATTAAAGACTGGATCAATGCTGGCAGAGCCAGCATCAGCGTGGGACTTGGTGTACCGCAGTTGCAGGAAGGATGGAGGGGTTTACTGTTGCTTTTTTCAGCTCTGGTTATAAATGACACTCAGCTATCTATATATTCACGTGTTGCTTTTTATCCGTTGCCATCAGAGATGTCAGAGTTAAAAACCTCAAAGCTGAAAGTATTAACATCTGTTTGGTAAAGCCTGGCTTCCTCTTCCTCTGCATTGTTGCATCAGGATAATCTGCATTTGGAACTTGAATTGAGCGCACATGCAGCGACGGCGGCGGTATACCTCCGCAGCTCGCAGCGTCTGCGCAGCATTAAGCAGACAGTGATTGATCGAGAGTATGATTGTTTACTCTGTCGAGCTGTCGGTGATGGATGAAGATTTGTAGGCATTTGAAACGTCTGCGTGAAATATGGCGACGAGCTGGGGGGAGGGGGTTGTTTAGGAACCAGGTATGGTGGCCCCCGAAGTGCAACAAATCAATCAAAGCAAAAAACATTTTCAAGATCAAAATGAAAGAGGCAAAACAAATGACAATAAACGACATCACATTTTAGAAATCAAAACAAAAATCTGCAATAAGAAAACGGAAAAGGTAGGTAGTATGGGACTTCACTGATTGGATGATGGAGTTTGTCCATCAGTTTAACTGAAAGTCATTTAGCTCGAAGCGATACTTGATATCATCATACTATCAGCGATGTCCCACAGTATCTACCTTTTCCATTTTCTTATTGTTTCATTCTTTAACATTTCTTCTGATCTTTAGTATGTTTTTGCTTTGAGAACAGTAATTTGTTGGTGTAATTTGCACTTCAGGGCCACCGTACCTCGTACTACAACCTTTCATCACTTCTTCACCTTGTCTGAAGTGAAATTCTCCTCCTTGTTGAGCTGCAGCTCGACAATCAGCATTTCTTCACCCCTGCTGGACTATTATTTTTTATTGTTTGTAACGCTAAATTCCACATAATGTTTGTCATTCAGCGATCCAAAAATTGTTTTACAAAGAATAAAAAAAAAATAAATGACAGCACCTCGCAGATGTCGAATTTGAGACGACAATATATTTTAGCTAAAAATGTGACACGATTTTTGATTAATAAAAGCTGTCACTATTCAGCTGGCTTTTATTTTTGAACTACACCTCTGACAACCGCTTGAACTGCTTTACAAAGCTCTGCATACAATTCCTCCTCCTCCTCCTCCTCACAGATGACAGCATCTGAGCAGCAAGACATTTCTAACACCATCTTCTGTTACTGTCTCCCCAAGAGGGTAAAAAGGAACCAGGGAGAATAAATGCAAAGGGAAATTTGAGACGCCGTCTACCTGTCCTCCCTTTTCCTCTTTCTGGTATCAACTCCCCAGTGGCATACCCCCCCTCTCCTTTCATTCTAGCTTTCACATGGGCAGATGGCTCAGACGGGAGTTTCTCTCTGGCTCAGACTCAAAACAAAAACACCAAACCCCGAATCCCCCTCTTCCATTTTTTGCTAATACCGCTCTCTTTTCTTTATTTCCTCCCGAATTCTACCCATAAGCCTTGTTTGTCTTTAGCATTTCACTATTTATTTCTGTTTTTCTCTACACGGCATGAAAAAACCCACATTTCTTAGAATCTGAGCTATTTCAACATAAAAGCAGATTTTTATCCCCTTGTTCTGTTGTGGCACTGCTGTTATATTCACTGTTCAGACATCTTCAGTCAGAGTGGAGATCAGATGAATCGGCATCTAGCTGCGAGCTTAAATTGTATCGGCTCCAACTGGTAACTTATTTTTATTCCTTCAGAGGAGATCAGTGGAGATGGTCTGCCTCGCAAGCAAAACATTTGAGTTAGGAACATGAATTTGGCGAAATAATTCAGAAATGGATAATATACTCATGGATGTTTTTGATCAAACAACCTCACAGTGTATTCATTTAGGCATTACTGTATGCTTTTCTGACTTTTTTACCTTAGCGGAAGCACATTTAGGGCCGTCTATAACTGACATGAAATCAACAGGAATTTGAAGTGATGTAAGTCTTCCCTTTGTTTACTCTGAAATCATCCTGCAGTTCTAACACTGCAGCTCGTCTCTTTAACCTTTTAACACCAGAACTGTCCACACATACACAAAATCACACAATCTGCAAACGCCTTTAACTCTTCGACTGTTTACCCAATTAATGTAATTCCAAAGGATTTAAAAATGCTACACATTGACGCAAAGCTGCTTTTCTCTGCGCCAGAATTATTTTTTACATTAATTATGTAAGCACTTAACTACTGTAAAGTGTTGCATATTTGCACAAAGCTGTTATTCTTTGCATCAGAATTAGCTAGTTAATTGCATAACCACTTTACTATTGTAAAGTGTTACATATTGGTGAAAAGCTGCTTCTATGTGCATTAAAAGTAGTTGGCTTATGTAATTTGCATAAGAATTTAACTTCTGTAAAGTATTGCATTTCTGCGTGAAACTGGTGCTTTTGACTTCAAAATTTGTTTGAATGAAAAAGAAAATGCGTTAATGGTTGAAGAGTTGCAATACCTCAAAGAACATCAACACAGCTCTGGTGTTAACTTAAACAAGTGGACTAATCCTTGTTATATTGCTGTCTTCTACCACTTTTACATTTCCACAATGTTTTCAAGCAATGTGAGGGAAAAGTGCTAAGGAGAAACACTCTTATTATTTAATATTTGGCACGTTTTAAATCATTCATTGGAGTATTTCCAAAGCTTTAAAGATCAAAAAGCCCGGCGTAAGGCATCAGTCAGTTAACTATTAATGTCTTTAAAGATCTTGCAAGTGAAAGTTGTTCGCTATGATCAAACATCAAGGATTCCAAAACCCCCTTTTTATCTTTGAGTTTAAATAAATAAGAACCGTGTGACCACAGCCTCCTCCTCGCGGGAGGAGGATTTGCTCCTCATTTTTGGACTGAAAAGGCCTTCCTTTCTTTCCGCTGCGCTTATCTTTCGCCGTACTTTGTCATGTAAAAAGGCCCTTATCGGGCTCTGGTGGGGTACCGGGGTAGGGGACGTAGGAGTCTGGATCCCTGGGGTCAAGAGAAATCAACACATGGGAAATAAGTGACAGTGACTGACAGGTCCTTTGAGAAGAGTAGCTTGGACCCGCCCACTCATGTGTCCTTAGGGAGGTCAACTTTGACCTTTCCTGACCACCTGCTTGCCCCAAAAATCTGACCTTTTCAGACGTGAAGTCAGTGTGGGGTTGGAGCATAACGTATTGAATAAAAGACTGTCTGAAGTTTTTTTTTTCATATAATATTTGCTAATATATTGCGAACACAATATAATATGAGTAAATTCGAATAGGGAGGCAGCAATTTCCACATGATTCGGTCCAGTGGTGTAGCTAAAAACTAAGTATTGTGTCATCCCTTTTGAAGAACGATAGATCCTAAAGAAAATGTTTCCGTTTTGCTCTTAAAGCGTCACATTTGAGTGTCTTACAGGCTTGTCATATAATGACAGTTAAATGGAAAAAAACGAGGGTCGTAAACTGACGCCATCTCCCAAGCCTTGATTTAATTTTCCTCATTCGGGCTAAATTGGAGCATGGCGTTGGGGGGGAAATAAACCAAATGCATCTGGGCGACAATAAAGGCTGCTAAGTAAAAAAAAAAAAAGAGATCATGAACAGATGTTTTACTTTTTCTCCATTCTGCCCTGAAGGATTACAGAATTTGATAGAAAACCTATTAAGCCCTTTGTGGACTAAAAGGACAATTAATAATGATTTTCGGTGCATTTACGGTGCATGCAGATGCATGAGAGTCTTCGACACTGAAGACGCGTTATTAGTGTCTGGGTTGGGTTTTCTCTGCTGCCGCAGCTGCCAGTTAGTTCCCTGTAGTTACAGTGAAGGATACATTAGCTGGTGTGTTTCCAAATTTTTTTTGGGGGGGACAGGGGGCAAAGTTTCTGGTATGTTGCAAAAGCCACAAAGCAGCCATTTTGTTGAAGAAAACAGTTGGTCATGTGTCTGTGTAAACGTGGTTACATCAAGTGTTTGCACGTGTGCATCCTGTAGGAAGCACCCCCTCTTCATTTTGCAGTCTGCCATATGTGACACATGTTTACTGTGACTCCAGTTGTTCTCAATTAATGTTGGCAGATGTGGGATTATGGTGCCAGACTTGTGTGTGTGCATGTTGGGATGCAGGACATCCCTTTGGCATGGATGACCTCAGTGATGAGCAGAGGCAACAAAAATCGGGCCTCAACTTCTCTCCAGCCGTCATGTATTGCATGCAATTCCGCTGACGTACACTATGAAGCACGTGCCCCTTCTCCCTGATGGTGTAAATATTTACTTTGCTAAGCCGTGTAATTAACTTGTCACTCAAGTGATGTTTGTAGATATTTCATAACCATTTAAATATAGATGAGCAACAACAGGATGGTTGTGTTTTTACAAATAATTGGCTGATTTGGGTAATTATTCTTTTTTATGAGAGCAGAAATTCAAGTTAGTGTTTTTTTTGTAAATACCTAGATTTTATTTGTACAAATATTTTTCTTTTTTATTGAAGTATTGAGAAACAAAAATACCGAACATAATTTATTTTTTTATCAAAGTAGAACTTGTGGACTGAAATAAATTAGGGTATTTTGAGTCTATGCTACAAATTCTCACCCCCAACGCGTCATATATGGACGTATGGTTCGGGTCCCCAAATGTTATTTTTTGACGTTTTGGCTATTCCCAATAAATCATGGGTACCCTACCCTCGGTAACATACACAGAACTAGAACCTGATTAAATCCACAAGGTCTGGTCTGTGTCCCGTGGGTCGGGGCCCCTGATTAGTGCCTGTGGCCCGGTATCAAGCGGCCCTCAGACCAGTACCCGTTTGCGGCCGGGAGGTTGGGGACCCCTGATTTAATGGGAATAGCCAGCGCATCAAAAAACGATGAGTGGGGGTCACCCAAAATGTCACAGAGTGATGTAGAGGGGCCTGAACTGTATGTATGTGTATATGACAAGTTGGGAGGGATTATGTGTTGATCCATGATTTCTGTTTTGACTTGTTTACTTGTTGTTTAGATAATATTTCCTGTACCGTATTTTTTGGAGTATAATATTATATATTTTTGCTTAGTTTGGCCGGGGGTGCGACTTATACTCGGGTGCGATCTATATGTGATTTTTTTTTTTTTGTATAATTTTAATTTTTAATAACTACGTTACGCAAATGTTCTAGATTCCTCCTGTTTCATGAAGCTGAATAAGCATCAATTTATCAGGATTGAAAAGTGTACATATATTAAGTCTATTATTATTTATTCCATTGATATGATTTGCCTTTCAAGATGAAATATTTGTTCTTTTAATGTTAAATAAATTCCCCCAAAAGCTCAGCTTACACTCCAGTGTAATTTATATGATACTTTTTTCTTTGTTATGCTTTATATTGCCTGCTACGACCTATACAGCGGAGTGACTTATAGTCTGAAATATACGGAAATTCTTTGATATAGCATGCATTTTTTTTAAATTGCTAGTATTCTTCATCATTGTTTGGTTTCTTTTCACTTTACAAGGCTTTCATTAGATCTTGATGTTAGCATTTTATTTAATATGAGCTCAAATTTCTCCACCAACTTAATATTAATATTAGTATTTTTCAACATTATTTGACAAAGTTCTGGATTTGACCGCCTTTATACTAATATTCTTAGAACCAGTAGATGCATGCAGGTACAGCCTTGGCCTTGCTTGTTAGAGGCTGTAGACATGGAACTTTGCTCCAGGTTCTTGTGCACACATGTTGAAAGCTATCTGCCTGTAATGGACCAGATCCAGGAGAGCCCTTGTGTACTATGATCCTTCAGAAGCAGTCCTGTGTGCGCGACATGATGAGACCGGCTTGTTAGTGCGCTTGTCAGCCGGTGAGAATCTTGACCTTACATGGTTCATACGAGCTACTCTGTTGTTGGTGTTTTCAGCCCCTCTTACACTTGTTGGGGGAGGGGAGGCGGTTTTGTTCGCTTTGACCGTATAATATAGAAATGGCTGTATCATTATATTTCATGTTTGATGCAGTAAATGCATGCTGGCTGGAAGAGGCTTGTTCAAGTTTTAAAAGTTCTTTCAGCTTTGGAGTCATTGAAATGAAGGACACAGTGTGTTGGAGTGGTTTGATTTAGTTTGATTGACTTTTGAAAGTAGCTACAAATAGATCAAATGTTTTCACTTATGACTGAGTTTGTAGCATTGAACTTTGAAGTGCCATTTTTCTGTTGTTGACTGAGCTTTACAAATCGTCACATGCATTAGGTAAGTGTAAGATCCATCCAACAACTGGTCCAAGCCTTGGAATGCATAACCTCTAAAATCACCTACAGATTCCCAGCGGCAAATAGGAAGCCTAAAGTGGGATAGACATGTTGATATTAGTTTGCTCCACCCACCACAACACAATCTTAGAAAACCGCCTGATAGAACAAAACAAGTCAAGTGAAGTTTTGCTTTGATCACCTAATTTGTCCATCCAGCTGTCCAAAAAAAAAACTACCAACAAAATGACCTTAAAAATACAATACTTGAAAATTTTAGCTCTAAACCAATTAAAACTGATTTTGAAATATCACTTTTGTCATTTATAGAAAATAACCCGTCCTTATCTAACCATACAGTGTATTTATGCTGTTACAATACAGTAAAGGTTCAATTCACTTCCATTTAATGTTGCCATAGGAGATTGTGTTTTTCTACTGATTTTAGCAGGAAAAGCAAAACGGCCCAATTTGTCTTTTGATGGGTTTTAAAAGGCACATCTATTAGAAATGTTTAACAGGTTTAAAAACTTTTTTTTTACTAGTCTAAGTGATTTAGCCACAGCTGTTAAAAGGCCCCAAGCTGAACAAAGGGGCATCTCAGGACATGCACACTAATATGCTGAGTGAGGCCTCAGTGGCAGCCTGTCTGGAAGTTTCCCGCATGCCACCTCCAGCAGTCTGCCAACGGTTTGGTTAATATTGCCACCAGCTGCAGAGTAGCTGCTGCCAACCATTGCCAAGCTGCACACAAGAGCCTTCTCTTCCCTTGTGCCAAACATCTCAGTGAAGAACACTACAGAGTGTATTTTCCAGGCTGAGAGAACGATGCTGGTTGAGCTGGTGCATGATAGCTTTTTTTTTGTCCCTAAGATACCAGCTGTCTTGTTCTTGTCTCCTGTTAGGTCAGTCAGTTGCTACAAACCTGTATGCCACTTTGGACAAAAGCAGCTGTTTGAAAACTACATGACAAAATTATTTGGTTATCTTTCAGCTATTGAGGTTAACCCTTTAACACTGGACATGCCATCAGTGACTTAAACAACACGTACCCTTCTACATACCGTAACTCTTCCATAGATCAACGTGAATCAGCTGATTTTTGCATAGAAAAAGTGTCTTTTCATCTATCGTCTTTGCACCGATATGCGACACATTACTGTTACATATCAATAGAATCAGATGACTTGCGTTGAATAAATGCTTCCCTACTGTAAAGTGTTGTATATCAGCTTAAACCTGATTAAATCCACTAGAATTACAATAAACAATTGAGGAATTACAATAGTCGGATGAATGTAGACACTGGTGCTAAAGCTTTGGTGTTAAAGGGTTAATAAAATAGTCAAAAACTTTAAAGGTCCTTGTGTGTTGCAGCATTATCTAGCCAGTACTGTGACATAGACAGCAATTTAATCAATATCAATTCACCAAAAAAACAAAAAACACACAACCTAAAGAAACTAATGTATCTACAAAACCAGAATGTGCTGCTTTCTTTACAGCTCAAACTGACAATGTGGTTCACAAGACTCAGAATATTGAAGCTGCAGGGCTGTTAAAATAAATAACAGAAACTGAAAAAAATTCAGGCTTGAGAAATGAAAGAGGAAGACTGCTATGGAAGCATTTAGCAAAAATAGATGTAGGCAAAATGTAGGAACTCGTTTTGGTGTACGGTGGACTGCAAGTGTACAGAAGTAAATAGTGATTTTTTTTTATAAGTGTTTTATATAAATAAGAGTCTCCAACAATGTGTTTTTAAGGTTGCAGAGAAGCGTACTACAGTCCCCTCTTGTTTCTTTCCTTGTTTTCTTTCTTGTACACTCCTGTTGACCCCCATGGTGGCGTCCAATTACCTCTTGAGTCGTTCCCCTCAAGCCGCACCCCTGCATTCTGTTTCTAAAAGAGACCTGAAACGTCACAGATTAATAGAAATGTGAGGACTGCAGTGGGGTTTTTGTAAATACCCTGTGGCAGTTTCCCTGCTCGCTGCGAACAACAGATCCCATTAGTTTGGGAAGATGTGCGAAGGACAGATTTTTGTTGGAGCCGGTGACACTTTTGTGCATGTCACTAATCTGAGGCTATAAATATGCGTGCAGATATGCAGCATCTCTGAGATGTCCATTAGTATTTGTGACAAGCTCGTTGACTTTAAATACATTTTTATTAAGGATCCTAATTCCTTGGACCTGTGTGCAAAATCAACGTTCAGAGAAAGCTATTTAAGAAGATAAGACTGAATCAGTGTGAGCATTTACAAATAGGCCTAATAAACATAATTTATTTTGGGGTTTTGATGCTGAACAGTCAGTTTTGTGTCTGTGTTGGTCAGCTCTATCAATAAACAGTGGGCTTCTTCAACATTTGCATCATCAGGAAGTCATGTGATTCCCCTGCTGCTAATGCAGCAGTTTGCAGAGAACCTCGAGGTGATGCAGAGCATGATGTCAAACCAGGACGCCTCCTTCCAACAGCGCAGCGTAGTAGGGGGGAAAGGGGAGCACGGAGGGGAAACAAAGGGGCAGTGTGAAAGCCTCCGCTGTTGTGTAAAGGCACCTGAATGCGTTTCCTCCTGACTGATTGCTTGCAGACTTGCCTCTCTAGGCGGCAGATGTGACCGAGTACTCGCTGGGTTTTGTTGTCTAAACCCAACATCAAAACTTTACAGAAGTCACCCACTGATGCACCCCCCCAAACACACACAACAGGCTGATTTAGACAAATAGCTTTTTTTCCCCCCAGGTGCAGACAGATTCTGCATAAACTGACCCCAGGCTTGTGGATTTTTTCTAGTTATCTGGATGACCTTGCTAGCCTTCAGGCTGTTCCTGGCGGACATGGCAAGAGGCTAATGAGGTTACTCTGGTTCCTTTTTTGGCCTTCCTGCCCCTTCCTTGTGTGTGTCTCTAGGTGGCAGGGGTGGAGCTTCATTTTTGTTGCCTAAAACAGTCTTAAGTCTTTACCATGTGCTTTGAAACCATTCCCATATACATAGTAGTTCACAGAGACAATGTTGAGTTGCATTTTGCGTGTTTTGTATGCTTTTTGTTTAAAGTTTGGTGCGTTTGTAAAAAGTATGACCAGAATTCGAGCTTGTACAATGCTAAAAGATGAATCTAAAGAATGTCATGGTTCTAAAAAAAACTGTCTACTATCAATTGTTTATACTGAAACCTCAAGTAAAAGTAAGCATATTGGTATTTTCATGAGTTTGTGTAGTTTCCTAGATATTCATTCATCTGTACTCACTTTAAGTTTTACATATATTTTGTTTAAAAGGATATATTTAAAATGGGTGGCGCAGTGGTTAGCCCTCTTTCCTCCCAGTAAGAAGGCCCTGGTTCAAGTCCCGGTTGGGGGACCTGAAACAAAAACATCAACCGGGGGCCTTTCTGTGTTGAGTTTGCATTTTCTACCCGCACATGCATAGGTTTTCTCCGGGGACTCCGGCTTCCTAAAAACATGGTAGGCTCCGGCACCTCGAGCACCCCGTGACCCCAAAAGGGACAAGAGACTAAGAAGATAAATGAATGAATAAATGAGGATATGTTAGCTTTTCTCTGTTCTGTCTGCTACTGAGACTTCAAAAAGTCAGTTTTATTGATTGTCTTCCTCATCCATGCAAACCTACTGTGTGTGTTCAAGAGAGCATCATTTGGCCCCAAACATTTTATATCCAGCTGCCTTCTATTGCCCTTGAGCACAAATGATGGACATTTGTCAGTAATCTCAGTAAATGTTGGGATTATATTTGAAATTGAAGGATTGTTATAATCGTCAGACATGGAGCCCATCTGAACATCTGTACAGATCTAAATAGACTGTTTCTGTTGAGGAAAAAGGAAGCTGTACCTTTGCGGTTGTCTGTGTAGATTAAGGCAGTTTTAAGTGTGAAATGCAGAGCTGTTGAGTGGGATCAGCGGTAGGATCTTCCAAGAATCCGTCGGGAATAGAGGTGAGACGTTGCATCTACTGCTGCCGCTGCTTCTGTGATGAATGACTGCACGTGAGCTGGTGCTGTGCATGGGGTTATACAGGCCAATGCAACCACGGCGAATGAAAAACGAGCACATGCAAAGTGTGTGAGACTGAGTCAAACTCTGGTCAACGAGTACTCAAGGTGATTTTGTGACAGAGCTGTGTGGTAATTGTGGTTAAAAAAGCCTCTTTATCACCTAACGTCCGCCATTTGTTATGCAGCCTGCCAGACGAAGAGCAGGAATCTGTCACCGGGCTCATTTTTCAGTCTACAGCGAGACATGGGTTAGCTTGCTGTACCAGCAAAATACAACATTCTGGTTTGAAGAATTTTCCTCAATGAAGCTTCAAAAACCATGGCAACAAGGCTGTGACTGGAAGCTAATACCAAACAAACATTGAGACATTTCTATTTATGAGGAAAATTTGGGACATTTTTGGCATTAATACCAGTCAGCTATGATTTACTTTATTTCCCACACTAGAGAGCATGGAATGAACAAACTAAGTTCCAAATAATGTCTATTAAGGGCGCACAGAACTGTAAGGTACTGAGACAAGAGTCAAGAGATAAGTCCGTCAGTCCGTTTTTATATACTACGTTCTCAGTAATTTAAAAAGAAATTTGTAACACGCTACACTTTAGCCATCTTTAGAAGTGTTAGCCATTTTAGTGTATTCCTAACCTTGTTTTTAGTACTAAAAAAAAGACTGATACTGCTTAAATAAATTTTTCTGTGACCACGCTAACTCCCAACTTTGCTAGTAACATGTAGAGAAAAAAAAACACTGTCTTACACTGCTACAGATTAGCAGAGCTAGCATTTAAAATACCTCGTCTTGTTTTCAACATGTAAAAAAACAGCAGATACAGCTAAACAAATCTTACTGTGACTATGCTAACTTCCAACCTTGTTAATAACGCGTAAAGAATTACATTGAGAGACTGCTACACGTTAGCTGGGTTAGCATATTAACAATAACAACCCAACCTTATTTGCAACTCATAAAAAATGACTGATACTTCTAAAACAACACCTTAACTATGCTAATTCCCAACCTTATTAGTAACACGAGAAAAAAAAAACACTGTTCGATATGCTACACTTTATCCAAGTTAGCGTCTTTACGATAAAACACAACATTCTTTGCAACATGTAAAAAGAAATACTAATACTGCTAAAACAAACCTTACTGTGTCTGTGCTAACTTCCAACCTTGTTAGTAACACAAAGACATAGTCCAACATGGCAACATGTTAGCTGCATTAGTGTTTTTGCAATTACACCTGGCCTTGTTAGACTGACATTTTGACAGAGGGGCCGTGTACCTCTCAAAATCGCTTTGAAATCAGTGAACACAACCAGAATTAATCAAAATACAAGACACACCGGATTATAAATTAAACTATTGTTTTTTGGGTTTTTTTTTTTGAAAAAAAAAAGGTTTTTAAGGACAGAAAATAGGGTATGATCTGTATATTCAGCAAAGAGGAGTACAAATGAAGAATGAGAATTTGTGTTTATTGGTTATTGCATAAAACAAATGTATTTGGAAAGGCTGAATAT
Organism: Oryzias melastigma; assembly: GCF_002922805.2. Taxonomy (NCBI): domain Eukaryota; kingdom Metazoa; phylum Chordata; class Actinopteri; order Beloniformes; family Adrianichthyidae; genus Oryzias; species Oryzias melastigma. The sequence goes on from NC_050522.1 coordinate 15,262,439, forward strand.
TAACGGACTGATGCTGTCTGGGCTAGAATTTCCACTCATTAAGGTGTTGGTTTTGCTGTAAAAGCAGCAGATGGCTTTGTTATATAGCAGCAGAAGGCCTTCAGCCAAATCAGCTGTAGGATGCTGTTCCTTCTGTGATCGTAGGTGATGTATGCCAGCATAAAGGCCAAAACCCAAACTTTCGGGACACGTTCCAAAAAGGAGGTAACGCAGAATTGAGCATTTTTCTGCTTCGTTTTCTCTAAAACCTTATTTTCTGTTGCATAGATGGTCCCAGCAGTACTAGTTTACAAAACTGCTCAGCATGCATTCCAGTGAAATGAAGATGGGTTGTAATCAGATGATTGTGTGGAGCCCTCCCATCCCCAGCAGCTCCAAAAACGTTGTTCCGTTCGCACATCCTCTGCAGCCAAAGCTGATGCATCCGGTGGTCTTGAAGCCATAAAATATGCAGGACCAGGAGATCATTAGGATTGGAATGTGATATTTGGAAAGCAAACGTGTGCCTTGTGCTAAAAGAAGCCAGCCGGGGTGCAGCAACAACTGCTGTTGTCTACAGATCATGTTGATGTAAAGCTCCGGACCATGACGACATTTTGGCAACTGCTGCCAATATTTACAAAGATGTTGTAGACCACCAACATTTGTGACTCAGTGTGGAAAAGCTTCACTTGTGAAGCTGTGTGGATTTACAAAGTCAGAAGAAAAAAAAGTCCTAATTAATCTTTTAAAAGCCAAGTTCTTTTTAAACGTCCTTTTTTTTTAGACTCTACAAAGTTTGTAAAATATTTGCAGACGTCAGTAACAGAAGAATGCATGCCTTGCACACATTCTCCACAGAGAAGGAAGTATAATCTGTTTTCATAGTTTAGTAATAACGACCTTGTAGTTCAGAAATTCATTTTCTTTCAAATATGATTTACTTTTATATGTATTATTTAAAAACGAGACTATAGTGCATTTAGCTGAGAAATCAAGTTTCACTTAAAATGTGTTGAAGTTTTTATTTTCATCAGGCAAATAGAAGATGATACAGTTTACTTTGACAGGTTTCGAGTCCTGCCCTTCGATCTTCTTTGGGAGGTTTAGTGCCAGTCATGACATGGAGTGTAACTATCAGCTGTTTAGGAGAAGTGTGGCCCATAGAGACAAATGGGTCAAGACTATCCGGGTGGCCACATCTCCCTCCTTCTGGTTGTGGAAAGAGAATCCTGAGTGCGGAACAGCGGGCATGTCCCCTCATCTTGGTTGATGGTGTTTCTGTGTTTCTTAAGTTCTATGGCTCCTTTGATACGTTTGTTTCTTTTGTGTTGTCCCAGTCCATGATGGAATTGAATATTTAGTCTGGTATTTCTATTTCTGACTTGTAGCTCTGCTTCTTCTGTTTCTATAGTGCAGGTCTTCCAGTTTTCTCCTTCTCACATGACTGGCTCTTCTTTTTTTTGTCAAACGTCATTCCGGTTTCTCCGACATGAGATTTCCTCATTCCATGTCTTGTTTTGGTTCCGTTTTGTCCTTTAGGTGAACCGACAATTTTTAAGTTTATTGTGAGGTTTGGTTGCTGTATTTATCTTTTTTCATAGTAGGGTAAAAAGGGTTTAACAATTCACGGCACCATAGTTTGTGGTTGATAATACAATTCATAGTTGATATCTGTTCATCTTAAACGATCCAATTCATGGTCACGTTTTTGCAAAAATCAGTGTTTCCACGTTAAACTGTAATGATGGCTTGATTATTTTTTGCTCTCATCACATGTGTTTTCGCTGTGATGATATGTGGTCGTTTTTATGTTATAGTTTAAAAAAAAAGCATATTGTACATCAGCCCAAATGGTATTTTTCAAGATACTTTCCAAGTATTTGAAGTGATTTTGTAATGGTATAGGTCCATTGAATTCTATTCTATTAACAACATGCCCACTGACATATCAATCTTATTGTATTATAGGTTCATAAATACATTAATCTATTAAGTCAATTAATTGTTACACCCCTAGTAATTTATTTTGTTGAGGTTCCTCCAAAGTTATAGTTTCTTATCGTTCCCCTTTTTTTCTCCTGTTGTTTTGCTGTGTTTATGACCTATCTTTGATACTGATGGATGTTGGATCTATTCAACAGATCCAACACAAAGAGGGTGTTGGAATAGGAAAGCCACACACTTGGACCAGAAAAAGCTATGGTCATTGGAACACCTTGTTTCACCGAAACTGTCTTAATCATTGAGCAGGACATGCGAAATAAGGTAATATGGATGTATTGGAAACGTTGGTCCTGTTGTTATCACTTCCATCTTTAATTCACGCGTTTGGCTTTAATTGCTTAAAACTGTATTTGCTTTATTTAGAATGAATGTTTCTAATGTACAAACTTTGACTTTTGTATAAAGAAAAGACAGTGTAAACATGATCAAGCAGTTAAAGCCTTGACTTTTTGCTTCACCTCAACAATCTCACCCTCAGACAGCCAGATGGGGCTCATGTGTTTGTGAAAAAAAAAATACACAAAAGGACTGAGCAGTGAGCAAAAAGTGCAAGTAGAAGGGGATACGGCCATCATGACTCCTGGATGTAATAACCTCTGCTTTGTTTAAATAACATTTGTCCTCCATCGATCCCTCCATCTATCTCTCTGTCTGTCCTCCAAGAGGAAATGTGCGCTAGAATAACAGATTTTTACAGCAGTTTTGTAGAGCAGATCACAGCTGGCGCATGGCCCACATTCCTCTGGCGTGACGTCCGCACTCGGCAGGAGCGCGGCACTATTTTTGGAACAGCTCGCTTGTGCATATGCATATACACACACACCCACGTTCGCACACACTCATCAGTATATGAACAGGCTAGACTGCAAATGTGCAAAAATCAGGTATTTTAATCTCATAAAAATCTTTCCTGATTGGTTCCAGCTGGTAATAAAACATAATTATATGATAATAAAAGGGTGGATAGCTTGTTGTGATGTAATAGGTAGCTATTTCAGTTGTGATTTTCAGACCCATCTAGACCTGGACACAAAAGATTCTTTGACAGCACTGGACTGATTCATTGCAGAGACTTTTCTAATATTCTCCTTTCATAGCTATCTTTGTTTGTCCCTATATAATGCTGCTCTTGTGTCACATTAATTTACCACTTGTGTGGAAGCACTAAGCATGGTTTGACAGTGGTCTCTTAGGAAGTTCACTCTATTCATCTCCATTTTGCACAGATTTGATTTTTATGCTTTTATTATTCCCCTAAATGTTTTTGAAAGTCTCATTATGCTCTTATTTTAACTTTAAGCTTCTCTGTAAACCATTAAGTGAGACTTCATTCTTATTGAACAATTAATGAGGTATTTTTCCTCAGCAATCAGAGCTATTGAGTTGTTTCCTCCTCTGAATCATTCGGGCTGGGCTCTGGTTATGAAGTGGAACTGCCACTACTTTTCTTTTCAATTTGATGAACAACCAAAGATCCAATCCGGCTTAAGCTCCCCACATCCCATCATCGATTCAAAGCAGACCGGTATTTGGATGTATTTATTTTAATATTCTGTTTATGAAGATCCGAGGGATTTCTCAATGTTTGGCAATCCTCTTATTTAGGGAGGGGGTTTATAGTGTTATTGTTGAATGTTGCACTGATGATTCCATAAAAAAAAACAAATGAGAACAACCAAACGAGAGGAAGAGTAAACTTAGAATGGAGGTGTTGTTTTATTTAGGGGGTTTTACAGGGTTATTTGTATGTTTTGTAGGGGTGTAACGATTCTAACCCTCATTCTCTCTTATGGGGTCCAGATGACCCCACTCTTACATTGATGTGTGATCACTCCCTCGACAAAGGTGGACAATGGTGGACTGAATTTAGTCTGTCACAGACACCAGTGAAGATAAAAAAAAAGTTCAGCACGCTGTCTTGTGGGGTCCAGATGACCCCAGTTTTAATGTAAAATCTGTTGGAGGCAATTTGTTAACTAAATCAACCTATATCATTATATAATTTTAAAATCAAATTAGAAAATTTGGAGTGAGGCACAGTAGTTTTATTTTGAATTTTTGGCTAAAGATGTCATGGATCATATTGTCGCCCACAAATTATTATATGAATCGTTAGACTACTACAGATTGGAAAATCCTTCATCCATCAAACATGATTTTTGTCTGAGTTGCAAGAGGTCTGTTGCATTCCTCAGTAGATGGATGATTGCTGTCCTCTGTCGCGC